>NW_026734417.1:0-300000 GCF_949786415.1 Peromyscus eremicus
GTGTGTTTCTTGTAAGGCGAGCTAGGGTTTGTTTCCCAGTCTGAAATGGAGTTGAATTCCATGCAGTTTCGGGTCCTACGAGCAAGAGTTGTTTTCTGGTAAGAAGAGTCTCTATTGCGCTCCCATTATCATACACAGGGCAAATAGCACTGGCGTGTGTTCCCAGCATGTACAGTGTATTGGACTGAAGAGGATCAACTGTTCTTGTCAGTTTCCTAAGCAGAGTTGAACTAGATATAGCCCGTGTGTGTAGGAAGCACAGTTCTTTTGTTCTTAGCAAGCTCACTATTCTGGCCCTATAGGAAACACAGTAGAGTAGAGGAGTGCTCTTTTCTCAAAAGCAGAGTGTGTTTCTTGTAAGGAGAACTAGCGTTTGTTTCCCAGTCCTAAATGGAGTTGAATCCCATGCAGTTTCTGGTCCTACGCGCAAGAGTTGTTTTCTGGTAAGAAGAGTCACTATTGGGCTCCCATTGCCATACACAGTGCAAATAGCACTCACGTCTATTCGCAGCAAGTACAGTGTATTGGACTGAAGATGAGCTACTGTTCTTGTCAGTTTGCTAAGCAGAATTGAACTGGACATGGCCCCTGTGTGTAGGAAGCACAGTTCTTTTGTTCTGAGCAAGCTCACTGTTCGGACCCCATAGGAAATACCTTAGAGTAGAAGAGTGCTCTTTTCTCAAAAGCAGAGTGTGTTTCTTGTAAGTCGAGGTAGTGTTTGTTTTCCAGTCAGAAATGGAGTTGAATCCCATGCAGTTTCGGAACCTACGAGCAAGAGTTGTTTTCTGGTAAGAAGAGTGTCTATTGTGCTCCCATTATCATACACAGGGCAAATAGCACTGGCGTCTGTTCCCAGCATGTACAGTGTATTGGACTGAAGAGGACCAACTGTTCTTGTCAGTTTCCTAAGCAGAGTTGAACTATATATAGCCTGTGTGTGTAGGAAGCACATTTCTTTTGTTCTTAGCAAGCTCACTATTCTGGGCCTATAGGAAACACAGTAGAGTAGAAGAGTGCTCTTTTCTCAAAAGGAGAGTGTGTTTCTTGTAAGGCGAGCTAGCGTTTGTTTCCCAGTCCTAAATGGAGTTGAATCACATGCAGTTTCTGGTCCTACCAGCAAGAGTTGTTTTCTGGTAAGAAGAGTCACTGTTGCGCTCCCATTGTCAAACACAGGGCAAATACACTGGCGTCTATTCCCAGCAGGTACAGTGTATTGGAATGAAGAGGATCTACTGTTCTTGTCAGTTTCCCGAGCAGAATTGAACTAGATAATAGCATTTGTGTAGGAAGCACAGTTCTTTTTTTCTGAGCAAGCTCACTGTTCAGACCCCATAGAAAACACCGTAGAGAAGAAGAGTGCTCTTTTCTCAAAAGCAGAGTGTGTTTCTTGTAAGGCGAGCTAGCGTTTGTTTCCAAGTCCGAAATGGAGTTGAATCCCATGCAGTTTCTGGTCCTAAGAGCAAGAGTTGTTTTCTGGTAAGAAGATTCAGTATCGTGCTCCAATTGCAACATACACTGCAAATAGCACTCGCGTCTGTTCCCAGCAAGTACAGTGTATTGGACTGAAGAGGAGCTACTGTTCTTGTCAGTTTCCTAAGCAGAGTTGAACTAGATATGGCCCGTTTGTGCAGGAAGCACAGTTCTTTTGTTCTCAGAAAACTCACTGTTCTGGCAATATAGGAAAAACAGTAGAGTAGAAGAGTTATCTTTTCTCAAAACCAGAGTGTGTTTCTTGTAAGGCGAGATAGTGTTTGTTTTCCAGTCCAAAATGGAGTTGAATCACAAGCAGTTTTTGGTCCTACGAGCAAGAGTTGTTTTCTGGTAAGAAGAGTCACTATTGTGCTCCCATTGCCATACACAGTGCAAATAGCACTCACGTCTGTTCGCAGCAAGTACAGTGTATTGGACTGAAGATGAGCTACTGTTCTTGTCAATTTCCTAAGCAGAATTGAACTAGATATGGCCCGTGTGTGTAGGAAGCACAGTTCTTTTGTTCTCAGCAAGCTCACTGTTCGGATCCCATAGGAAACACTGTAGAGTAGAAGAGTGCTCTTTTCTCAAAAGCAGAGTGTGTTTCTTGTAAGGCGAGCTAGTGTTTGTTTCCCAGTCAGAAATGGAGTTGATTCCCATGCAGTCTCTGGTCCTATGTGCAAGAGTTGTTTTCTGGTAAGAAGAGTCACTATTGCGCTCCCATTGTCATACACAGGGCAAATAGCACTCGCGTTTGTTCCCAGCAAGTTCAGTGTATTGGACTGAAGAGGATCTACTATTCTTGTCAGTTTTTTAAGCAGAATTTAACTAGATATGACCGTGTGTGTAGGAAGCACAGTTCTTTTGTTCTGAGCACGCTCACTGTTTTGGCCCTATAGGAAACACAATAGAGTAGAAGAGTGCTCTTTTCTCAAAAGCAGAGTATGTTTCTTGTAAGGCGAGATAGAGTTTGTTTCCCAGTCCTAAATGGAGTTGAATCACATGTAGTTTTTGGTCCTGCGAGCAAGAGATGTTTTCTGGTAAGAAGAGTCACTATTGCGCTCCCATTGCCATACACAGTGCAAATAGCACTCGCGTCTGTTCGCAGCAAGTACAGTGTATTGGACTGAAGATGAGCTACTGTTCTTTTCAGTTTCCTAAGCAGAGTTGAACTAGATATGGCCCGTGTGTGTAGGAAGCACACAGTTCTTTTGTTCTGAGCAAGCACACTGTTCAGACCCCATAGGAAACACAGTAGAGTAGAAGAGTGCTGTTTTCTCAAAAGCAGAGTGTGTTTCTTGTAAGACGAGCTAGCGTTTGTTTCCCTGTCTGAAATGGAGTTGAATCCCACGCAGTTTCGGGTCCTACGAGCAAGAGTTGTTTTCTGGTAACAAGAGTCTCTATTGCGCTCCCATTATCATACACAGGGCAAATAGCACTGGCCTCTGTTCCCAGCATGTACAGTGTATTGGACTGAAGAGGACCAACTGTTCTTGTCAGTTTCCTAAGCAGAGTTGAACTAGATATAGCCCGTGTGTGTAGGAAGCACAGTTCTTTTGTTCTTAGCAAGCTCACTATTCTGGCCCTATAGGAAACACAGTAGAGTAGAAGAGTGCTCTTTTCTCAAAAGCAGAGTGTGTTTCTTTTAAGGAGAGCTAGCATTTGTTTCCCAGTCCTAAATGGAGTTAAATCCCATGCAGTTTCTGGTCCTAAGAGCAAGAGTTGTTTTCTGGTAAGAAGAGTCACTATTGGGCTCCCATTGCCATACACAGTGCAAATAGCACTCACGTCTATTCGCAGCAAGTACAGTGTATTGGGCTGTAGATGAGCTACTGTTCTTGTCAGTTTGCTAAGCAGAATTGAACTGGACATGGCCCCTGTGTGTAGGAAACACAGTTCTTTTGTTCTGAGCAAGCTCACTGTTCGGACCCCATAGGAAACACCTTAGAGTAGAAGAGTGCTCTTTTCTCAAAAGCAGAGTGTGTTTCTTGTAAGTGGAGGTAGTGTTTGTTTCCCAGTCAGAAATGGAGTTGAATCCCATGCAGTTTCGGAACCTACGAGCAAGAGTTGTTTTCTGGTAAGAAGAGTCTCTATTGCGCTCCCATTATCATACACAGGGCAAATAGCACTGGCGTCTGTTCCCAGCATGTACAGTGTATTGGACTGAAGAGGACCAACTGTTCTTGTCAGTTTCCTAAGCAGAGTTGAACTAGATATAGCCCGTGTGTGTAGGAAGCACAGTTCTTTTGTTCTTAGCAACCTCACTATTCTGGGCCTATAGGAAACACAGTAGAGTAGAAGAGTGCTCTTTTCTCAAAAGGAGAGTGTGTTTCTTGTAAGGCGAGCTAGCGTTTGTTTCCCAGTCCTAAATGGAGTTGAATCACATGCAGTTTCTTGTCCTACCAGCAAGAGTTGTTTTCTGGTAAGAAGAGACACTGTTGCGCTCCCATTGTCAAACACAGGGCAAATAGCACTGGCGTCTATTCCCAGCATGTACAGTGTATTGGAATGAAGAGGATCTACTGTTCTTGTAAGTTTCCTGAGCAGAATTGAACTAGATAATAGCGTTTGTGTAGGAAGCACAGTTCTTTTTTTCTGAGCAAGCTCACTGTTCAGACCCCATAGAAAACACCGTAGAGTAGAAGAGTGCTCTTTTCTCAAAAGCAGAGTGTGTTTCTTGTAAGGCGAGCTAGCGTTTGTTTCCCAGTCCGAAATAGAGTTGAATCCCATGCAGTTTCAGGTCCTACGAGCAACAGTTGTTTTCTGGTAAGAAGAGTCTCTATTGCGCTACCATTATCATACACAGGGCAAATAGCACTGGCGTCTGTTCCCAGCATGTACAGTGTATTGGACTGAAGAGGACCAACTGTTCTTGTCAGTTTCCTAAGCAGAGTTGAACTAGATATAGCCCGTGTGTGTAGGAAGCACAGTTCTTTTGTTCTTAGCAAGCTCACTATTCTGGCCCTATAGGAAAAACTGTAGAGTAGAAGAGTGCTCTTTTCTCAAAAGCAGAGTGTGTTTCTTGTAAGGAGAACTAGCGTTTGTTTCCCAGTCCTAAATGGAGTTGAATCACATGCAGTTTCTGGTCCTATGAGCAAGAGTTGTTTTCTGGTAAGAAGAGTCACTGTTGCGCTCCCATTGTCAAACACAGGGCAAATAGCACTGGCGTCTATTCCCAGCATGTACAGTGTATTGGAATGAAGAGGATCTACTGTTCTTGTCAGTTTCCCAAGCAGAATTGAACTAGATAATGCCATTTGTGTAGGAAGCACAGTTCTTTTTTTCTGAGCAAGCTCACTATTCTGGCCCTATAGGAAACACAGTAGAGTAGAAGAGTGTTCTTTTCTCAAAAGCAGAGTGTGTTTCTTGTAAGGTGAGCTAGTGTTTGTTTCCCACTCCTAAATGGAGTTGAATCACATGCAGTTTTTGGTCCGATGAGCAAGAGTTGTTTTCTGGTAAGGAAAGTCACATTGCGCTCCCATTGCCATACACAGTACAAATAGCACTCGCATCTGTTCCCAGCAAGTACAGTGCATTGGACTGAAGAGGAGCTACTGTTCTTGGCAGTTTTCTAAGCAGAATTGAACTAGATATGACCGTGTGTGTAGGAAGCACAGTTCTTTTGTTCTGAGCAAGCTCACTGTTTTGGCCCTTTAGGAAACACAATAGAGTAGAAGACTGCTCTTTTCTCAAAAGTAGAGTGTGTTTCTTGTAAGGCGAGCTAGCGTTTGTTTCCCAATCCTAAATGGAGTTGAATCACATGTAGTTTTGGGTCCTACGAGCAAGATTTGTTTTCTGGTAAGAAGAGTCACTATTGCGTTCCCATTGCCATACACAGTGCAAATAGCACTGGCGTCTGTTCACAGCAAGTACAGTGTATTGGACTGAAGATGAGCTACTGTTCTTGTCAGTTTCCTAAGCAGAGTTGAACTAGATATGGCCCCTGTGTGTAGGAAGCACAGTTCTTTTGTTGTGAGCAAGCTTACTGTTCAGACACCATAGGAAACACAGTAGAGTAGAAGAGTGCTCTTTTCTCAAAAGCAGAGTGTGTTTCTTGTAAGGCGAGCTAGCGTTTGTTTCCCAGTCAGAAATGGAGTTGAATCCCATGCAGTTTCTGGTCCTAAGAGCAAGAGGTGTTTTGTGGTGAGAAGGGTCACTATTGTGCTCCCATTGCCATATAGAGGACAAATAGCACTCGCGTCTGTTCCCAGCAAGTACAGTGTATTGGACTAAAGAGGATCTACTGTTCTTGTCAGTTTCCTAAGCAGAGTTGAACTAGATATGGCCCGTGTGTTTAGGAAGCACAGTTCTTTTGTTCTGAGCAAGCTCACTGTTTGGACCCCAAAGGAAACACAGTAGAGTAGAAGAGTGCTCTTTTCTCAAAAGCAGAGTGTGTTTCTTGTAAGGCGAGCTAACGTTTGTTTCCCAGTCCTAAATGGAGTTGAATGCCATGAAGTTTCTGGTCCTACGAGCAAGAGTTGTTTTCTGGTAAGAAGAGTCACTATTGTGCTCCCATTGTCATACACAGGCCAAATAGCACTGGCGTTTATTCCCAGCATGTACAGTGTATTGGACTGAAGAGGATCTACTGTTCTTGTCAGTTTCCTAAGCAGAATTGAACTAGATATGGCCGTGTGTGTAGGATGCACAGTTCTTTTGTTCTGAGCAAGCTCACTGTTTTGGCCCTATCATAAACACATTAGAGTAGAAGAGTGTCCTTTTCACAAAAGCAGAGTGTGTTTCTTGTAAGGCATGCTAGTGTTTGTTTTTCAGTCCTAAATGGAGTTGAATCACATGCAGTTTCTGGTCCTACGAGCAAGAGTTGTTTTCTGGTAAGAAGAGTCACTATTGTGCTCCCATTGTCATACACAGGGCAAATAGCACTGGCGTCTGTTCCGAGCATGTACAGTGTATTTGACTGAAGAGGATCTACTGTCCTTGTCAGTTTCCTAAGCAGAATTGATCTAGATATGGCCCGTGTGTGTAGGAAACACAGTTCTTTTGTTCTGACCATCTCACTATTCTGGCCCTATAGGAAACACAGTAGAGTAGAAGAGTGCTCTTTTCTCAAAAGCAGAGTGTGTTTCTTGTAAGGCGAGGTAGCGTTTGTTTCCGAGTCCGAAATGGAGTTGAATCCCATGCAGTTTCTGGTCCTAAGAGCAAGAGGTGTTTTGTGGTGAGAAGAGTCACTATTGTGCTCCCATTGCCATATAGAGGACAAATAGCACTCGCGTCTGTTCCCAGCAAGTACAGTGTATTGGACTGAAGAGGATCTACTGTTCTTGTCAGTTTCCTAAGCAGAGTTGAACTAGATATGGCCCGTGTGTGTAGGAAGCACAGTTCTTTTGTCTGAGCAAGCTCACTGTTTGGACCCCAAAGGAAACACAGTAGAGTAGAAGAGTGCTCTTTTCTCAAAAGCAGAGTGTGTTTCTTGTAAGGCGAGCTAACGTTTGTTTCCCAGTCCTAAATGGAGTTGAATCCCATGCAGTTTCTGGTCCTACGAGCAAGAGTTGTTTTCTGGTAAGAAGAGTCACTATTGCGCTCCCTTTGTCATACACAGGGCAAATAGCACTGGCGTCTATTCCCAGCATGTACAGTGTATTGGACTGAAGAGGATCTACTGTTCTTGTCAGTTTCCTAAGCAGAATTGAACTAGATATGGCCGTGTGTGTAGGATGCACAGTTCTTTTGTTCTGAGCAAGCTCACTGTTTTGGCCCTATCATAAACACATTAGAGTAGAAGAGTGTCCTTTTCACAAAAGCAGAGTGTGTTTCTTGTAAGGCATGCTAGTGTTTGTTTTTCAGTCCTAAATGGAGTTGAATCACATGCAGTTTCTGGTCCTACGAGCAAGAGTTGTTTTCTGGTAAGAAGAGTCACTATTGTGCTCCCATTGTCATACACAGGGCAAATAGCACTGGCGTCTGTTCCGAGCATGTACAGTGTATTTGACTGAAGAGGATCTACTGTCCTTGTCAGTTTCCTAAGCAGAATTGATCTAGATATGGCCCGTGTGTGTAGGAAACACAGTTCTTTTGTTCTGACCATCTCACTATTCTGGCCCTATAGGAAACACAGTAGAGTAGAAGAGTGCTCTTTTCTCAAAAGCAGAGTGTGTTTCTTGTAAGGCGAGGTAGCGTTTGTTTCCGAGTCCGAAATGGAGTTGAATCCCATGCAGTTTCTGGTCCTAAGAGCAAGAGGTGTTTTGTGGTGAGAAGAATCACTATTGTGCTCCTATGCCATATAGAGGACAAATAGCACTCGCGTCTGTTCCCAGCAAGTACAGTGTATTGGACTGAAGAGGATCTACTGTTCTTGTCAGTTTCCTAAGCAGAGTTGAACTAGATATGGCCCGTGTGTGTAGGAAGCACAGTTCTTTTGTCTGAGCAAGCTCACTGTTTGGAACCCAAAGGAAACACAGTAGAGTAGAAGAGTGCTCTTTTCTCAAAAGCAGAGTGTGTTTCTTGTAAGGCGAGCTAACGTTTGTTTCCCAGTCCTAAATGGAGTTGAATCACATGCAGTTTCTGGTCCTACGAGCAAGAGGTGTTTTCTGGTAAGAAGAGTCACTATTGCGCTCCCATTGTCATACACAGGGCAAATAGCACTGGCGTCTATTCCCAGCATGTACAGTGTATTGGACTGAAGAGGATCTACTGTTCTTGTCAGTTTCCTAAGCAGAATTGAACTAGATATGGCCGTGTGTGTAGGATGCACAGTTCTTTTGTTCTGAGCAAGCTCATTGTTTGGGCCCTATCGTAAACACATTAGAGTAGACGAGTGTCCTTTTCACAAAAGCAGAGTGTGTTTCTTGTAAGGCATGCTAGTGTTTGTTTCCCAGTCAGAAATGGAGTTGAATCCCATGCAGTTTCTGGTCCTACGAGCAAGAGTTGTTTTCTGTTAAGAAGAGTCACTATTGCGCTCCCATTGTCATACACAGGGCAAAGAGCACTCGCATCTGTTCCCAGCAAGTACAGTGTATTGGACTGAAGAGGATCTACTATTCTTGTCAGTTTTTTAAGCAGAATTGAACTAGATATGACCGTGTGTGTAGGAAGCACATTTCTTTTGTTCTGAGCAAGCTCACTGTTTTGGCCCTATAGGAAACACAATAGAGTAGATGAGTGCTCTTTTCTCAAAAGCAGAGTGTGTTTCTTGTAAGGCGAGATAGAGTTTGTTTCCCAGTCAGAAATGGAGTTGAATCCCATGCAGTTTCTGGTCCTACGAGCAAGAGTTGTTTTCTGGTAAGAAGAGTCACTATTTCGCTCCCTTTGCCATACACAGTGCAAATAGCACTCGCGTCTGCTCCCAGCAAGTACAGTGTATTGGACTGAAGAGGAGCTACTGTTCTTGTCAGTTTCCTAAGCAGAGTTGAACTAGATATAGCCTGTGTGTGTAGGAAGCACAGTTCTTTTGTTCTGAGCAAGCTCACTGTTCTGGCCCTATAGGAAACACAGAAGAGTAGAAGTGTGCTCATTTCTCAAAGCAGATTGTGTTTCTTGTAAGGTGAGCTAGCGTTTGTTTCCCAGTCCTAAATGGAGTTGAATTACATGGAGGTTCTTGTCCTATGAGCAAGAGTTGTTTTCTGGTAAGAAGAGTCACTATTGCGATGCTACTGCCATACACAGTGCAAACAACTCTTGCTACTGTTCTTTGCAAGTACAGTGTATTGGACCGAAGAGGAGCTACTGTTCTTGTCAGTTTCCTAAGCAGAGTTGAACTAGATATGGCCCGTGTGTGTAGAAAGCACAGTTCTTTTGTTCTGAGCAAGCTCACTGTTCTGGCCCTATAGGAAACACAGAAGAGTAGAAGAGTGCTCTTTTCTCAGAAGCAGAGTTTGTTTCTTGTAAGGCGAGCTAGCGTTTGTTTCCCAGTCCTAAATGGAGTTGAATCACATGCAGTTTCTGGTCCTACGAGCAAGAGTTGTTTTCTGGTAAGACGGGTCACTATTGTGCTCCCATTGTTTTACACAGGGCAAATAGCACTGGCGTCTGTTCCCAGCATGTACCGTGTATTGGACTGAAGAGGATCTACTGTTCTTGTCAGTTTCCTAAGCAGAATTGAACTAGATACGGCCATGTGTGTAGGAAGCACAGTTCTTTGTTCTGAGCAAGCTCACTGTTCTTTCCCTATAGGAAACACAGTAGAGTAGAAGAGTGCTCTTTTCTCAAAAGCAGAGTGTGTTTCTTGTAAGGCGAGCTAGCGTTTGTTTCCCAGTCCTAAATGGAGTTGAATCACATGCAGTTTCTCGTCCTACAAGCAAGAGTTGTTTTCTGGTAAGGAAAGTCACTATTGTGTTCCCACTGCCATACACAGTGCAAATAGCACTCGCGTCTGTTACCAGCAAGTACAGTGTATCGGACTGAAGAGGAGCTACTGTTCTTGTCAGTTTCCTAAGCAGAGTTGAACGAGATATATCCCGTGTGTGTAGGAAGCACAGTTCTCTTGTTCTGAGCAAGCTCACTGTTCTGGCCCTATAGGAAACACAGTAGAGTAGAAGAGTGCTCTTTTCTCTAAAGCAGAGTGTGTTTCTTGTAAGGCGAGCTAGCGTTTGTTTCCCAGTCATAAATGGAGTTGAGTCACAGGCAGTTTTTGTTCCTACAAGCAAGAGTTGTTTTCTGGTAAGAAGAGTCACTATTGCGCTCCAAATTCCATACACAGTGCAAATAGCACTCGCATCTGTTCCCAGCAAGTACAGTGTATTGGACTGAATAGGAGCTACTGTTCTTGTCAGTTTCCTAAGCAGAGTTGAACGAGATATATCCCGTGTGTGTAGGAAGCACAGTTCTCTTGTTCTGAGCAAGCTCACTGTTCTGGCCCTATAGGAAACACAGTAGAGTAGAAGAGTGCTCTTTTCTCTAAAGCAGAGTGTGTTTCTTGTAAGGCGAGCTAGCGTTTGTTTCCCAGTCATAAATGGAGTTGAGTCACAGGCAGTTTTTGTTCCTACAAGCAAGAGTTGTTTTCTGGTAAGAAGAGTCACTATTGCGCTCCAAATTCCATACACAGTGCAAATAGCACTCGCATCTGTTCCCAGCAAGTACAGTGTATTGGACTGAATAGGAGCTACTGTTCTTGTCAGTTTCCTAAGCAGAGTTGAACTAGATATGGTCCATGTGTGTAGGAAGCACAGTTCTTTTGTTCTGAGAAAGCTCACTGTTTGGACCCCATAGGAAACACAGTAGAGTAGAAGAGTGCTCTGTTGCTGTAGAATTTCTCTCCAGCTCCCACCACCAAGTCCCGCCAGTCTCAGAGCCCACTTATAAAATAAACACACAGACTCTTACATTATTTAAACTGCTTGGCCATTAGCTCAGTCCTGTTATTGTCTAGCTCTTACTCTTATATTTAGCCCATTTCTATTAATCTTTACTTTGCCACATGGCTCATGGCTTACTGGTACCTTACATCTTCCTTGTCCTGATGGCGGCTGGCAGTGTCTCTCTCTCAGCCTTCCACTTCCCCGCTTTATTCTCCTCCTTGCCCCGCCTACACTTCCTGCCTAGCCAACGGCCAATCAGTGTTTTATTGATTAATTAGCAACACATTTGCCATACATCCCACAGCACTTCCCCCTTTTTTTTTTTTTCAAAAAGGAAGGTTTTAACCTTAACAAAGTAAAATTACATATAATTTGGAATTTGGGCGTAGCTTCTCTTACTACTTCCTGCTGGAAGGGGGCGCTGTATCTTGTGGGGAAACAAAAAAAAATTTAGAATTATGGAATAGTCCATGAGGCTGTATCGTCTGAGCCAGATGCCTTTAAACCATTCTGGATGTTGGATCATCTGGGCCATGGTGTCATAGGAGACCTTCAGGGGGTCTTGGCTGGTCAAACCTGATGTATCTTAATCTTGAACAAATCCATAGCCTCTGGCTTTCTGTGGAAACAAAAGAGACTCTTTTCCAAAGCAACATATCCTTACATCCAAATTTTGAAGTCAAGGTATCTTTAAAATATACATTTTGGCATAACTCTACAGCTTTTACAATCAAATGTTTTTCTGCAGTTAAAAGTCCCAACGACAACACAATCCAGATTCTCTGTGTAATATCCATTTTTACGTGGCTTATTTTTTATACTACCTTTACTGTCTCTTTAATGACTTTATTTTTTAAAACTATGTATTTGTTTCTATAACTCTATATATCACCTTTTTTGTCTCTTTCAAGCCTACGTATCTTTTACACACATTGTAAACTATTACATCTGAATCTGTCTTATTGTGAATCTATTGCTTTAAACTGCAGCAGCTGTGGCTGCTGGCTCCGCCCAACTTGGCTTCCCAACATGGCTACATTTTCCACCAGCTCTGGGAGCCATCAACTCTCAGAAATAGTGGGTCTCTGCTTCTATCAAAGCAGCGTGTAGCCCAGAAATCTCTTTTTTTTTTTGTTTTGTTTTGTTTTGTACTAGCAAAGGCTAAATCCACCACACAGCTTAATGTGCCACTTGCAGAGGCCTCATTCCCGCCATACTGCAGGTCAAGCATGCACGCCAGGAACCCGCCATAGTAGCTCAAACACGCAGGCTGCCACTAGCTTGAAAGAGACAACTAGGAGCTGTTTTTAGCTCCGTTTTAGAATCTTTTTTCTCAGTTTTTAGGTGGAAACTCTTGCCAACACATTGGACGCCATTTGTTGCTGGAGAATTTCTCTCCAGCTCCCACCACCAAGTCCCGACAGTCTCAGAGCCCACTTATAAAATAAACACAAAGACTCTTACATTATTTAAACTGCTTGGCCATTAGCTAAGGCCTGTTATTGTCTAGCTCTTACTCTTATATTTAGCAGATTTCTATTAATTTTTACTTTGCCATATGGCTCGTGGCTTACTGGTACCTTACATCTTCCTTGTCCTGATGGCGGCTGGCAGTGTCTCTCTCTCGGCCTTCCACTTCTCTGCTTTATTCTCCTCCTTGCCCCGCCTACACTTCCTGCCTAGCCAACGGACAATCAGTGTTTTATTGATTAATTAGCAACACATTTGCCATACATCCCACAGCAGTGCTCTTTTCTCAAAAGCAGAGTGTTTTTCTTGTAAGGCGAGCTAGCGTTTCTTTCCCAGTCCTAAATGGAGTTGAGACACATGCAGTTTTTGGTCCTACGAGCAAGAGTTTTTTTCTGGTAAGAAGAGTCACTATTGCACTCCCATTGCCATACACAGTGCAAATAGCACTTGCATCTGTTCCCAGCAAGAACAGTGTATTGGACTGAAGAGGATCTACTGTTCATGTCAGTTTCCTAAGCAGAGTTGAACTGGATATGGCCCGTGTGTGTAGGAAGCACAGTTCTTTTGTTCTGAGCAAGCTCACTTTTCGGACCCCATAGGAAACACAGTAGAGTAGAAGAGTGCTCTTTTCTCAAAAGCAGTGTGTGTTTCATGTAAGGCGAGCTAGCATTTGTTTCCCAGTCCTAAATGGAGTTGAATCACATGAAGTTTCTGGTCCTAGGAGCAAGAGTTGTTTTCTGGTAAGGAAAGTCACTATTGTGCTCTCATTGACATACAAAGTGCAAATAGCACTCGCGTGTGTTCCCAGCTATTACAGTGTATCAGACTGAAGAGGAGCTACTGTTCTTGTTAGTTTCCTAAGCAGAGTTGAACTAGATATGGCCCGTGTGTGTAGGAAGCACAGTTCTTTTGTTCTCAGCAAGCTCACTGTTCTGGCCCTATAGGAAACACTTTAGAGTAGAAGAGTGCTCTTTTCTCAAAAGCAGAGTGTGTTTCTTGTACGGCGAGCTAGCGTTTGTTTCCCAGTCGTAAATGGAGTTGAATCACATGCAGTTTCTGGTCCTACGAGCAAGAGATCTTTTCTCGTAAGAAGAGTCACTATTGTGCTACCATTGCCATACACAGGACAAATAGCACTGTTGTCTGTTCCCAGCAAGTACAGTGTATTGGACTGAATAGGAGCTACTGTTCTTGTCAGTTTCCTAAGCAGAGTTGAACTAGATATGGTCCATGTGTGTAGGAAGCACAGTTCTTTTGTTCTCAGCAATCTCACTGTTCTGGCCCTATAGGAAACACAGTAGAGTAGAAGAGTGCTCTTTTCTCTAAAGCAGAGAGTGTTTCTTCTAAGGCAAGCTAGCGTTTGTTTTCCAGTCCTAAATGGAGTTGAGTCACATGCAGTTTTTGGTCCCACGAGCAAGAGTTGTTTTCTGGTAAGAAGAGTCACTATTGTGCTCCTATTGCCATACACAGTGCAAATAGCACTCGCGTCTGTTCCCAGCAAGTATAGTGTATTGGACTGAATAGGATCTACTGTTCCTGTCAGTTTCCAAAGCATAGTTGAACTAGATATGATCCGTGTGTGTAGGAAGCACAGTTCTTTTGTTCTCAGCAAGCTCACTGTTCTGGCCCTATAGGAAACACAGTAGAGTAGAACAGTGCTCTTTTCTCAAAAACAGAGTGTGTTTCTTGTAAGGCGAGCTAGCGGTTGTTTCCCAGTCCTAAATGGAGTTAAATCACATGCAGTTACTGGTCCTACGAGCAAGAGTTGTTTTATGGTAAGGAAGTCACTATTGTGCTCCCATTACCATACACAGTGCAAATAGCACTTGCGTCTGTTCATAGCAAGTACAGTGTATCGGACTGAAGAGGAGCTATTGTTCTTGTCAGTTTCCTAAGCAGAGTTGAACGAGATATGGCCCGTGTGTGTAGGATGCTCAGTTCTTTTGTTTTGAACAAGCACACTGTTTTGACCACATCGGAAACACAGTAGAGTAGAAGAGTGCTCTTTTCTCAAAAGCAGAGTGTGTTTCTTGTAAGGCGAGCTAGCATTTGTTTCCCAGTTAAATGGAGTTGAATCACACGTAGTTTCTGGTCCTATGAGCAAGAGTTGTTTTCTGGTAAGGAAAGTCACTATTGCGCTCCCATTGCCATACACAGTGCAAATAGCACACCCGTCTGTTCCCAGCATTTACAGTGTATCGGACTGAAAAAGGAGCTACTGTTCTTGTCAATTTCCTAAGCAGAGTTGAACTAGATGTGGTCCGTGTGTAGGAAGCACAGTTTTCTGTTCTGAGCAAGCTCACTGTTTGGACCCCATAGGAAACACAGTAGAGTAGAAGAGTGCTCTTTTCTCAAAAGCAGAGTGTGTTTCTGGTAAGGTGAGCTAGCGTTTGTTTCCCAGTCCTAAATGGAGTTGAATTACATGCAGTTTCTGGTCCTGTGAGCAAGAGTTTTTTCTGGTAAGAAGAGTCACTCTTGCGCTCCCATTGCCATACACAGTGCAAATAGCACTGGCGTCTGTTCCCAGCAAGCACAGTGTATTGGACTGAAGAGAAGCTACTGTTCTTGTCAGTTTCCTAAGCAGAGTTGAACTAGATATGGCCCGTGTGTGTAGGAAGCACAGTTTTCTGTTCTTAGCAAGCTCACTGTTTGGACCCCATAGGAAACACAGTAGAGTAGAAGAGTGCTCTTTTCTCAAAAGCAGTGTGTGTTTCATGTAAGACGAGCTAGCATTTGTTTCCCAGTCCTAAATGGAGTTGAATCACATGCAGTTTCTGGTCCTATGAGCAAGAGTTGTTTTCTGGTAAGGAAAGTCACTATTGCGCTCTCATTGACATACAAATTGCAAATAGCACTCGCGTGTGTTGCCAGCTATTACAGTGTATCGGACTGAAGAGGAGCTACTGTTCTTGTTAGTTTCCTAAGCAGAGTTGAACTAGATATGGCCCGTGTGTGTAGGAAGCACAGTTCTTTTGTTCTCAGCAAGCTCACTGTTCTGGCCCTATAGGAAACACTTTAGAGTAGAAGAGTGCTCTTTTCTCAAAAGCAGAGTGTGTTTCTTGTAAGGCGAGCTAGTGTTTGTTTCCTAGATCTAAATGGAGTTGAATCCCATGCAGTTTCTGGTCCTACGAGCAAGAGATCTTTTCTCGTAAGAAGAGTCACTATTGTGCTGCAATGCCATACACAGGACAAATAGCACTGTTGTCTGTTCCCAGCAAGTACAGTGTATTGGACTGAATAGGAGCTACTATTCTTGTCAGTTTCCTAAGCAGAGTTGAACTAGATATGGTCCATGTGTGTTGGAAGCACAGTTCTTTTGTTCTGAGCAAGCTCACTCTTTGGACCCCATAGGAAACACAGTAGAGTAGAAGAGTGCTCTTTTCTCTAAAGCAGAGTGTTTTTCTTGTAAGGTAAGCTCGCGTTTGTTTCCCAGTCCTAAATGGAGTTGAATCACATGCAGTTTCTGGTCTTATGAGCAAGAGTTGTTTTCTGGCAAGAAGAGTCACTATTGCGCTCCAATTGTCATACACAGGGCAAATAGCACTGGCGTCGGTTCCCAGCATGTACAGTGTATTGGACTGAAGAGGATCTACTGTTCTTGTCAGGTTCCTAAGCAGAGTTGAACTAGATATGGCCGTGTGGGCAGGAAGCACAGTTCTTTTGTTCTCAGCAAGCTCACTGTTCTGGCCCTATAGGAAACACAGTAGAGTAGAAGAGTGCTCTTTTCTCTAAAGCAGAGAGTGTTTCTTGTAAGGCGAGCTAGCGTTTGTTTTCCAGTCCTAAATGGAGTTGAGTCACATGCAGTTTTTGGTCCCACGAGCAAGAGTTGTTTTCTGGTAAGAAGAGTCACTATTGCGCTACTATTGCCATACACAGTGCAAATAGCACTCGCGTCTGTTCCCAGCAAGTACAGTGTATTGGACTGAATAGGAGCTACTGTTCTTGTCAGTTTCGAAAGCATAGTTGAACGAGATATGGCCCGTGTGTGTAGGATGCTCAGTTCTTTTGTTTTGCGCAAGCTAACTGTTTTGACCACATCGGAAACACAGTAGAGTAGAAGAGTGCTCTTTTCTCAAAAGCAGAGTGTGTTTCTTGTAAGGCGAGCTAGCATTTGTTTCCCAGTTAAATGGAGTTGAATCACATGCAGTTTCTGGTCCTACGAGCAAGAGTTGTTTTCTGGTAAGGAAAGTCACTATTGCGCTCCCATTGCCATACATAGTGCAAATAGCACACCCGTCTGTTTCCAGCAATTACAGTGTATCGGACTGAAAAGGAACTACTGTTCTTGTCAATTTCCTAAGCAGAGTTGAACTAGATATGGTCCGTGTGTAGGAAGCAAAGTTTTCTGTTCTGAGCAAACTCACTGTTTGGACCCCATAGGAAACACAGTAGAGTAGAAGAGTGCTCTTTTCTCAAAAGCAGAGTGTGTTTCTGGTAAGGTGAGCTAGCGTTTGTTTCCCAGTCCTAAATGGAGTTGAACTACATACAGTTTCTGGTCCTATGAGCAAGAGTTTTTTCTGGTAAGAAGAGTCACTCTTGTGCTCCCATTGCCATACACAGTGCAAATAGCACTGGCGTCTGTTCCCAGCAAGTACAGTGTATTGGACTGAAGAGAAGCTACTGTTCTTGTCAGTTTCCTAAGCAGAGTTGAACTAGATATGGCCCGTGTGTGTAGGAAGCACAGTTTTCTGTTCTTAGCAAGCTCACTGTTTGGACCCCATAGGAAACACAGTAGAGTAGAAGAGTGCTCTTTTCTCAAAAGCAGAGTGTGCTTCTTGTAAGGCGAGCTTACGTTTGTTTTCTAGTCCTAAATGGAGTTGAATCACATGCAGTTTCTGGTCCTACGAGCAAGAGTTGCTTTCTGGTAAGAAGAGTCACTATTGCGCTGCCATTGCCATACACAGGACAAATAGCACTGGCGTCTGTTCCCAGCAAGTACAGTGTATTGGACTGAAGAGGATCTACTGTTCTTGTCAGGTTTATAAGCAGAATTGAACTAGATATGGCCGTGTGTGTAGGAAGCACAGTTTTTTTGTTCTGAGCAAGCTCACTGTTCGGACCACATAGGAAACACAATAGAGTAGAAGAGTGCTCTTTTCTCTAAAGCAGATTGTGTTACTTGTAAGGCGAGCTAGCATTTGTTTCCCAGTCCTAAATGGAGTTGAATCACATGCAGTTTCTGGTCCTATGAGCAAGAGTTGTTTTCTGGTAAGGAAAGTCACTATTGTGCTCCCATTGCCGTACACAGTGCAAGTAGCACTCCCATCTGTTCCCAGCAAGTACAGTGTATTGGACTGAAGAGGATCTACTGTTCTTGTCAGTTTCCTAAGCAGAGTTGAACTAGATATGGCCCGTGTGTGTAGGAAGCACAGTTCTTTTGTTCTGAGCAAGCTCACTGTTCGGACCCCATAAGAAACACAGTAGAGTAGAAGAGTGCTCTTTTCTCAAAAGCAGAGTGTGTTTCATGTAAGGCGAGCTAGCGTTTCTTTCCCAGTCCTAAATGGAGTTGAATCACATGCAGTTTCTGGTCCTACGAGCAAGAGTTGTTTTCTGGTAAGGAAAGTCACTATTGCGCTCCCATTGCCATACATATTGCAAATAGCACTCGGTCCGTTCCCAGCAAGTACAGTGTATCGGACTGTTGAGGAGCTAATGTTCTTGTCAGTTTCCTAAGCAGAGTTGAACTAGATATGGCCCGTGTGAAGGAAGCACAGTTCTTTTGTTCTGATCAAGCTCACTGTTCTGGCCCTATAAAAAAAACAGTCGAGTAGAAGAGTGCTCTTTTCTCAAAAGCACAGTGTTTTTCTTGTAAGGCGAGCTAGCGTTTGTTTCCCAGTCCTAAATGGAGTTGAATCACATGCAGTTTGTGGTCCTAGGAGCAAGAGTTGTTTTCTGGTAAGAAGAGTCACTATAGCTCTCTCATTGTCATACACAGAGCAAATAGTACTGGCATCTGTTCCCAGCATGTACAGTGTATGGAATGAAGAGGATCTACTGTTCATGTCAGTTTCCTAAGCAGAACTGAATAGGTATGGCCCCTGTGTGCAGGAAGCACAGTTCTTTTGTTCTGAGGAAACTCATTGTTCTGGCTCTATAGGAAACACAGTAGAGTAGAAGAGTGCTCTTTTCTCTAAAGCAGAGTGTGTTTCTTGTAAGGCGAACTAGCGTTTGTTTCCCTGTTCTAAATGGAGTTGAATCACATGCAGTTTCTGGTCCTATGAGCAAGAATTGGTTTCTGGTAAGGAAAGACACTATTGCACTCTCATTGCCATACATAGAGCAAATAGCACTCGGTCCATTCCCAGCAAGTACAGTGCATCGGACTGAAGAGGAGCTACTGTTCTTGTCAGATTCCTAAGCAGAGTTGAACTAGATATGTCCCGTGTGAAGAAAGCACAGTTCTTTTGTTCTGATCAAGCTCACTGTTCTGGCCCTATAGGAAACACAGTAGAGTAGAAGAGTGCGCTTTTCTCAAAAGCAGAGTGTTTTTCTTGTAAGGCGAGCTAGCGTTTGTTTCCCAGTCCTAAATGGAGTTGAATCACATGCAGTTTCTGGTCCTAGGAACAAGAGTTGTTTTCTGGTAAGAAGAGTCACTATTGCGCTCCCATTGTCATACACAGGGCAAATAGTACTGGCGTCTGTTCCCAGCATGTACAGTGTACTGGACTGAAGAGGATCTACTGTTCTTGTCAGTTTCCTAAGCAGAATTTAATAGATATGGCCCCTGTGTGCAGGAAGCACAGTTATTTTGTTCTGAGGAAGCTCACTCTTCAGGCCCTATAGGAAACACAGTATAGTAGAAGAATGCTCTTTTGTCAAAAGCAGAGTGTTTTTCTTGTAAGGAGAGCTTGCGTTTCTTTCCCAGTCCTAAATGGAGCTGAGACACATGCAGTTTTTGGTCCAACGAGCAAAAGTTTTTTTCTGGTAAGAAGAGTCACTATTGCACTCCCATTGCCATACACAGTGCAAATAGCACTCGCGTGTGTTCCCAGCTAGTACAGGGTATCGTACTGAAGAGGAGTTACTGTTTTTGTCAGTTTCCTAAGCAGAGTTGAACTAGATATGGCCCGTGTGTGTAGGAAGAACAGTTTTTTTTTTCTGAGCAAGATCACTGTTCTGGCCCTATAGGAAACACTTTAGAGAATAAGAGGGCTCTTTTCTCAAAAGTATAGTGTGTTTCTTGTAATGCGAGCTAGCGTTTGTTTCCCAGTCCTAAATGGAGTTGAATCTCATGCAGTTTCTGCTCCCACGAGCAAGAGTTGTTTTCTGGTAAGAAGAGTCACTATTGTGCTCCCATTGCCATACACAGTGCAAATAGCACTCGCGTCTGTTCCCAGCAAGTACAGTGTATTGGACTGAAGAGTAGCTACTGTTGTTGTCAGTTTCCTAAACAGAGTTGAACGAGATATGGCCCGTGTGTGTAGGAAGCTCAGTTCTTTTGTTCTGAGCAAGCTCACTGTTTTGACCACATAGGAAACACAGTAGAGTAGAAGAGTGCTCTTTTCTCAAAAGCAGGGTGTGTTTCTTGTAAGGCGAGCTAGTGTTTGTTTCCCAGTATTAAATGGAGTTGAATCCCATGCAGTTTCTGTTCCTATGAGCAAGAGTTGTTTTCTTTTAAGGAAAGTCACTTTGGCGCTCCCATTGCCATACACAGTGCAAATAGCACTCGCGTGTGTTCCCAGCTAGTACAGTGTACCGGACTGAAGAGGAGCTACTGTTCTTGTCAGTTTCATAAGCAGAGTTGAACTAGATATGGTCCGTGTGTAGGAAGCACAGTTTTCTGTTCTGAGCAAGCACACTTTTTGGACCCCATAGGAAACACAGTAGAGTAGATGAGTGCTCTTTTCTCAAAAGCAGAGTGTGTTTCTTGTAAGGCGAGCTAGCATTTGTTTCCCAGTCCTAAATGGAGTTGAATCCCATGCAGTTTCTGTTCCTATGAGCAAGAGTTGTTTTCTTTTAAGGAAAGTCACTTTGGCGCTCCCATTGCCATACACAGTGCAAATAGCACTCGCGTGTGTTCCCAGCTAGTACAGTGTACCGGACTGAAGAGGAGCTACTCTTTTTGTCAGTTTCCTAAGCAGAGTTGAACTAGATATGGCCCGTGTGTGTAGGAAGCACAGTTTTTTTTTCTGAGCAAGCTCACTGTTCTGGCCCTATAAAAAACACTTTAGAGTATAAGAGGGCTCTTTTCTCAAAAGTAGAGTGTGTTTCTTGTAATGCGAGCTAGCGTTTGTTTCCCAGTCCTAAATGGAGTTGAATCTCATGCAGTTTCTGGTCCTACGAGCAAGAGTTTTTTTCTGGTAAGAAGAGCCACTATTGTGCTCCCATTGCCATGCACAGAGCAAATAGCACTCGCGTCTGTTCCCAGCAAGTACAGTGTATCGGACTGAAGAGTAGCTACTGTTGTTGTCAGTTTCCTAAGCAGAGTTGAACGAGATATGGCCCGTGTGTGTAGGAAGCTCAGTTCTTTTGTTCTGAGCAAGCTCACTGTTTTGACCACATAGGAAACACAGTAGAGTAGAAGAGTGCTCTTTTCTCAAAAGCAGGGTGTGTTTCTTGTAAGGCGAGCTAGTGTTTGTTTCCCAGTCCTAAATGGAGTTGAATCACATGCAGTTTCTGGTCCTAAGAGCAAGAGTTGTTTTCGGGTAAGGAAAGTCACTATTGTGCTCCCATTGCCTTACACAGTGCAAATAGCACTCGCGTCTGTTCCCAGCAATTACAGAGTATGGGACTGAAGAGGAGCTACTGTTCTTGTCGGTTTCCTAAGCAGAGTTGAACTAGATATGGTCCGTGTGTAGGAAGCACAGTTTTCTGTTCTGAGCAAGCTCACTGTTTGGACCCCGTAGGAAACACAATAGAGTAGAAGAGTGCTCTTTTCTCAAAAGCAGAGTGTGTTTCTTGTAAGGCGAGCTAGCATTTGTTTCCCAGTCCTAAATGGAGTTGAATCACATGCAGTTTCTGGTCCTACGAGCAATAGTTGTTTTATGGTAAGAATAGTCACTATTGCGCTGCCATTGCCATACACAGGACAAATAGCACTGGCGTCTGTTCCCAGCAAGTACAGTGTATTGGGATGAAGAGGATCTACTGTTCTTGTCAGTTTCCTAAGCAGAATTGAATAGATATGGCCCCTGTGTGCAGGAAGCACAGTTCTTTTGTTCTGAGGAAGCTCACTAATCTGGCCCTATAGGAAACACAGTATAGTAGAAGAATGCTCTTTTGTCAAAAGCACAGAGTTTTTCTTCTAAGGCGAGCTAGCATTTCTTTCCCAGTCCTAAATGGAGTTGAGACACATGCAGTTTTTGGTCCTATGAGCAAGAGTTGTTTTCTGGTAAGAAGAGTCACTATTGTGCTCCCATAGTCATACACAGGGCAAATAGCGCTGGCGTCTGTTCCCAGCATGTACAGTGTATTGGACTGAAGAGGATCTACTGTTCTTGCTAGGTTCCTAAGCAGAGTTGAACTAGATATGGCCGTGTGTGTAGGAAGCACAGTTCCTTTGTTCTGAGCAAGCTCACTGTTCTGGCCCTATAGGAAACACAGTAGAGAGAAGAGTGCTCTTTTCTCTAAAGCAGAGTGTGTTTCTTGTAAGGCGAGCTTGCGTTTGTTTCCCGGTCCTAAATGGAGTTGAGTCACATGCAGTTTTTGGTCCTACGAGCAAGAGTTGTTTTCTGGTAAGAAGAGTCACTATTGTGCTCCAATTGCCATACACAGTGCAAATAGCACTCGCGTCTGTTCCCAGCAAGTACAGTGTATTGGACTGAATAGGAGCTACTGTTCTTGTCAGTTGCCAAAGCATAGTTGAACTAGATATGGTCCATTTGTGTAGGAAGCACAGTTCTTTTGTTCTCAGCAAGCTCACTGTTCTGGCCCTATAGGAAACACAGTAGAGTAGAACAGTGCTCTTTTCTCAAAAGCAGAGTGTGTTTCTTGTAAGGCGAGCTAGGGTTTGTGTCCCAGTCCTAAATGGAGTAGAATCACATGCAGTTTCTGGTCCTACGAGCAAGAGTTGTTTTATGGTAAGAATAGTCACTATTGCGCTGCCATTGCCATACACAGGACAAATAGCACTGGCATCTGTTCCCAGCAAGTACAGTGTATTGCACTGAAGAGGATCTACTATTCTTGTCAATTTCCTAAGCAGAATTGAACTATATATGACCGTATGTGTAGGAAGCACAGTTCTTTTGTTCTGAGCAAGCTCACTGTTTTGGTCTTAATGGAAACACAGTTGAGTAGAAGAGTGCTCTTTTCTCAAAAGCAGAGTGTATTTCTTGTAAGGCGATCTCGCGTTTGTTTCCCAGGCCTAAATGGAGTTGAGTCACATGCAGTTTTTTGTCCTACGAGCAAAAGTTGTTTTCTGGTAAGACGAGTCACTATTGTGCTCCAATTGCCATACACAGTACAAATAGCACTCGCGTCTGTTCCCAGCAAGTACAGTGTATTGGACTGAAGAGGAGTTACTGTTCTTGTCAGGTTCCTAAGCAGAGTGAACTAGATATGGTCCGTGTGTGTAGGAAGCACAGTTCTTTTGTTCTGAGCAAGCTCACTCTTTTGACCCCATAGGAAACTCAGTAGAGTAGAAGAGTGCTCTCTTCTCAAGCAGAGTGTGTTTCTTGTAAGGCGAGCTAGCATTTGTTTCCCAGTCTTAAATGGAGTTGAATCCCATGCAGTTTCTGGTCCTAGGAGCAAGAGTTGTTTCTGGGAAGAAGAGTCACTATTGTGCTCCCATTGTCATACACAGGGCATATAGCCCTCGCGTCTATTCCCAGCAAGTACAGTGTTTTGGACTGAAGAGGATCTACTATTCTTGTCAGTTTCCTAAGCAGAATTGAACTAGATATGACCGTGTGTTTAGGAAGCACAGTTCTTTTGTTCTGAGCAAGCTCACTGTTTTGGCCCTATAGGAAACACAGTAGAGTAGAAGAGTGCTCTTTTCTCAAAAGCAGAGTGTGTTTCTTGTAAGGCGAGCTCACGTTTGTTTCCCAGTCCTAAATGGAGTTGAGTCACATGCAGTTTTTGCTCCTACGAGCAAGAGTTGTTTTCTGGTAAGAAGAGTCACTATTGTGCTCCCATTGCCATACACAGTGCAAATAGCACTCGCGTCTGTTCCCCGCAAGTACAGTGTATTGGACTGAATAGGAGCTACTGTTCTTGTCAGTTTCCAAAGCATAGTTGAACTAAATATGGTCCATGTGTGTAGGAAGCACAGTTCTTTTGTTCTGAGCAAGCTCACTGTTCTGGCCCGATAGGAAACACAGTAGAGTAGAAGAGTGCTCTTTTCTCAAAAGCAGAGTGTGTTTCTTGTAAGGCGAGCTAGCGTTTGTTTCCCAGTCCTAAATGGAGTTGAATCACATGCAGTTTCTGGTCCTACAAGCAAGAGTTGTTTTCTGGTAAGGAAGTAACTGTTGTGCTCCCATTGCCATACACAGTGCAAATAGCACTCGCGTCTGTTCACAGCAAGTACAGTGTATCGGATTGAAGAGGAGCTACTGTTCTTGTCAGTTTCCAAGCAGAGTTGAACTAGATATTGTCCGTGTGTAGGAAGCACAGTTTTTTGTTCTGAGCAAGCTCACTGTTTGGACCCCATACGAAACACAGTAAAGTAGAAGAGTGCTCTTTTCTCAAAAGTACAGTGTGTTTCTTGTAAGGCAAGCTAGTGTTTGTTTTGCAGTCCTAAATGGAGTTGAATCACATGCAGTTTCTGGTCCTACGAGCAAGAGTTGTTTTCTGGTAAGAAGAGTCCCTATTGCGCTCCCATTGTCATACACAGAGCAAATAGTCCTGGCGTCTGTTCCTAGCATGTACAGTGAATTGGACTGAAGAGGAGCTACTGTTCTTGTCAGTTTACTAAGCAGAGTTGAACTAGATATGGTCCGTGTGTGTAGGAAGCACAGTTCTTTTGTTCTGAGCAAGCTCACTGTTCGGACCCATAGGAAACACAGTAGAGTATAAGAGGGCTCTTTTCTCAAAAGCAGAGTGTGTTTCTTGTAATGCGAGCTAGTGTTTGTTTCCCTATCCTAAATGGAGTTGAATCTCATGCAGTTTCTGGTCCTACGAGCAAGAATTGTTTTCTGATAAGAAGAGTCACTATTGTGCTCCCTTTGCCATACACAGTGCAAATAGCACTCGCGTCTGTTCCCAGCAAGTACAGTGTATTGGACTGAAGAGTAGCTACTGTTGTTGTCAGTTTCCTAAACAGAGTTGAACGAGATATGGCCCGTGTGTGTAGGAAGCTCAGTTCTTTTGTTCTGAGCAAGCTCACTGTTTTGACCCCATAGGAAACACAGTAGAGTAGAAGAGTGATCTTTTCTCAAAAGCAGGGTGTGTTTCTTGTAAGGGAGCTAGTGTTTGTTTCCCAGTCCTAAATGGAGTTGAATCACATGCAGTTTCTGGTCCTACGAGCAAGAGTTGTTTTCTGGTAAGGAAAGTCACTATTGCGCTCCCATTGCCATACACAGTGCAAATAGCACTCGCGTCTGTTCCCAGCAATTACAGTGTATCGGACTGAAGAGGAGCTACTGTTCTTGTCAGTTTCATAAGCAGAGTTGAACTAGATATGGTCCGTGAGTAGGAAGCACAGTTTTCTGTTCTGAGCAAGCTCACTGTTTGGACCCCGTAGGAAACACAATAGAGTAGAAGAGTGCTCTTTTCTCAAAAGCAGAGTGTGTTTCTTGTAAGGCTAGCTAGCATTTGTTTCCCAGTCCTAAATGGAGTTGAATCACATGCAGTTTCTGGTCCTACGAGCAATAGTTGTTTTATGGTAAGAATAGTCACTATTGCGCTGCATTGCCATACACAGGACAAATAGCACTGGCGTCTGTTCCCAGGAAGTACAGTGTATTGGACTGAAGGGGATCTACTGTTCTTGTCAGGTTCCTAAACAGAATTGAACTAGATATGGCCGTGTGTGTAGGAAGCACAGTTCTTTTTTTCTGAGCAAGCTCACTGTTCTGGACCTACAGGAAACACAGTAGAGTAGAAGAGTGCTCTTTTCTCAAAAGCAGAGTGTATTTCTTGTAAGGCAAGCTAGCGTTTGTTTCCCAGTCCTAAATGGAGTTGAGTCACATGCAGTTTCTGGTCCTACGAACAAGAGTTGTTTTCTGGTAAGAACAGTCACTATTGTGCTCCCATTGTCATACACAGGGCAAATAGTACTGGCGTCTGTTCCCAGCATGTACAGTGTATTGGGCTGAAGAGGATCTACTGTTCTTGTCAGTTTCCTAGCAGAATTGAATAGATATGGCCCCTGTGTGCAAGAAGCACAGTTCTTTTGTTCTGAGGAAGCTCACTCATCTGGCCCTATAGGAAACACAGTATAGTAGAAGAATGCTCTTTTGTCAAAAGCACAGAGTTTTTCTTGTAAGGCGAGCTAGCATTTCTTTCCCAGTCCTAAATGGAGTTGAAACACATGCAGTTTTTGGTCCTACGAGCAAGAGTTTTTTTCTGGTAAGAAGAGTCACTATTGCACTCTCATTGCCCTACACAGTGCAAATAGCACTTGCATCTGTTCCCAGCAAGTACAGTGTATTGGACTGAAGAGGATCTACTGTTCTTGTCAGTTTTTTAAGCAGAGTTGAACTAGATATGGCCCGTGTGTGTAGGAAGCACACTTCTTTTGTTCTGAGCAAGCTCACTGTTCGGACCCCATAGGAAACTCAGTAGGGTAGAAGAGTGCTCTTTTCTCAAAAGCAGAGTGTGTTTCATGTAAGGCGAGCTATCGTTTGTTTCCCAGTCCTAAATGGAGTTGAATCACATGCAGTTTCTGGTCCTACGAGCAAGAGTTGTTTTCTGGTAAGAAGAGTCACTATTGCGCTCCCATTGTCATACACAGGGCAAATAGCACTCGCGTATGTTCCCAGCAAGTACAGTGTATTGGACTGAAGAGGATCTACTATTCTTGTCAGTTTCCTAAGCAGAATTGAACTAGATATGACCGTGTGTGTAGGAAGCACAGTTCTTTTGTTCTGAGCAAGTTCACTGTTTTGGTCCTATAGGAAACACAGTTGAGTAGAAGAGTGCTCTTTTCTCAAAAGCAGAGTGTGTTTCTTGTAAGGCGAGCTAGCGTTTGTTTCCCAGTCCTAAATGGAGTTGAATCACATGCAGTTTCTGGTCCTACAAGCAAGAGTTGTTTTCTGGTAAGGAAGTAACTGTTGTGCTCCCATTGCAATACACAGTGCAAATAGCACTCGCGTCTGTTAAAAGCATGTACAGTGTATCAGACTGAAGAGGAGCTACTGTTCTTGTCAGTTTCCTAAGCAGAGTTGAACTAGATATTGTCCATGTGTAGGAAGAACAGTTTTTTGTTCTGAGCAAGCTCACTCTTTGGACCCCATAGGAAACACAGTAAAGTAGAAGAGTGCTCTTTTCTCAAAAGCACAGTGTGTTTCTTGTAAGTCGAGCTAGTGTTTGTTTCGCAGTCCTAAATGGAGTTGAATCACATGCAGTTTCTGGTCCTACGAGCAAGAGTTGTTTTCTGGTAAGAAGAGTCCCTATTGCGCTCCCATTGTCATACACAGAGCAAATAGTCCTGGCGTCTGTTCCTAGCATGTACAGTGAATTGGACTGAAGAGGAGCTACTGTTCTTGTCAGTTTACTAAGCAGAGTTGAACTAGATATGGTCCGTGTGTGTAGGAAGCACAGTTCTTTTGTTCTGAGCAAGCTCACTTTTCGGACCCATAGGAAACACAGTAGAGTAGAAGTGTGCTCTTTTCTCAAAAGCAGAGTGTGTTTCATGTAAGGCGAGCTAGCATTTGTTTCCCAGTCCTAAATGGAGTTGAGTCACATGCAGTTTCTTGTCCTACGAGCAAGAGTTGTTTTCTGGTAAGAAAAGTCACTATTGCGCTCCCATTGCCATACACAGTGCAAATAGCACTCGCGTGTGTTCCCAGCTATAACAGGGTATCGTACTGAAGAGGAGCTACTGTTTTTGTCAGTTTCCTAAGCAGAGTTGAACTAGATATGGCCCGTGTGTGTAGGAAGCACAGTTTTTTTTTTCTGAGCAAGATCACTGTTCTGGCCCTACAGGAAACACTTTAGAGTATAAGAGGGCTCTTTTCTCAAAAGCAGAGTGTGTTTCTTGTAATGCGAGCTAGTGTTTGTTTCCCTATCCTAAATGGTGTTGAATCTCATGCAGTTTCTGGTCCTACGAGCAAGAGTTGTTTTCTGATAAGAAGAGTCACTATTGTGCTCCCTTTGCCATACACAGTGCAAATAGCACTCGCGTCTGTTCCCAGCAAGTACAGTGTATCGGACTGAAGAGTAGCTACTGTTGTTGTCAGTTTCCTAAACAGAGTTGAACGAGATATGGCCCGTGTGTGTAGGAAGCTCAGTTCTTTTGTTCTGAGCAAGCTCACTGTTTTGACCACATAGGAAACACAGTAGAGTAGAAGAGTGATCTTTTCTCAAAAGCAGGGTGTGTTTCTTGTAAGGGAGCTAGTGTTTGTTTCCCAGTCCTAAATGGAGTTGAATCACATGCAGTTTCTGGTCCTACGAGCAAGAGTTGTTTTCTGGTAAGGAAAGTCACTATTGCGCTCCCATTGCCATACACAGTGCAAATAGCACTCGCGTCTGTTCCCAGCAATTACAGTGTATCGGACTGAAGATGAGCTACTGTTCTTGTCGATTTCCTAAGCAGAGTTGAACTAGATATGGTCCGTGTGTAGGAAGCACAGTTTTCTGTTCTGAGCAAGCTCACTGTTTGGACCCCGTAGGAAACACAATAGAGTAGAAGAGTGCTCTTTTCTCAAAAGCAGAGTGTGCTTCTTGTAAGGCTAGCTAGCATTTGTTTCCCAGTCCTAAAGGGAGTTGAATCACATGCAGTTTCTGGTCCTATGAGCAATAGTTGTTTTATGGTAAGAATAGTCACTATTGCGCTGCCATTGCCATACACAGGACAAATAGCACTGGCGTCTGTTCCCAGCAAGTACAGTGTATTGGACTGAAGGGGATCTACTGTTCTTGTCAGGTTCCTAAACAGAATTGAACTAGATATGGCCGTGTTTGTAGGAAGCACAGTTCTTTTGTTCTGAGCAAGCTCACTGTTCTGGCCCTACAGGAAACACAGTAGAGTAGAAGAGTGCTCTTTTCTCTAAAGCAGAGTGTGTTTCTTGTAAGGAGAGCTTGCGTTTGTTTCCCGGTCCTAAATGGAGTTGAGTCACATGCAGTTTTTGGTCCTACAAGCAAGAGTTGTTTTCTGGTAAGAAGAGTCACTATTGTGCTCCAATTGCCATACACTGTGCAAATAGCACTCGCGTCTGTTCCCAGCAAGTACAGTGTATTGGACTGAATAGGAGCTACTGTTCTTGTCAGTTTCCAAAGCATAGTTGAACTAGATATGGTCCGTTTGTGTAGGAAGCACAGTTCTTTTGTTCTCAGCAAGCTCACTGTTCTGGCCCTATAGGAAACACAGTAGAGTAGAACAGTGCTCTTTTCTCAAAAGCAGAGTGTGTTTCTTGTAAGGCGAGCTAGGGTTTGTGTCCCAGTCCTAAATGGAGTTGAATCACATGCAGTTTCTGGTCCTACGAGCAAGAGTTGTTTTTTGGTAAGAATAGTCACTATTGCGCTGCCATTGCCATACACAGGACAAATAGCACTGGCATCTGTTCCCAGCAAGTACAGTGTATTGCACTGAAGAGGATCTACTATTCTTGTCAATTTCCTAAGCAGAATTGAACTAGATATGACCGTATGTGTAGGAAGCACAGTTCTTTTGTTCTGAGCAAGCTCACTGTTTTGGTCTTAATGGAAACACAGTTGAGTAGAAGAGTGCTCTTTTCTCAAAAGCAGAGTGTATTTCTTGTAAGGCGATCTCGCGTTTGTTTCCCAGGCCTAAATGGAGTTGAGTCACATGCAGTTTTTTGTCCTACGAGCAAAAGTTGTTTTCTGGTAAGACGAGTCACTATTGTGCTCCAATTGCCATACACAGTACAAATAGCACTCGCGTCTGTTCCCAGCAAGTACAGTGTATTGGACTGAAGAGGAGTTACTGTTCTTGTCAGGTTCCTAAGCAGAGTTGAACTAGATATGGTCCGTGTGTGTAGGAAGCACAGTTCTTTTGTTCTGAGCAAGCTCACTCTTTTGACCCCATAGGAAACTCAGTAGAGTAGAAGAGTGCTCTCTTCTCAAGCAGAGTGTGTTTCTTGTAAGGCGAGCTAGCATTTGTTTCCCAGTCTTAAATGGAGTTGAATCCCATGCAGTTTCTGGTCCTAGGAGCAAGAGTTGTTTCTGGGAAGAAGAGTCACTATTGTGCTCCCATTGTCATACACAGGGCATATAGCCCTCGCGTCTGTTCCCAGCAAGTACAGTGTTTTGGACTGAAGAGGATCTACTATTCTTGTCAGTTTCCTAAGCAGAATTGAACTAGATATGACCGTGTGTTTAGGAAGCACAGTTCTTTTGTTCTGAGCAAGCTCACTGTTTTGGCCCTATAGGAAACACAGTAGAGTAGAAGAGTGCTCTTTTCTCAAAAGCAGAGTGTGTTTCTTGTAAGGCGAGCTCACGTTTGTTTCCCAGTCCTAAATGGAGTTGAGTCACATGCAGTTTTTGCTCCTACGAGCAAGAGTTGTTTTCTGGTAAGAAGAGTCACTATTGTGCTCCCATTGCCATACACAGTGCAAATAGCACTCGCGTCTGTTTCCCGCAAGTACAGTGTATTGGACTGAATAGGAGCTACTGTTCTTGTCAGTTTCCAAAGCATAGTTGAACTAAATATGGTCCATGTGTGTAGGAAGCACAGTTCTTTTGTTCTGAGCAAGCTCACTGTTCTGGCCCGATAGGAAACACAGTAGAGTAGAAGAGTGCTCTTTTCTCAAAAGCAGAGTGTGTTTCTTGTAAGGCGAGCTAGCGTTTGTTTCCCAGTCCTAAATGGAGTTGAATCACATGCAGTTTCTGGTCCTACAAGCAAGAGTTGTTTTCTGGTATGGAAGTAACTGTTGTGCTCCCATTGCCATACACAGTGCAAATAGCACTCGCGTCTGTTCACAGCAAGTACAGTGTATCGGATTGAAGAGGAGCTACTGTTCTTGTCAGTTTCCTAAGCAGAGTTGAACTAGATATGGCCCGTGTGTGTAGGAAGCACAGTTTTTTTTTCTGAGCAAGCTCACTCTTCTGGCCCTATAGGAAACACTTTAGAGTATAAGAGGGCTATTTTCTCAAAAGCAGAGTGTGTTTCTTGTAATGCGAGCTAGCGTTTGTTTCCCAGTCCTAAATGGAGTTGAATCTCATGCAGTTTCTGGTCCTACGAGCAAGAGTTTTTTTCTGGTAAGAAGACTCACTATTGTGCTCCAATTGCCATACACTGTGCAAATAGCACTCGCGTCTGTTCCCAGCAATTACAGTGTATCGGACTGAAGAGGAGCTACTGTTCTTGTTGGTTTCCTAAGCAGAGTTGAACTAGATATGGTCCGTGTGTAGGAAGCACAGTTTTCTGTTCTGAGCAAGCTTACTGTTTGGACCCCGTAGGAAACACAATAGAGTAGAAGAGTGCTGTTTTCTCAAAAGCAGAGTGTGTTTCTTGTAAGGCTAGCTAGCGTTTGTTTCCCTATCCTAAATGGAGTTGAATCACATGCAGTTTCTGGTGCTACGAGCAATAGTTGTTTTATGGTAAGAATAGTCACTATTGTGCTGCCATTGCCATACACAGGACAAATAGCACTGGCGTCTGTTCCCAGCAAGTACAGTGTATTGGACTGAAGGGGATCTACTGTTCTTGTCAGGTTCCTAAACAGAATTGAGCTAGATGTGGCCGTGTGTGTAGGAAGCACAGTTCTTTTGTTCTGAGCAAGCTCACTGTTCTGGCCCTACAGGAAACACAGTAGAGTAGAAGAGTGCTCTTTTCTCAAAAGCAGAGTGTATTTCTTGTAAGGCGAGCTAGCGTTTGTTTCCCAGTCCTAAATGGAGTTGAGTCACATGCAGTTTCTGGTCCTAGGAGCAAGAGTTGTTTTCTGGTAAGAACAGTCACTATTGTGCTCCCATTGTCATACACAGGGCAAATAGTACTGGCGTCTGTTCCCAGCATGTACAGTGTATTGGGCTGAAGAGGATCTACTGTTCTTGTCAGTTTCCTAAGCAGAATTGAATAGATATGGCCCCTGTGTGCAGGAAGCACAGTTCTTTTGTTCTGAGGAAGCTCACTCATCTGGCCCTATAGGAAACACAATATAGTAGAAGAATGCTCTTTTGTCAAAAGCACAGAGTTTTTCTTGTAAGGCGACCTAGCATTTGTTTCCCAGTCCTAAATGGAGTTGAATCACATGCAGTTTCTGGTCCTACGAGCAAGAGTTGTTTTCTGGTAAGAAGAGTCACTATTGCGCTCCCATTGTCATACACAGGGCAAATAGCACTCGCGTCTGTTCCCAGCAAGTACAGTGTATTGGACTGAAGAGTATCTACTATTCTTGTCAATTTCCTAAGCAGAATTGAACTAGATATGACCGTGTGTGTAGGAAGCACAGTTCTTTTGCTCTGAGCAAGCTCACTGTTTTGGTCCTATAGGAAACACAGTTGAGTAGAAGAGTGCTCTTTTCTTAAAAGCAGAGTGTGTTTCTTGTAAGGCAAGCTCGCTTTTGTTTCCCAGTCCTAAATGGAGTTGTGTCACATGCAGTTTTTGGTCCTACGAGCAAGAGTTGTTTTCTGGTAAGAAGAGTCACTATTGTGCTCCAATTGCCATACACAGTGCAAATAGCACTCGCGTCTGTTCCCCGCAAGTACAGTGTATTGGACTGAATAGGAGCTACTGTTCTTGTCAGTTTCCTAAGCAGAGTTGAACTAGATATGGTCCATGTGTGTAGGAAGCACAGTTCTTTTGTTCTCAGCAAGCTCACTGTTCTGGCCCGATAGGAAACACTGTAGAGTAGAAGAGTGCTCTTTTCTCAAAAGCAGAGTGTGTTTCTTGTAAAACGAGCTATCGTTTGTTTTCCAGTCCTAAATGGAGTTGAATCACATGCAGTTTTTGGTCCTACGAGCAAGAGTTGTTTTCTGGTAAGAAGAGTCACTATTGTGCTCCAATTGCCATACACAGTGCAAATAGCACTCGCGTCTGTTCCCAGCAAGTACAGTGTATTGGACTGAATAGGAGCTACTGTTCTTGTCAGTTTCCAAAGCATAGTTGAACTAGATATGGTCCGTGTGTGTAGGAAGCACAGTTCCTTTGTTCTGAGCAAGCTCACTGTTCTGGCCCTATATGAAACACAGTAGAGTAGAAGAGTGCTCTTTTCTCTAAAGCAGAGTGTGTTTTTGTAAGGCGAGCTTGCGTTTGTTTCCCGGTCCTAAATGGAGTTGAGTCACATGCAGTTTTTGGTCCTACGAGCAAGAGTTGTTTTCTGGTAAGAAGAGTCACTATTGAGCTCCAATTGCCATACACTGTGCAAATAGCACTCGCGTCTGTTCCCAGCAAGTACAGTGTATTGGACTGAATAGGAGCTACTGTTCTTGTCAGTTTCCAAAGCATAGTTGAACTAGATATGGTCCGTTTGTGTAGGAAGCACAGTTCTTTTGTTCTCAGCATGCTCACTGTTCTGGCCCTATAGGAAACACAGTAGAGTAGAACAGTGCTCTTTTCTCAAAAGCAGAGTGTGTTTCTTGTAAGGCCAGCTAGCGTTTGTTTCCCAGTCCTAAATGGAGTTGAATCACATGCAGTTTCTGGTCCTACGAGCAAGAGTTGTTTTTTGGTAAGAATAGTCACTATTGCGCTGCCATTGCCATACACAGGACAAATAGCACTGGCATCTGTTCCCAGCAAGTACAGTGTATTGCACTGAAGAGGATCTACTATTCTTGTCAATTTCCTAAGCAGAATTGAACTAGATATGACCGTATGTGTAGGAAGCACAGTTCTTTTGTTCTGAGCAAGCTCACTGTTTTGGTCTTAATGGAAACACAGTTGAGTAGAAGAGTGCTCTTTTCTCAAAAGAAGAGTGTGTTTCTTGTAAGGCGAACTCGCGTTTGTTTCCCAGGCCTAAATGGAGTTGAGTCACATGCAGTTTTTGGTCCTACGAGCAAGAGTTGTTTTCTGGTAAGACGAGTCACTATTGTGCTCCAATTGCCATACACAGTGCAAATAGCACTCGCGTCTGTTCCCAGCAAGTACAATGTATTGGACTGAAGAGGAGCTACTGTTCTTGTCAGGTTCCTAAGCAGAGTTGAACTAGATATGGTCCGTGTGTGTAGGAAGCACAGTTCTTTTGTTCTGAGCAAGCTCACTCTTTGGACTCCATAGGAAACACAGTAGAGTAGAAGAGTGCTCTCTTCTCAAAAGCAGAGTGTGTTTCTTGTAAGGCGAGCTAGCATTTGTTTCCCAGTCTTAAATGGAGTTGAATCACATGCAGTGTCCGCTCCTACGATCAAGAGTTGTTTTCTGGTAAGAACAGTCACTATTGTGCTCCCATTGTCATACACAGGGCAAATAGTACTGGCGTCTGTTCCCAGCATGTACAGTGTATTGGGCTGAAGAGGATCTACTGTTCTTGTCAGTTTCCTAAGCAGAATTGAATAGATATGGCCCCTGTGTGCAAGAAGCACAGTTCTTTTGTTCTGAGGAAACTCACTCATCTGGCCCTATAGGAAACACAATATAGTAGAAGAATGCTCTTTTGTCAAAAGCACAGAGTTTTTCTTGTAAGGCGAGCTAGCATTTTCTTCCCAGTCCTAAATGGAGTTGAGACACATGCAGTTTTTGGTCCTACGAGCAAGAGGTTTTTTCTGGTAAGAAGAGTCACTATTGCACTCTCATTGCCATACACAGTGCAAATAGCACTTGCATCTGTTCCCAGCAAGTACAGTGTATTGGACTGAAGAGGATCTACTGTTCTTGTCAGTTTTTTAAGCAGAGTTGAACTAGATATGGCCCGTGTGTGTAGGAAGCACACTTCTTTTGTTCTGAGCAAGCTCACTGTTCGGACCCCATAGGAAACTCAGTAGGGTAGAAGAGTGCTCTTTTCTCAAAAGCAGAGTGTGTTTCATGTAAGGCGAGCTAGCATTTGTTTCCCAGTCCTAAATGGAGTTGAATCACATGCAGTTTCTGGTCCTACGAGCAAGAGTTGTTTTCTGGTAAGAAGAGTCACTATTGCGCTCCCATTGTCATACACAGGGCAAATAGCACTCGCGTCTGTTCCCAGCAAGTACAGTGTATTGGACTGAAGAGGATCTACTATTCTTGTCAATTTCCTAAGCAGAATTGAACGAGATATGACCGTGTGTGTAGAAAGCACAGTTCTTTTGTTCTGAGCAAGCTCACTGTTTTGGTCCTATAGGAAACACAGTTGAGTAGAAGAGTGCTCTTTTCGCAAAAGCAGAGTGTGTTTCTTGTAAGGCGAGCTCGCGTTTGTTTCCCAGTCCTAAATGCAGTTGCGTCACATGCAGTTTTTGGTCCTACAAGCAAGAGTTGTTTTCTGGTAAGAAGAGTCACTATTGTGCTCCAATTGCCATACACAGTGCAAATAGCACTCGCGTCTGTTCCCCGCAAGTACAGTGTATTGGACTGAATAGGAGCTACTGTTCTTGTCAGTTTCCAAAGCATAGTTGAACTAGATATGGTCCGTTTGTGTAGGAAGCACAGTTCTTTTGTTCTCAGCAATCTCACTGTTCTGGCCCTATAGGAAACACAGTAGAGTAGAACAGTGCTCTTTTCTCAAAAGCAGGGTGTGTTTTTTGTAAGGCGAGCTAGGGTTTGTGTCCCAGTCCTAAGTGGAGTTGAATCACATGCAGTTTCTGGTCCTACGAGCAAGAGTTGTTTTTTGGTAAGAATAGTCACTATTGCGCTGCCATTGCCATACACAGGACAAATAGCACTGGCATCTGTTCCCAGCAAGTACAGTGTATTGCACTGAAGAGGATCTACTATTCTTGTCAATTTCCTAAGCAGAATTGAACTAGATATGACCGTATGTGTAGGAAGCACAGTTCTTTTGTTCTGAGCAAGCTCACTGTTTTGGTCTTAATGGAAACACAGTTGAGTAGAAGAGTGCTCTTTTCTCAAAAGCAGACTGTGTTTATTGTAAGGTGAACTTGCGTTTGTTTCCCAGGCCTAAATGGAGTTGAGTCACATGGAGTTTTTTGTCCTACGAGCAAGAGTTGTTTTCTGGTAAGACGAGTCACTATTGTGCTCCAATTGCCATACACAGTGCAAATAGCACTCGCGTCTGTTCCCAGCAAGTACAGTGTATTGGACTGAAGAGGAGCTACTGTTCTTGTCAGTTTCTTAAGCAGAGTTGAACTAGATATTGTCCGTGTGAAGGAAGCACAGTTTTTTGTTCTGAGCCAGCTCACTGTTTGGACCCCATAGGAAACACAGTAAAGTAGAAGAGTGCTCTTTTCTCAAAAGCAGAGTGTGTTTCTTGGAAGGCGAGCTAGTGTTTGTTTCCAAGTCCTAAACGGAGTTGAGTCACATGCAGTTTTTTGTCCTACGAGCAAGAGTTGTTTTCTAGTAAGACGAGTCACTATTGTGCTCCAATTGCCATAGACAGTGCAAATAGCACTCGCGTCTGTTCCGAGCAAGTACAGTGTATTGGACTGAAGAGGAGCTACTGTTCTTGTCAGTTTCCTAAGCAGAGTTGAACTAGATATGGCCCGAGTGTAGGAAGCACAGTTCTTTTCTTCTGAGCAAGCTCACTGTTCTGGCCCTATAGGAAACACAGTAGAGTAGAAGAGTGCTCTTTTCTCTAAAGCAGAGAGTGTTTCTTGTAAGGTGAGCTAGCGTTTGTTTCCCAGTCCTAAATGGAGTGTAATCACATGCAGTTTCTGGTCCTACGAGCAAGAGCTGTTTTCTGGTAAGAAGAGTCACTATTGTGCTCCCATTGTCATACACAGGGCAAATAGAACACGCGTCTGTTACCAGCATGTACAGTGTATTGGACTGAAGAGGATCTACTGTTCTTGTCAGGTTCCTAAGCAGAGTTGAACTAGATATGGCCGTGTGTGTAGGAAGCACAGTTCTTTTGTTCTGAGCAAGCTCACTGTTCTGGCCCTATAGGAAACACAGTAGAGTAGAAGAGTGCTCTTTTCTCAAAAGCAGATTGTGTTTCTTGTAAGGGGAGCTTGCGTGTGTTTCCCAGTCCTATATGGAGTTGAATCACATGCAGTTTCTGGTCCTATGAGCAAGAGTTGTTTTTTGGTAAGGAAAGTCACTATTGTGCTCTAATTGCCATACACAGTGCAAATAGCACATGCGTCTGTTCCCACCAAGTACAGTGTATCAGACTGAAGAGGAGCTACTGTTCTTGTCAGTTTCCTAAGCAGAGTTGAACTAGATATGGCCCGTGTGTGTAGGAAGCACAGTTCTTATGTTCTGAGCAAGCTCACTATTCTGGCCCTATAGGAAACACAGTAGAGTAGAAGAGTGCACTTTTCTTAAAAGCAGAGTGTGTTTCTTGTAAGGCGAGCTCGCGTTTGTTTCCCAGTCCTAAATGGAGTTGAGTCATATGCAGTTTCTGGTCCTACGAGCAAGACTTGTTTTCTGGTAAGAAGAGTCACTGTTGCGCTCCAAATGTCATATACAGTGCAAATAGCACTCGCGTCTGTTCCCAGCAAGTACAGTGTATCAGACTGAATAGGAGCTACTGTTCTTGTCAGTTTCCTAAGTAGAATTGAACTAGATATGGCCGTGTGTGTAGGAAGAACAGTTTTTTTGTTCTGAGCAAGCTCACTGTTCGGAACACATAGGAAACACAGTAGAGTAGAATAGTGCTCCTTTCTCAAAAGCAGAGTGTGTTTTTGGAAGGCGAGCTAGCGTTTGTTTCCCAGTCCTAAATGGAGTTGAGTAACATGCAGTTTTTTGTCCTACGAGCAAGAGTTGTTTTCTGGTAAGACGAGTCACTATTGTGCTCCAATTGCCATACACAGTGCAAATAGCACTCGCGTCTGTTCCGAGCAAGTACAGAGTATTGGACGGAAGAGGAACTACTGTTCTTGTCATTTTCCTAAGCAGAGTTGAACTAGATATGGCCCGTGCATGTAGGAAGCACAGTTCTGAGCAAGCTCACTGTTTGGACCCCATAGGAAACACAGTAGTGTAGAAGAGTGCTCTTTTCTCAAAAGCAGAGTGTGTTTCATGTAAGGCGAGCTAGCATTTGTTTCCCAGTCCTAAATGGAGTTGAATCACATGCAGTTTCTGGTCCTACGAGCAAGAGTTTTTTTCTGGTAAGGAAAGTCACTATTGCGCTCCCATTGCCATACACAGTGCAAATAGCCCTCCCGTCTGTTCCCAGCAAGTACAGTGTATCGGAGTAAAGAGGATCTACTGTTCTTGTCAGGTTCCTAAGCAGAGTTGAACTAGATGAGGCCGTTTTTGTAGGAAGCACAGTTTTTTTATTCTGAGCAAGCTCACTGTTCGTAACACATAGGAAACAGTAGAGTAGAAGAGTGCTCTTTTCTCAAAAGCAGAGTGTGTTTCTTGGAAGGCGAGCTAGTGTTTGTTTCCCAGTCCTAAATGGAGTTGAGTCACATGCAGTATTTTGTCTTACGAGCAAGAGTTGTTTTCTGGTAAGACGAGTCACTATTGTGCTCCAATTGCCATACACAGTGCAAATAGCACTCGCGTCTGTTCCGAGCAAGTACAGTGTATTGGACTGAAGAGGAGCTACTGTTCTTGTCAGTTTCCTAAGCAGAGTTGAACTAGATATGGCCCGTGTGTGTAGGAAGCACAGTTCTTTTGTTCTGAGCAAGCTCACTGTTTGGACCCCATAGGAAACACAGTAGAGTAGAAGAGTGCTCTTTTCTCTAAAGCAGAGTGTGTTTCTTGTAAGGCGAGCTAGTGTTTGTTTCCCAGTCCTAAATGGAGTTGCCTCACATGCAGTTTTTTGTCCTACGACCAAGAGTTGTTTTCTGGTAAGTAGAGTCACTATTGCGCTCCATATGCCATACACAGTGCAAATAGTACTCGCGTCTGTTCCCTTCAAGTACAGTGTATTGGACGGATTAGGAGCTACTGTTCTTGTCAGTTTCCTCAGCAGAGTTGAACTAGATATGGCCGTGTGTGTAGGAAGCACACTTCTTTTGTTCTGAGCAAGCTCACTGTTCTGGCCCTATAGGAAACACAGTAGAGTAGAAGAGTGCTCTTTTCTCAAAAGCAGATTGTGTTTCTTGTAAGGCGAGCTAGCGTTTGTTTCCCAGTCCTAAATGGAGTTGAATCATATGCAGTTTCTGGTCCTACGACGAAGAGTTGTTTTCTGGTAAGGAAAGTCACTATTGCGCTCCCATTGCCATACACAGTGCAGATAGCACTCACGTCTGTTCCCAGCAAGTACAGTGTATCGGACTGAAGAGGAGCTACTGTTCTTGTCAGGTTCTTAAGTAGACTTGAACTAGATATGGCCGTGTATGTAGGAAGCACAGTTTTTTTGTTCTGAGCAAGCTCAATGTTCGGAACCCATAGGAAACACAGTAGAGTAGAAGAGTGCTCTTTTCTCAAAAGCAGAGTGTGTTTCTTGGAAGGCGAGCTAGCGTTTGTTTCCCAGTCCTAAATGGAGTTGAGTCACATGCAGTTTTTTGTCCTACGAGCAAGAGTTGTTTTCTGGTAAGACGAGTCACTATTGTGCTCCAATAGCCATACACAGTGCAAATAGCAGTCCCGTCTGTTCCCAGGAAGTACAGTGTATCAGACTGAAGAGGAGCTACTGTTCTTGTCAGTTTCCTAAGCAGAGTTGAACTAGATATGGCCCGAGTGTAGAGAGCACAGTTCTTTTGTTCTCAGCAAGCTCACTGTTCTGGCCCTATAGGAAACACAGTAGAGTAGAAGAGTGCTCTTTTCTCTAAAGCAGAGTGTGTTTCTTGTAAGGCGAGCTAGCGTTTGTTTCCCAGTCCAAAATGGAGTTGAATAACATGCAGTTTCTGGTCCTACGAGCAAGAGTTGTTTTAAGGTAAGAAGAGTCACTATTGTGCTGCCATTGCCATACACAGGACAAATAGCACTGTTGTCTGTTCCCAGCAGTACAGTGTATTGGACTGAAGAGGATCTACTGTTCTTGTCAGGTTCCTAAGCAGAATTGAACTAGATATGGCTGTGTGTGTAGGAAGCACAGTTCTTTTGTTCTGAGCAAGTTCACTGTTCGGACCTCTTAGGAAACACATAGTGTAGAAGAGTGTTTTTTTCTCTAATTCAGAGTGTGTTTCTTGTAAGGCGAGTTAGTGTTTGTTTCCCAGTCCTAAGTGGAGTTGTATCACATACAGTTTCTGGTCCTACGAGCAAGAGTTGTTTTCTGGTAAGAAGAGTCACTATTGTGCTCCCATTGTCATACACAGGGCAAATAGCACACGCGTCTGTTCCCAGCATGTACAGTGTATTGGACTGAAGAGGATCTACTGTTCTTGTCAGGTTCCTAAGTCGAGTTGAACTAGATATGGCCGTGTGTGTAGGAAGCACGGTTCTTTTGTTCTGAGCAAGCTCACTGTTCTGGCCCTATAGGAAACACAGTAGAGTAGAAGAATGCTCTTTTCTCAAAAGCAGATTGTGTTTCTTGTAAGGCGAGCTAGCGTTTGTTTCCCAGTCCCATATGGAGTGGAATCACATGCAGTTTCTGGTCCTACCAGCAAGAGTTGTTTTTTGGTAAGGAAAGTCACTATTGCGCTCCCATTGCCATACACAGTGCAAATAGCACTCGTGTCTGTTCAGAGCAAGTACAGTGTATCGGACTGAAGAGGAGCTACTGTTCTTGTCAGTTTCCTAAGCAGAGTTGATCGAGTTATGTCCTGTGTGTGTAGGAAGCACATTTCTTTTGTTCTGAGCAAGCTCACTCTTTGGACCCCATAGGAAACACAGTAGAGTAGAAGAGTGCTCTTTTCTCAAAAGCAGAGTGTGTTTCTTGTAAGGCGAACTAGTACTTGTTTCCCAGTCTGAAATGGAGTTGAATCACATGCAGTTTCTGGTCCTACAAGCAAGAGCTGTTTTCTGGTAAGAAGAGTCACTATTGCGCTGCCATTGCTATACACAGGACAAATAGTACTGGCGTCTGTTCCCAGCAAGTGCAGTGTATGGGACTGAAAAGGAGCTACTGTTCTTATCAGTTTCCTAAGCAGAGTTGAAGTAGATATGGCCCGTGTGTGTAGGAAGCACAGTTCTTATGTTCTGAGCAACTCACTGTTCTGGCCCTATAGGAAACACAGTAGAGTAGAAGAGTGCTCTTTTCTCAAAAGCAGAGTGTGTTTCTTGTAAGGCGAGCTAGCGTTTGTTTCCTAGTCCTAAATGGAGTTGAATCACATGCAGTTTCAGGTCCTACGATCATGAGTTCTATTCTGGTAAGGAAAGTCACATTGCGCTCCCATTGCCATACACAGTGCAAATAGCACTCGCGTCTGTTCCCAGCAAGTACAGTGTATTTCACTGGATAGGTGCTACTGTTCTTGTCAGTTTCCTAAGCAGAGTTGAACTAGATATGATCCGTGTTTGTAGGAATCACAGTTCCTTTGTTCTTTGCAAGCTCACTGTTTGGACCACATAGGAAACACAGTAGAGAAGAAGAGTGCTCTTTTCTCTAAAGCAGAGTGTATTTCTTGTAAGGCGTGCTAGCGTTTGTTTTGCAGTCCTAAATGGAGTTGAATCCCATGCAGTTTCTGGTACTACGAGCAAGAGTTGTTTTCTGGTAAGAAGAGTCACTATTGCACTGCCATTGCCATACACAGGACAAATAGCACTGGCATCTGTTCGCAGCAAGTACAGTGTATTGGGCTGAAGAGGAGCTACTGTTCTTGTCAGGTTCCTAAGCAGACTTGAACTAGATATGGCCGTGTGTGTAGGAAGCACAGTTTTTTTTTCTGAGCAAGCTCACTGTTCGGACCCCATAGGAAACACAGTAGAGTAGAAGAGTGCTTATTTCTCAAAAGCAGAGTGTGTTTCTTTTAAGGCGAGCTAGCGTTTGTTTCCCATTCATAAATGGTGTGGAATCACATGCAGTTTGTGTTCCTACGAGCAAGAGTTGTTTTCTGGTAAGGAAAGTCACTATTGTGCTCCCATTGCATTCACAGTGCAAATAGCCCTCCCATCTGTTCCAAGCAAGTACAGTGTATTGGACTGAAGAGGCGCTACTGTTCTTCTCAGATTTCTAAGCAGAGTTTAACTAGATATGGCCCGTGTGTGTAGGAAGCACAGTTCTTTTTTTCTGAGCAAGCTCACTGTTCTGGCACTATGGGAAACACAGTAGAGTAGAAGAGTGCGCTTTTCTCAAAAGCAGAGTGTGTTTCTTGTAAAGCGAGCTAGAGTTTGTTTCCCAGTCCTAAATGGAGTTGAATCACATGCAGTTTCTGGTCCACGAGCAAGAGTTGTTTTCTGGTAAGAAGAGTCACTATTGCTCTGCCATTGCAATACACAGGACAAATAGCACTGGCGTCTGTTCCCAGCAAGTACACTGTATTGGACTGAAGAGGATCTAATGTTATTGTCAGGTTCCTAAGCAGACTTGAACTAGATATGGCCGTGTGTGTAGGAAGCACAGTTCTTTTGTTCTGAGCAAGCTCACTGTTCGGACCCTATAGGAAACACAGTAGAGTAGAAGAGTGCTCTTTTCTAAAAAGCAGAGTGTGTTTCTTGTAAGGCGAGCTAGCGTTTGTTTCCCAGTCCTAAATGGAGTTGAATCACATGCAGTTTCTGGTCCTATGAGCAAGAGTTGTTTTCTGGTAAGGAAAGTCACTATTGCGCTCCCATTGCCATACACAGTGCAAATAGCACTCGCGTCTGTTCCCAGCAAGTACAGTGTATCGGACTGAAAAGGAGCTACTTTTCTTGTCAGTTTCCTAAGCAGAGTTGAAGTAGATATGGCCCGTGTGTAGGAAGCACAGTTCTTATGTTCTGAGCAAGCTCACTGTTCTGGCCCTATAGGAAACACAGTAGAGTAGAAGAGTGCTCTTTTCTCTAAAGCAGAGTGTGTTTCTTGTAAGGCGAGCTAGCGTTTGTTTCCTAGTCCTAAATGGTGTTGAATCACATGTAGTTTCAGGTCCTACAAACAAGAGTTATTTTCTGGTAAGGAAAGTCACATTGCGCTCCCATTGCCATAGACAGTGCAAATAGCACTGGCGTCTGTTCCCAGCAAGTACAGTGTATAGGACTGGATAGGTGCTACTGCTCTTGTCAGTTTCCTAAGCAGAGTTGAACTAGATATGATCCGTGATTGTAGGAAGCACAGTTCTTTTGTTCTTTGCAAGCTCACTGTTTGGACCCCATAGGAAACACAGTAGAGCAGAAGAGTGCTCTTTTCTCTAAAGCAGAGTGTGTTACTTGTAAGGCGAGCTAGCGTTTGTTTCGCAGTCCTAAATGGAGTTGAATCCCATGCAGTTTCTGGTACTACGAGCAAGAATTGTTTTCTGGTAAAAAGAGTCACTATTGCGCTGCCATTGCCATACACAGGACAAATAGCACTGGCGTCTGTTCGCAGCAAGTACAGTGTATTGGGCTGAAGAGGATCTATTGTTCTTGTCAGGTTCCTAAGCAGACTTGAACTAGATATGGCCGTGTGTGTAGGAAGCACAGTTTTTTTGTTCTGAGCAAGCTCACTGTTCTGACCCCATAGGAAACACAGTAGAGTAGAAGAGTGCTTTTTTCTCAAAAGCAGAGTGTGTTTCTTTTAAGGCAAGCTAGCGTTTGTTTCCCATTCCTAAATGGAGTGGAATCACATGCAGTTTGTGTTCCTACGAGCAAGAGTTGTTTTCTGGTAAGGAAAGTCACTATTGCGCTCCCATTGCCATACACAGTGCAAATAGCCCTCCCATCTGTTCCCAGCAAATACAGTGTATTGGACTGAAGAGGAGCTACTGTTCTTCTCAGTTTCCTAAGCAGAATTGAACTAAATATGGCCGTGTGTGTAGGAAGCACAGTTCTTTTGTTCTGAGCAAGCTCACTGTTCTGGCCCTATAGGAAACACAGTAGAGTAGAAGAGTGCTCTTTTCTCTAAAGCAGAGTGAGTTTCTTGTAAGGCGAGCTAGCGTTTGTTTTCCAGTCCTAAATGGAGTTGAATCGCATACAGTTTCTAGTCCTACGAGCAAGAGTTGTTTTATGGTAAGAAGAGTCACTTTTATGCTGCCATTGCCATACACAGGACAAAAAGCACTGGCGTCTGTTCCCAGCAAGTACAGTGTATCTTGACTGAAGAGGATCTACTGTTCTTGTCAGGTTCCTAAGCAGAATTGAACTAGATATGGCAGTGTGTGTAGGAAGCATAGTTCTTTTGTTCTGAGCAAGTTCAGTGTTCGGTCTCCATAGGAAACACAGTAGAGTGGAAGAGTGCTCTTTTCTCAAAAGCAGAGTGTGTTTCTTGTAAGGCGAGCTAGCATTTGTTTCCCAGTTAAATGGAGTTGAATCACATGCAGTTTCTGGTCCTACGAGCAAGAGTTGTTTTCTGGTAAGGAAAGTCACTATTGCGCTCCCATTGCCATACATAGTGCAAATAGCACACCCGTCTGTTTCCAGCAATTACAGTGTATCGGACTGAAAAGGAACTACTGTTCTTGTCAATTTCCTAAGCAGAGTTGAACTAGATATGGTCCGTGTGTAGGAAGCAAAGTTTTCTGTTCTGAGCAAACTCACAGTTTGGACCCCATAGGAAACACAGTAGAGTAGAAGAGTGCTCTTTTCTCAAAAGCAGAGTGTGTTTCTGGTAAGGTGAGCTAGCGTTTGTTTCCCAGTCCTAAATGGAGTTGAACTACATACAGTTTCTGGTCCTATGAGCAAGAGTTTTTTCTGGTAAGAAGAGTCACTCTTGTGCTCCCATTGCCATACACAGTGCAAATAGCACTGGCGTCTGTTCCCAGCAAGTACAGTGTATTGGACTGAAGAGAAGCTACTGTTCTTGTCAGTTTCCTAAGCAGAGTTGAACTAGATATGGCCCGTGTGTGTAGGAAGCACAGTTTTCTGTTCTTAGCAAGCTCACTGTTTGGACCCCATAGGAAACACAGTAGAGTAGAAGAGTGCTCTTTTCTCAAAAGCAGAGTGTGCTTCTTGTAAGGCGAGCTTACGTTTGTTTTCTAGTCCTAAATGGAGTTGAATCACATGCAGTTTCTGGTCCTACGAGCAAGAGTTGCTTTCTGGTAAGAAGAGTCACTATTGCGCTGCCATTGCCATACACAGGACAAATAGCACTGGCGTCTGTTCCCAGCAAGTACAGTGTATTGGACTGAAGAGGATCTACTGTTCTTGTCAGGTTTATAAGCAGAATTGAACTAGATATGGCCGTGTGTGTAGGAAGCACAGTTTTTTTGTTCTGAGCAAGCTCACTGTTCGGACCACATAGGAAACACAATAGAGTAGAAGAGTGCTCTTTTCTCTAAAGCAGATTGTGTTACTTGTAAGGCGAGCTAGCATTTGTTTCCCAGTCCTAAATGGAGTTGAATCACATGCAGTTTCTGGTCCTATGAGCAAGAGTTGTTTTCTGGTAAGGAAAGTCACTATTGTGCTCCCATTGCCGTACACAGTGCAAGTAGCACTCCCATCTGTTCCCAGCAAGTACAGTGTATTGGACTGAAGAGGATCTACTGTTCTTGTCAGTTTCCTAAGCAGAGTTGAACTAGATATGGCCCGTGTGTGTAGGAAGCACAGTTCTTTTGTTCTGAGCAAGCTCACTGTTCGGACCCCATAAGAAACACAGTAGAGTAGAAGAGTGCTCTTTTCTCAAAAGCAGAGTGTGTTTCATGTAAGGCGAGCTAGCGTTTCTTTCCCAGTCCTAAATGGAGTTGAATCACATGCAGTTTCTGGTCCTACGAGCAAGAGTTGTTTTCTGGTAAGGAAAGTCACTATTGCGCTCCCATTGCCATACATATTGCAAATAGCACTCGGTCCGTTCCCAGCAAGTACAGTGTATCGGACTGTTGAGGAGCTAATGTTCTTGTCAGTTTCCTAAGCAGAGTTGAACTAGATATGGCCCGTGTGAAGGAAGCACAGTTCTTTTGTTCTGATCAAGCTCACTGTTCTGGCCCTATAAAAAAAACAGTCGAGTAGAAGAGTGCTCTTTTCTCAAAAGCACAGTGTTTTTCTTGTAAGGCGAGCTAGCATTTGTTTCCCAGTCCTAAATGGAGTTGAATCACATGCAGTTTGTGGTCCTAGGAGCAAGAGTTGTTTTCTGGTAAGAAGAGTCACTATAGCTCTCTCATTGTCATACACAGAGCAAATAGTACTGGCATCTGTTCCCAGCATGTACAGTGTATGGAATGAAGAGGATCTACTGTTCATGTCAGTTTCCTAAGCAGAACTGAATAGGTATGGCCCCTGTGTGCAGGAAGCACAGTTCTTTTGTTCTGAGGAAACTCATTGTTCTGGCTCTATAGGAAACACAGTAGAGTAGAAGAGTGCTCTTTTCTCTAAAGCAGAGTGTGTTTCTTGTAAGGCGAACTAGCGTTTGTTTCCCTGTTCTAAATGGAGTTGAATCACATGCAGTTTCTGGTCCTATGAGCAAGAATTGGTTTCTGGTAAGGAAAGACACTATTGCACTCTCATTGCCATACATAGAGCAAATAGCACTCGGTCCATTCCCAGCAAGTACAGTGCATCGGACTGAAGAGGAGCTACTGTTCTTGTCAGATTCCTAAGCAGAGTTGAACTAGATATGTCCCGTGTGAAGAAAGCACAGTTCTTTTGTTCTGATCAAGCTCACTGTTCTGGCCCTATAGGAAACACAGTAGAGTAGAAGAGTGCGCTTTTCTCAAAAGCAGAGTGTTTTTCTTGTAAGGCGAGCTAGCGTTTGTTTCCCAGTCCTAAATGGAGTTGAATCACATGCAGTTTCTGGTCCTAGGAACAAGAGTTGTTTTCTGGTAAGAAGAGTCACTATTGCGCTCCCATTGTCATACACAGGGCAAATAGTACTGGCGTCTGTTCCCAGCATGTACAGTGTACTGGACTGAAGAGGATCTACTGTTCTTGTCAGTTTCCTAAGCAGAATTTAATAGATATGGCCCCTGTGTGCAGGAAGCACAGTTATTTTGTTCTGAGGAAGCTCACTCTTCAGGCCCTATAGGAAACACAGTATAGTAGAAGAATGCTCTTTTGTCAAAAGCAGAGTGTTTTTCTTGTAAGGAGAGCTTGCGTTTCTTTCCCAGTCCTAAATGGAGCTGAGACACATGCAGTTTTTGGTCCTAGGAGCAAGAGTTGTTTTCTGGTAAGAAGAGTCACTATAGCTCTCTCATTGTCATACACAGAGCAAATAGTACTGGCATCTGTTCCCAGCTAGTACAGGGTATCGTACTGAAGAGGAGTTACTGTTTTTGTCAGTTTCCTAAGCAGAGTTGAACTAGATATGGCCCGTGTGTGTAGGAAGAACAGTTTTTTTTTTCTGAGCAAGATCACTGTTCTGGCCCTATAGGAAACACTTTAGAGAATAAGAGGGCTCTTTTCTCAAAAGTATAGTGTGTTTCTTGTAATGCGAGCTAGCGTTTGTTTCCCAGTCCTAAATGGAGTTGAATCTCATGCAGTTTCTGCTCCTACGAGCAAGAGTTGTTTTCTGGTAAGAAGAGTCACTATTGTGCTCCCATTGCCATACACAGTGCAAATAGCACTCGCGTCTGTTCCCAGCAAGTACAGTGTATTGGACTGAAGAGTAGCTACTGTTGTTGTCAGTTTCCTAAACAGAGTTGAACGAGATATGGCCCGTGTGTGTAGGAAGCTCAGTTCTTTTGTTCTGAGCAAGCTCACTGTTTTGACCACATAGGAAACACAGTAGAGTAGAAGAGTGCTCTTTTCTCAAAAGCAGGGTGTGTTTCTTGTAAGGCGAGCTAGTGTTTGTTTCCCAGTATTAAATGGAGTTGAATCCCATGCAGTTTCTGTTCCTATGAGCAAGAGTTGTTTTCTTTTAAGGAAAGTCACTTTGGCGCTCCCATTGCCATACACAGTGCAAATAGCACTCGCGTGTGTTCCCAGCTAGTACAGTGTACCGGACTGAAGAGGAGCTACTGTTCTTGTCAGTTTCATAAGCAGAGTTGAACTAGATATGGTCCGTGTGTAGGAAGCACAGTTTTCTGTTCTGAGCAAGCACACTTTTTGGACCCCATAGGAAACACAGTAGAGTAGATGAGTGCTCTTTTCTCAAAAGCAGAGTGTGTTTCTTGTAAGGCGAGCTAGCATTTGTTTCCCAGTCCTAAATGGAGTTGAATCCCATGCAGTTTCTGTTCCTATGAGCGAGAGTTGTTTTCTTTTAAGGAAAGTCACTTTGGCGCTCCCATTGCCATACACAGTGCAAATAGCACTCGCGTGTGTTCCCAGCTAGTACAGTGTACCGGACTGAAGAGGAGCTACTCTTTTTGTCAGTTTCCTAAGCAGAGTTGAACTAGATATGGCCCGTGTGTGTAGGAAGCACAGTTTTTTTTTTTCTGAGCAAGCTCACTGTTCTGGCCCTATAAAAAACACTTTAGAGTATAAGAGGGCTCTTTTCTCAAAAGTAGAGTGTGTTTCTTGTAATGCGAGCTAGCGTTTGTTTCCCAGTCCTAAATGGAGTTGAATCTCATGCAGTTTCTGGTCCTACGAGCAAGAGTTTTTTTCTGGTAAGAAGAGCCACTATTGTGCTCCCATTGCCACGCACAGAGCAAATAGCACTCGCGTCTGTTCCCAGCAAGTACAGTGTATCGGACTGAAGAGTAGCTACTGTTGTTGTCAGTTTCCTAAGCAGAGTTGAACGAGATATGGCCCGTGTGTGTAGGAAGCTCAGTTCTTTTGTTCTGAGCAAGCTCACTGTTTTGACCACATAGGAAACACAGTAGAGTAGAAGAGTGCTCTTTTCTCAAAAGCAGGGTGTGTTTCTTGTAAGGCGAGCTAGTGTTTGTTTCCCAGTCCTAAATGGAGTTGAATCACATGCAGTTTCTGGTCCTAAGAGCAAGAGTTGTTTTCGGGTAAGGAAAGTCACTATTGTGCTCCCATTGCCTTACACAGTGCAAATAGCACTCGCGTCTGTTCCCAGCAATTACAGAGTATGGGACTGAAGAGGAGCTACTGTTCTTGTCGGTTTCCTAAGCAGAGTTGAACTAGATATGGTCCGTGTGTAGGAAGCACAGTTTTCTGTTCTGAGCAAGCTCACTGTTTGGACCCCGTAGGAAACACAATAGAGTAGAAGAGTGCTCTTTTCTCAAAAGCAGAGTGTGTTTCTTGTAAGGCGAGCTAGCATTTGTTTCCCAGTCCTAAATGGAGTTGAATCACATGCAGTTTCTGGTCCTACGAGCAATAGTTGTTTTATGGTAAGAATAGTCACTATTGCGCTGCCATTGCCATACACAGGACAAATAGCACTGGCGTCTGTTCCCAGCAAGTACAGTGTATTGGGATGAAGAGGATCTACTGTTCTTGTCAGTTTCCTAAGCAGAATTGAATAGATATGGCCCCTGTGTGCAGGAAGCACAGTTCTTTTGTTCTGAGGAAGCTCACTAATCTGGCCCTATAGGAAACACAGTATAGTAGAAGAATGCTCTTTTGTCAAAAGCACAGAGTTTTTCTTCTAAGGCGAGCTAGCATTTCTTTCCCAGTCCTAAATGGAGTTGAGACACATGCAGTTTTTGGTCCTATGAGCAAGAGTTGTTTTCTGGTAAGAAGAGTCACTATTGTGCTCCCATAGTCATACACAGGGCAAATAGCGCTGGCGTCTGTTCCCAGCATGTACAGTGTATTGGACTGAAGAGGATCTACTGTTCTTGCTAGGTTCCTAAGCAGAGTTGAACTAGATATGGCCGTGTGTGTAGGAAGCACAGTTCCTTTGTTCTGAGCAAGCTCACTGTTCTGGCCCTATAGGAAACACAGTAGAGAGAAGAGTGCTCTTTTCTCTAAAGCAGAGTGTGTTTCTTGTAAGGCGAGCTTGCGTTTGTTTCCCGGTCCTAAATGGAGTTGAGTCACATGCAGTTTTTGGTCCTACGAGCAAGAGTTGTTTTCTGGTAAGAAGAGTCACTATTGTGCTCCAATTGCCATACACAGTGCAAATAGCACTCGCGTCTGTTCCCAGCAAGTACAGTGTATTGGACTGAATAGGAGCTACTGTTCTTGTCAGTTGCCAAAGCATAGTTGAACTAGATATGGTCCATTTGTGTAGGAAGAACAGTTCTTTTGTTCTCAGCAAGCTCACTGTTCTGGCCCTATAGGAAACACAGTAGAGTAGAACAGTGCTCTTTTCTCAAAAGCAGAGTGTGTTTCTTGTAAGGCGAGCTAGGGTTTGTGTCCCAGTCCTAAATGGAGTAGAATCACATGCAGTTTCTGGTCCTACGAGCAAGAGTTGTTTTATGGTAAGAATAGTCACTATTGCGCTGCCATTGCCATACACAGGACAAATAGCACTGGCATCTGTTCCCAACAAGTACAGTGTATTGCACTGAAGAGGATCTACTATTCTTGTCAATTTCCTAAGCAGAATTGAACTAGATATGACCGTATGTGTAGGAAGCACAGTTCTTTTGTTCTGAGCAAGCTCACTGTTTTGGTCTTAATGGAAACACAGTTGAGTAGAAGAGTGCTCTTTTCTCAAAAGCAGAGTGTATTTCTTGTAAGGCGATCTCGCGTTTGTTTCCCAGGCCTAAATGGAGTTGAGTCACATGCAGTTTTTTGTCCTACGAGCAAAAGTTGTTTTCTGGTAAGACGAGTCACTATTGTGCTCCAATTGCCATACACAGTACAAATAGCACTCGCGTCTGTTCCCAGCAAGTACAGTGTATTGGACTGAAGAGGAGTTACTGTTCTTGTCAGGTTCCTAAGCAGAGTGAACTAGATATGGTCCGTGTGTGTAGGAAGCACAGTTCTTTTGTTCTGAGCAAGCTCACTCTTTTGACCCCATAGGAAACTCAGTAGAGTAGAAGAGTGCTCTCTTCTCAAGCAGAGTGTGTTTCTTGTAAGGCGAGCTAGCATTTGTTTCCCAGTCTTAAATGGAGTTGAATCCCATGCAGTTTCTGGTCCTAGGAGCAAGAGTTGTTTCTGGGAAGAAGAGTCACTATTGTGCTCCCATTGTCATACACAGGGCATATAGCCCTCGCGTCTGTTCCCAGCAAGTACAGTGTTTTGGACTGAAGAGGATCTACTATTCTTGTCAGTTTCCTAAGCAGAATTGAACTAGATATGACCGTGTGTTTAGGAAGCACAGTTCTTTTGTTCTGAGCAAGCTCACTGTTTTGGCCCTATAGGAAACACAGTAGAGTAGAAGAGTGCTCTTTTCTCAAAAGCAGAGTGTGTTTCTTGTAAGGCGAGCTCACGTTTGTTTCCCAGTCCTAAATGGAGTTGAGTCACATGCAGTTTTTGCTCCTACGAGCAAGAGTTGTTTTCTGGTAAGAAGAGTCACTATTGTGCTCCCATTGCCATACACAGTGCAAATAGCACTCGCGTCTGTTCCCCGCAAGTACAGTGTATTGGACTGAATAGGAGCTACTGTTCTTGTCAGTTTCCAAAGCATAGTTGAACTAGATATGGTCCATGTGTGTAGGAAGCACAGTTCTTTTGTTCTGAGCAAGCTCACTGTTCTGGCCCGATAGGAAACACAGTAGAGTAGAAGAGTGCTCTTTTCTCAAAAGCAGAGTGTGTTTCTTGTAAGGCGAGCTAGCGTTTGTTTCCCAGTCCTAAATGGAGTTGAATCACATGCAGTTTCTGGTCCTACAAGCAAGAGTTGTTTTCTGGTAAGGAAGTAACTGTTGTGCTCCCATTGCCATACACAGTGCAAATAGCACTCGCGTCTGTTCACAGCAAGTACAGTGTATCGGATTGAAGAGGAGCTACTGTTCTTGTCAGTTTCCTAAGCAGAGTTGAACTAGATATTGTCCGTGTGTAGGAAGCACAGTTTTTTGTTCTGAGCAAGCTCACTGTTTGGACCCCATACGAAACACAGTAAAGTAGAAGAGTGCTCTTTTCTCAAAAGTACAGTGTGTTTCTTGTAAGGCAAGCTAGTGTTTGTTTTGCAGTCCTAAATGGAGTTGAATCACATGCAGTTTCTGGTCCTACGAGCAAGAGTTGTTTTCTGGTAAGAAGAGTCCCTATTGCGCTCCCATTGTCATACACAGAGCAAATAGTCCTGGCGTCTGTTCCTAGCATGTACAGTGAATTGGACTGAAGAGGAGCTACTGTTCTTGTCAGTTTACTAAGCAGAGTTGAACTAGATATGGTCCGTGTGTGTAGGAAGCACAGTTCTTTTGTTCTGAGCAAGCTCACTGTTCGGACCCATAGGAAACACAGTAGAGTATAAGAGGGCTCTTTTCTCAAAAGCAGAGTGTGTTTCTTGTAATGCGAGCTAGTGTTTGTTTCCCTATCCTAAATGGAGTTGAATCTCATGCAGTTTCTGGTCCTACGAGCAAGAATTGTTTTCTGAGAAGAAGAGTCACTATTGTGCTCCCTTTGCCATACACAGTGCAAATAGCACTCGCGTCTGTTCCCAGCAAGTACAGTGTATTGGACTGAAGAGTAGCTACTGTTGTTGTCAGTTTCCTAAACAGAGTTGAACGAGATATGGCCCGTGTGTGTAGGAAGCTCAGTTCTTTTGTTCTGAGCAAGCTCACTGTTTTGACCCCATAGGAAACACAGTAGAGTAGAAGAGTGCTCTTTTCTCAAAAGCAGGGTGTGTTACTTGTAAGGGAGCTAGTGTTTGTTTCCCAGTCCTAAATGGAGTTGAATCACATGCAGTTTCTGGTCCTACGAGCAAGAGTTGTTTTCTGGTAAGGAAAGTCACTATTGCGCTCCCATTGCCATACACAGTGCAAATAGCACTCGCGTCTGTTCCCAGCAATTACATTGTATCGGACTGAAGAGGAGCTACTGTTCTTGTCAGTTTCATAAGCAGAGTTGAACTAGATATGGTCCGTGAGTAGGAAGCACAGTTTTCTGTTCTGAGCAAGCTCACTGTTTGGACCCCGTAGGAAACACAATAGAGTAGAAGAGTGCTCTTTTCTCAAAAGCAGAGTGTGTTTCTTGTAAGGCTAGCTAGCATTTGTTTCCCAGTCCTAAATGGAGTTGAATCACATGCAGTTTCTGGTCCTACGAGCAATAGTTGTTTTATGGTAAGAATAGTCACTATTGCGCTGCATTGCCATACACAGGACAAATAGCACTGGCGTCTGTTCCCAGGAAGTACAGTGTATTGGACTGAAGGGGATCTACTGTTCTTGTCAGGTTCCTAAACAGAATTGAACTAGATATGGCCGTGTGTGTAGGAAGCACAGTTCTTTTTTTCTGAGCAAGCTCACTGTTCTGGACCTACAGGAAACACAGTAGAGTAGAAGAGTGCTCTTTTCTCAAAAGCAGAGTGTATTTCTTGTAAGGCAAGCTAGCGTTTGTTTCCCAGTCCTAAATGGAGTTGAGTCACATGCAGTTTCTGGTCCTACGAACAAGAGTTGTTTTCTGGTAAGAACAGTCACTATTGTGCTCCCATTGTCATACACAGGGCAAATAGTACTGGTGTCTGTTCCCAGCATGTACAGTGTATTGGGCTGAAGAGGATCTACTGTTCTTGTCAGTTTCCTAGCAGAATTGAATAGATATGGCCCCTGTGTGCAGGAAGCACAGTTCTTTTGTTCTGAGGAAGCTCACTCATCTGGCCCTATAGGAAACACAGTATAGTAGAAGAATGCTCTTTTGTCAAAAGCACAGAGTTTTTCTTGTAAGGCGAGCTAGCATTTCTTTCCCAGTCCTAAATGGAGTTGAAACACATGCAGTTTTTGGTCCTACGAGCAAGAGTTTTTTTCTGGTAAGAAGAGTCACTATTGCACTCTCATTGCCCTACACAGTGCAAATAGCACTTGCATCTGTTCCCAGCAAGTACAGTGTATTGGACTGAAGAGGATCTACTGTTCTTGTCAGTTTTTTAAGCAGAGTTGAACTAGATATGGCCCGTGTGTGTAGGAAGCACACTTCTTTTGTTCTGAGCAAGCTCACTGTTCGGACCCCATAGGAAACTCAGTAGGGTAGAAGAGTGCTCTTTTCTCAAAAGCAGAGTGTGTTTCATGTAAGGCGAGCTATCGTTTGTTTCCCAGTCCTAAATGGAGTTGAATCACATGCAGTTTCTGGTCCTACGAGCAAGAGTTGTTTTCTGGTAAGAAGAGTCACTATTGCGCTCCCATTGTCATACACAGGGCAAATAGCACTCGCGTATGTTCCCAGCAAGTACAGTGTATTGGACTGAAGAGGATCTACTATTCTTGTCAGTTTCCTAAGCAGAATTGAACTAGATATGACCGTGTGTGTAGGAAGCACAGTTCTTTTGTTCTGAGCAAGTTCACTGTTTTGGTCCTATAGGAAACACAGTTGAGTAGAAGAGTGCTCTTTTCTCAAAAGCAGAGTGTGTTTCTTGTAAGGCGAGCTAGCGTTTGTTTCCCAGTCCTAAATGGAGTTGAATCACATGCAGTTTCTGGTCCTACAAGCAAGAGTTGTTTTCTGGTAAGGAAGTAACTGTTGTGCTCCCATTGCAATACACAGTGCAAATAGCACTCGCGTCTGTTAAAAGCATGTACAGTGTATCAGACTGAAGAGGAGCTACTGTTCTTGTCAGTTTCCTAAGCAGAGTTGAACTAGATATTGTCCATGTGTAGGAAGCACAGTTTTTTGTTCTGAACAAGCTCACTCTTTGGACCCCATAGGAAACACAGTAAAGTAGAAGAGTGCTCTTTTCTCAAAAGCACAGTGTGTTTCTTGTAAGTCGAGCTAGTGTTTGTTTCGCAGTCCTAAATGGAGTTGAATCACATGCAGTTTCTGGTCCTACGAGCAAGAGTTTTTTTCTGGTAAGAAGAGCCACTATTGTGCTCCCATTGCCATGCACAGAGCAAATAGCACTCGCGTCTGTTCCCAGCAAGTACAGTGTATCGGACTGAAGAGTAGCTACTGTTGTTGTCAGTTTCCTAAGCAGAGTTGAACGAGATATGGCCCGTGTGTGTAGGAAGCTCAGTTCTTTTGTTCTGAGCAAGCTCACTGTTTTGACCACATAGGAAACACAGTAGAGTAGAAGAGTGCTCTTTTCTCAAAAGCAGGGTGTGTTTCTTGTAAGGCGAGCTAGTGTTTGTTTCCCAGTCCTAAATGGAGTTGAATCACATGCAGTTTCTGGTCCTAAGAGCAAGAGTTGTTTTCGGGTAAGGAAAGTCACTATTGTGCTCCCATTGCCTTACACAGTGCAAATAGCACTCGCGTCTGTTCCCAGCAATTACAGAGTATGGGACTGAAGAGGAGCTACTGTTCTTGTCGGTTTCCTAAGCAGAGTTGAACTAGATATGGTCCGTGTGTAGGAAGCACAGTTTTCTGTTCTGAGCAAGCTCACTGTTTGGACCCCGTAGGAAACACAATAGAGTAGAAGAGTGCTCTTTTCTCAAAAGCAGAGTGTGTTTCTTGTAAGGCGAGCTAGCATTTGTTTCCCAGTCCTAAATGGAGTTGAATCACATGCAGTTTCTGGTCCTACGAGCAATAGTTGTTTTATGGTAAGAATAGTCACTATTGCGCTGCCATTGCCATACACAGGACAAATAGCACTGGCGTCTGTTCCCAGCAAGTACAGTGTATTGGGATGAAGAGGATCTACTGTTCTTGTCAGTTTCCTAAGCAGAATTGAATAGATATGGCCCCTGTGTGCAGGAAGCACAGTTCTTTTGTTCTGAGGAAGCTCACTAATCTGGCCCTATAGGAAACACAGTATAGTAGAAGAATGCTCTTTTGTCAAAAGCACAGAGTTTTTCTTCTAAGGCGAGCTAGCATTTCTTTCCCAGTCCTAAATGGAGTTGAGACACATGCAGTTTTTGGTCCTATGAGCAAGAGTTGTTTTCTGGTAAGAAGAGTCACTATTGTGCTCCCATAGTCATACACAGGGCAAATAGCGCTGGCGTCTGTTCCCAGCATGTACAGTGTATTGGACTGAAGAGGATCTACTGTTCTTGCTAGGTTCCTAAGCAGAGTTGAACTAGATATGGCCGTGTGTGTAGGAAGCACAGTTCCTTTGTTCTGAGCAAGCTCACTGTTCTGGCCCTATAGGAAACACAGTAGAGAGAAGAGTGCTCTTTTCTCTAAAGCAGAGTGTGTTTCTTGTAAGGCGAGCTTGCGTTTGTTTCCCGGTCCTAAATGGAGTTGAGTCACATGCAGTTTTTGGTCCTACGAGCAAGAGTTGTTTTCTGGTAAGAAGAGTCACTATTGTGCTCCAATTGCCATACACAGTGCAAATAGCACTCGCGTCTGTTCCCAGCAAGTACAGTGTATTGGACTGAATAGGAGCTACTGTTCTTGTCAGTTGCCAAAGCATAGTTGAACTAGATATGGTCCATTTGTGTAGGAAGCACAGTTCTTTTGTTCTCAGCAAGCTCACTGTTCTGGCCCTATAGGAAACACAGTAGAGTAGAACAGTGCTCTTTTCTCAAAAGCAGAGTGTGTTTCTTGTAAGGCGAGCTAGGGTTTGTGTCCCAGTCCTAAATGGAGTAGAATCACATGCAGTTTCTGGTCCTACGAGCAAGAGTTGTTTTATGGTAAGAATAGTCACTATTGCGCTGCCATTGCCATACACAGGACAAATAGCACTGGCATCTGTTCCCAGCAAGTACAGTGTATTGCACTGAAGAGGATCTACTATTCTTGTCAATTTCCTAAGCAGAATTGAACTAGATATGACCGTATGTGTAGGAAGCACAGTTCTTTTGTTCTGAGCAAGCTCACTGTTTTGGTCTTAATGGAAACACAGTTGAGTAGAAGAGTGCTCTTTTCTCAAAAGCAGAGTGTATTTCTTGTAAGGCGATCTCGCGTTTGTTTCCCAGGCCTAAATGGAGTTGAGTCACATGCAGTTTTTTGTCCTACGAGCAAAAGTTGTTTTCTGGTAAGACGAGTCACTATTGTGCTCCAATTGCCATACACAGTACAAATAGCACTCGCGTCTGTACCCAGCAAGTACAGTGTATTGGACTGAAGAGGAGTTACTGTTCTTGTCAGGTTCCTAAGCAGAGTGAACTAGATATGGTCCGTGTGTGTAGGAAGCACAGTTCTTTTGTTCTGAGCAAGCTCACTCTTTTGACCCCATAGGAAACTCAGTAGAGTAGAAGAGTGCTCTCTTCTCAAGCAGAGTGTGTTTCTTGTAAGGCGAGCTAGCATTTGTTTCCCAGTCTTAAATGGAGTTGAATCCCATGCAGTTTCTCGTCCTAGGAGCAAGAGTTGTTTCTGGGAAGAAGAGTCACTATTGTGCTCCCATTGTCATACACAGGGCATATAGCCCTCGCGTCTGTTCCCAGCAAGTACAGTGTTTTGGACTGAAGAGGATCTACTATTCTTGTCAGTTTCCTAAGCAGAATTGAACTAGATATGACCGTGTGTTTAGGAAGCACAGTTCTTTTGTTCTGAGCAAGCTCACTGTTTTGGCCCTATAGGAAACACAGTAGAGTAGAAGAGTGCTCTTTTCTCAAAAGCAGAGTGCGTTTCTTGTAAGGCGAGCTCACGTTTGTTTCCCAGTCCTAAATGGAGTTGAGTCACATGCAGTTTTTGCTCCTACGAGCAAGAGTTGTTTTCTGGTAAGAAGAGTCACTATTGTGCTCCCATTGCCATACACAGTGCAAATAGCACTCGCGTCTGTTCCCCGCAAGTACAGTGTATTGGACTGAATAGGAGCTACTGTTCTTGTCAGTTTCCAAAGCATAGTTGAACTAAATATGGTCCATGTGTGTAGGAAGCACAGTTCTTTTGTTCTGAGCAAGCTCACTGTTCTGGCCCGATAGGAAACACAGTAGAGTAGAAGAGTGCTCTTTTCTCAAAAGCAGAGTGTGTTTCTTGTAAGGCGAGCTAGCGTTTGTTTCCCAGTCCTAAATGGAGTTGAATCACATGCAGTTTCTGGTCCTACAAGCAAGAGTTGTTTTCTGGTAAGGAAGTAACTGTTGTGCTCCCATTGCCATACACAGTGCAAATAGCACTCGCGTCTGTTCACAGCAAGTACAGTGTATCGGATTGAAGAGGAGCTACTGTTCTTGTCAGTTTCCTAAGCAGAGTTGAACTAGATACTGTCCGTGTGTAGGAAGCACAGTTTTTTGTTCTGAGCAAGCTCACTGTTTGGACCCCATACGAAACACAGTAAAGTAGAAGAGTGCTCTTTTCTCAAAAGTACAGTGTGTTTCTTGTAAGGCAAGCTAGTGTTTGTTTTGCAGTCCTAAATGGAGTTGAATCACATGCAGTTTCTGGTCCTACCAGCAAGACTTGTTTTCTGGTAAGAAGAGTCCCTATTGCGCTCCCATTGTCATACACAGAGCAAATAGTCCTGGCGTCTGTTCCTAGCATGTACAGTGAATTGGACTGAAGAGGAGCTACTGTTCTTGTCAGTTTACTAAGCAGAGTTGAACTAGATATGGTCCGTGTGTGTAGGAAGCACAGTTCTTTTGTTCTGAGCAAGCTCACTGTTCGGACCCATAGGAAACACAGTAGAGTATAAGAGGGCTCTTTTCTCAAAAGCAGAGTGTGTTTCTTGTAATGCGAGCTAGTGTTTGTTTCCCTATCCTAAATGGAGTTGAATCTCATGCAGTTTCTGGTCCTACGAGCAAGAATTGTTTTCTGATAAGAAGAGTCACTATTGTGCTCCCTTTGCCATACACAGTGCAAATAGCACTCGCGTCTGTTCCCAGCAAGTACAGTGTATTGGACTGAAGAGTAGCTACTGTTGTTGTCAGTTTCCTAAACAGAGTTGAACGAGATATGGCCCGTGTGTGTAGGAAGCTCAGTTCTTTTGTTCTGAGCAAGCTCACTGTTTTGACCCCATAGGAAACACAGTAGAGTAGAAGAGTGCTCTTTTCTCAAAAGCAGGGTGTGTTACTTGTAAGGGAGCTAGTGTTTGTTTCCCAGTCCTAAATGGAGTTGAATCACATGCAGTTTCTGGTCCTACGAGCAAGAGTTGTTTTCTGGTAAGGAAAGTCACTATTGCGCTCCCATTGCCATACACAGTGCAAATAGCACTCGCGTCTGTTCCCAGCAATTACAGTGTATCGGACTGAAGAGGAGCTACTGTTCTTGTCAGTTTCATAAGCAGAGTTGAACTAGATATGGTCCGTGAGTAGGAAGCACAGTTTTCTGTTCTGAGCAAGCTCACTGTTTGGACCCCGTAGGAAACACAATAGAGTAGAAGAGTGCTCTTTTCTCAAAAGCAGAGTGTGTTTCTTGTAAGGCTAGCTAGCATTTGTTTCCCAGTCCTAAATGGAGTTGAATCACATGCAGTTTCTGGTCCTACGAGCAATAGTTGTTTTATGGTAAGAATAGTCACTATTGCGCTGCATTGCCATACACAGGACAAATAGCACTGGCGTCTGTTCCCAGGAAGTACAGTGTATTGGACTGAAGGGGATCTACTGTTCTTGTCAGGTTCCTAAACAGAATTGAACTAGATATGGCCGTGTGTGTAGGAAGCACAGTTCTTTTTTTCTGAGCAAGCTCACTGTTCTGGACCTACAGGAAACACAGTAGAGTAGAAGAGTGCTCTTTTCTCAAAAGCAGAGTGTATTTCTTGTAAGGCAAGCTAGCGTTTGTTTCCCAGTCCTAAATGGAGTTGAGTCACATGCAGTTTCTGGTCCTACGAACAAGAGTTGTTTTCTGGTAAGAACAGTCACTATTGTGCTCCCATTGTCATACACAGGGCAAATAGTACTGGCGTCTGTTCCCAGCATGTACAGTGTATTGGGCTGAAGAGGATCTACTGTTCTTGTCAGTTTCCTAGCAGAATTGAATAGATATGGCCCCTGTGTGCAGGAAGCACAGTTCTTTTGTTCTGAGGAAGCTCACTCCTCTGGCCCTATAGGAAACACAGTATAGTAGAAGAATGCTCTTTTGTCAAAAGCACAGAGTTTTTCTTGTAAGGCGAGCTAGCATTTCTTTCCCAGTCCTAAATGGAGTTGAAACACATGCAGTTTTTGGTCCTACGAGCAAGAGTTTTTTTCTGGTAAGAAGAGTCACTGTTGCACTCTCATTGCCCTACACAGTGCAAATAGCACTTGCATATGTTCCCAGCAAGTACAGTGTATTGGACTGAAGAGGATCTACTGTTCTTGTCAGTTTTTTAAGCAGAGTTGAACTAGATATGGCCCGTGTGTGTAGGAAGCACACTTCTTTTGTTCTGAGCAAGCTCACTGTTCGGACCCCATAGGAAACTCAGTAGGGTAGAAGAGTGCTCTTTTCTCAAAAGCAGAGTGTGTTTCATGTAAGGCGAGCTATCGTTTGTTTCCCAGTCCTAAATGGAGTTGAATCACATGCAGTTTCTGGTCCTACGAGCAAGAGTTGTTTTCTGGTAAGAAGAGTCACTATTGCGCTCCCATTGTCATACACAGGGCAAATAGCACTCGCGTATGTTCCCAGCAAGTACAGTGTATTGGACTGAAGAGGATCTACTATTCTTGTCAGTTTCCTAAGCAGAATTGAACTAGATATGACCGTGTGTGTAGGAAGCAGAGTTCTTTTGTTCTGAGCAAGTTCACTGTTTTGGTCCTATAGGAAACACAGTTGAGTAGAAGAGTGCTCTTTTCTCAAAAGCAGAGTGTGTTTCTTGTAAGGCGAGCTAGCGTTTGTTTCCCAGTCCTAAATGGAGTTGAATCACATGCAGTTTCTGGTCCTACAAGCAAGAGTTGTTTTCTGGTAAGGAAGTAACTGTTGTGCTCCCATTGCAATACACAGTGCAAATAGCACTCGCGTCTGTTAAAAGCATGTACAGTGTATCAGACTGAAGAGGAGCTACTGTTCTTGTCAGTTTCCTAAGCAGAGTTGAACTAGATATTGTCCATGTGTAGGAAGCACAGTTTTTTGTTCTGAGCAAGCTCACTCTTTGGACCCCATAGGAAACACAGTAAAGTAGAAGAGTGCTCTTTTCTCAAAAGCACAGTGTGTTTCTTGTAAGTCGAGCTAGTGTTTGTTTCGCAGTCCTAAATGGAGTTGAATCACATGCAGTTTCTGGTCCTACGAGCAAGAGTTGTTTTCTGGTAAGAAGAGTCCCTATTGCGCTCCCATTGTCATACACAGAGCAAATAGTCCTGGCGTCTGTTCCTAGCATGTACAGTGAATTGGACTGAAGAGGAGCTACTGTTCTTGTCAGTTTACTAAGCAGAGTTGAACTAGATATGGTCCGTGTGTGTAGGAAGCACAGTTCTTTTGTTCTGAGCAAGCTCACTTTTCGGACCCATAGGAAACACAGTAGAGTAGAAGTGTGCTCTTTTCTCAAAAGCAGAGTGTGTTTCATGTAAGGCGAGCTAGCATTTGTTTCCCAGTCCTAAATGGAGTTGAGTCACATGCAGTTTCTTGTCCTACGAGCAAGAGTTGTTTTCTGGTAAGAAAAGTCACTATTGCGCTCCCATTGCCATACACAGTGCAAATAGCACTCGCGTGTGTTCCCAGCTATAACAGGGTATCGTACTGAAGAGGAGCTACTGTTTTTGTCAGTTTAATAAGCAGAGTTGAACTAGATATGGCCCGTGTGTGTAGGAAGCACAGTTTTTTTTTCTGAGCAAGATCACTTTTCTGGCCCTACAGGAAACACTTTAGAGTATAAGAGGGCTCTTTTCTCAAAAGCAGAGTGTGTTTCTTGTAATGCGAGCTAGTGTTTGTTTCCCTATCCTAAATGGTGTTGAATCTCATGCAGTTTCTGGTCCTACGAGCAAGAGTTGTTTTCTGATAAGAAGAGTCACTATTGTGCTCCCTTTGCCATACACAGTGCAAATAGCACTCGCGTCTGTTCCCAGCAAGTACAGTGTATCGGACTGAAGAGTAGCTACTGTTGTTGTCAGTTTCCTAAACAGAGTTGAACGAGATATGGCCCGTGTGTGTAGGAAGCTCAGTTCTTTTGTTCTGAGCAAGCTCACTGTTTTGACCACATAGGAAACACAGTAGAGTAGAAGAGTGATCTTTTCTCAAAAGCAGGGTGTGTTTCTTGTAAGGGAGCTAGTGTTTGTTTCCCAGTCCTAAATGGAGTTGAATCACATGCAGTTTCTGGTCCTACGAGCAAGAGTTGTTTTCTGGTAAGGAAAGTCACTATTGCGCTCCCATTGCCATACACAGTGCAAATAGCACTCGCGTCTGTTCCCAGCAATTACAGTGTATCGGACTGAAGATGAGCTACTGTTCTTGTCGATTTCCTAAGCAGAGTTGAACTAGATATGGTCCGTGTGTAGGAAGCACAGTTTTCTGTTCTGAGCAAGCTCACTGTTTGGACCCCGTAGGAAACACAATAGAGTAGAAGAGTGCTCTTTTCTCAAAAGCAGAGTGTGCTTCTTGTAAGGCTAGCTAGCATTTGTTTCCCAGTCCTAAAGGGAGTTGAATCACATGCAGTTTCTGGTCCTATGAGCAATAGTTGTTTTATGGTAAGAATAGTCACTATTGCGCTGCCATTGCCATACACAGGACAAATAGCACTGGCGTCTGTTCCCAGCAAGTACAGTGTATTGGACTGAAGGGGATCTACTGTTCTTGTCAGGTTCCTAAACAGAATTGAACTAGATATGGCCGTGTTTGTAGGAAGCACAGTTCTTTTGTTCTGAGCAAGCTCACTGTTCTGGCCCTACAGGAAACACAGTAGAGTAGAAGAGTGCTCTTTTCTCAAAAGCAGAGTGTATTTCTTGTAAGGCGAGCTGGCGTTTGTTTCCCAGTCCTAAATGGAGTTGAGTCACATGCAGTTTCTTGTCCTAGGAACAAGAGTTGTTTCCTGGTAAGAACAGTCACTATTGTGCTCCCATTGTCATACACAGGGCAAATAGTACTGGCGTCTGTTCCCAGCATGTACAGAGTATTGGGCTGAAGAGGATCTACTGTTCTTGTCAGTTTCCTAAGCAGAATTGAATAGATATGGCCCCTGTGTGCAGGAAGCACAGTTCTTTTGTTCTGAGGAAGCTCACTCATCTGGCCCTATAGGAAACACAATATAGTAGAAGAATGCTCTTTTGTCAAAAGCACAGAGTTTTTCTTGTAAGGCGAGCTAGCATTTCTTTCCCAGTCCTAAATGGAGTTGAGACACATGCAGTTTTTGGTCCTACGAGCAAGAGTTGTTTTCTGTTAAGAAGAGTCACTATTGCGCTCCAATTGCCATACACAGTGCAAATAGCACTCGCGTCTGTTCCCCGCAAGTACAGTGTATTGGACTGAATAGGAGCTACTGTTCTTGTCAGTTTCCTAAGCAGAGTTGAACTAGATATGGTCCATGTGTGTAGGAAGCACAGTTCTTTTGTTCTCAGCAAGCTCACAGTTATGGCCCGATAGGAAACACTGTAGAGTAGAAGAGTGCTCTTTTCTCAAAAGCAGAGTGTGTTTCTTGTAAAACGAGCTATCGTTTGTTTCCCAGTCCTAAATGGAGTTGAATCACATGCAGTTTCTGGTCCTATGAGCAAGAGTTGTTTTCTGGTAAGAAGAGTCACTATTGTGCTCCCATTGTCATACACAGGGCAAATAGCGCTGGCGTCTTTTCCCAGCATGTACAGTGTATTGGACTGAAGAGGATCTACTGTTCTTGACAGGTTCCTAAGCAGAGTTGAACTAGATATGGCCGTGTGTGTAGGAAGCACAGTTCCTTTGTTCTGAGCAAGCTCACTGTTCTGGCCCTATATGAAACACAGTAGAGTAGAAGAGTGCTCTTTTCTCTAAAGCAGAGTGTGTTTCTTGTAAGGCGAGCTTGCGTTTGTTTCCCGGTCCTAAATGGAGTTGAGTCACATGCAGTTTTTGGTCCTACGAGCAAGAGTTGTTTTCTGGTAAGAAGAGTCACTATTGTGCTCCAATTGCCATACACTGTGCAAATAGCACTCGCGTCTGTTCCCAGCAAGTACAGTGTATTGGACTGAATAGGAGCTACTGTTCTTGTCAGTTTCCAAAGCATAGTTGAACTAGATATGGTCCGTTTGTGTAGGAAGCACAGTTCTTTTGTTCTCAGCAAGCTCACTGTTCTGGCCCTATAGGAAACACAGTAGAGTAGAACAGTGCTCTTTTCTCAAAAGCAGAGTGTGTTTCTTGTAAGGCGAGCTAGGGTTTGTGTCCCAGTCCTAAATGGAGTTGAATCACATGCAGTTTCTGGTCCTACGAGCAAGAGTTGTTTTTTGGTAAGAATAGTCACTATTGCGCTGCCATTGCCATACACAGGACAAATAGCACTGGCATCTGTTCCCAGCAAGTACAGTGTATTGCACTGAAGAGGATCTACTATTCTTGTCAATTTCCTAAGCAGAATTGAACTAGATATGACCGTATGTGTAGGAAGCACAGTTCTTTTGTTCTGAGCAAGCTCACTGTTTTGGTCTTAATGGAAACACAGTTGAGTAGAAGAGTGCTCTTTTCTCAAAAGAAGAGTGTGTTTCTTGTAAGGCGAACTCGCGTTTGTTTCCCAGGCCTAAATGGAGTTGAGTCACATGCAGTTTTTTGTCCTACAAGCAAAAGTTGTTTTCTGGTAAGGAAGTAACTGTTGTGCTCCCATTGCCATACACAGTGCAAATAGCACTCGCGTCTGTTCACAGCAAGTACAGTGTATCGGATTGAAGAGGAGCTACTGTTCTTGTCAGTTCCCTAAGCAGAGTTGAACTAGATATTGTCCGTGTGTAGGAAGCACAGTTTTTTTGTTCTGAGCAAGATCACTGTTTGGACCCCATAGGAAACACAGTAAAGTAGAAGAGTGCTCTTTTCTCAAAAACAGAGTGTGTTTCTTGTAAGGCGAGCTAGTGTTTGTTTCGCAGTCCTAAATGGAGTTGAATCACATGCAGTTTCTGGTCCTACGAGCAAGAGTTGTTTTCTGGTAAGAAGAGTCCCTATTGCGCTCTATTGTCATACACAGAGCAAATAGTCCTGGCGTCTGTTCCTAGCATTTACAGTGAATTGGACTGAAGAGGAGCTACTGTTCTTGTCAGTTTACTAATCAAAGTTGAACTAGATATGGTCCGTGTGTGTAGGAAGCACATTTCTTTTGTTCTGAGCAAGCCCACTGTTCGGACCCATAGGAAACACAGTAGAGTAGAAGAGTGCTCTTTTCTCAAAGGCAGAGTGTGTTTCATGTAAGGCGAGCTAGCATTTGTTTCCCAGTCCTAAATGGAGTTGAGTCACATGCAGTTTCTGGTCCTACGAGCAAGAGTTGTTTTCTGTTAAGAAAAGTCACTATTGCGCTCCCATTGCCATACACAGTGCAAATAGCACTCGCGTGTGTTCCAGCTAGTACAGTGTACCGGACTGAAGAGGAGCTACTGTTTTTGTCAGGTTCCTAAGCAGAGTTGAACTAGATATGGCCCGTGTGTGTAGGAAGCACAGTTTTTTTTTCTGAGCAAGCTCACTCTTCTGGCCCTATAGGAAACACTTTAGAGTATAAGAGGGCTCTTTTCTCAAAAGCAGAGTGTGTTTCTTGTAATGCGAGCTAGCGTTTGTTTCCCAGTCCTAAATGGAGTTGAATCTCATGCAGTTTCTGGTCCTACGAGCAAGAGTTTTTTTCTGGTAAGAAGACTCACTATTGTGCTCCAATTGCCATACACTGTGCAAATAGCACTCGCGTCTTTTCCCAGCAATTACAGTGTATCGGACTGAAGAGGAGCTACTGTTCTTGTTGGTTTCCTAAGCAGAGTTGAACTAGATATGGTCCGTGTGTAGGAAGCACAGTTTTCTGTTCTGAGCAAGCTTACTGTTTGGACCCCGTAGGAAACACAATAGAGTAGAAGAGTGCTGTTTTCTCAAAAGCAGAGTGTGTTTCTTGTAAGGCTAGCTAGCATTTGCTTCCCAGTCCTAAATGGAGTTGAATCACATGCAGTTTCTGGTGCTACGAGCAATAGTTGTTTTATGGTAAGAATAGTCACTATTGTGCTGCCATTGCCATACACAGGACAAATAGCACTGGCGTCTGTTCCCAGCAAGTACAGTGTATTGGACTGAAGGGGATCTACTGTTCTTGTCAGGTTCCTAAACAGAATTGAGCTAGATGTGGCCGTGTGTGTAGGAAGCACAGTTCTTTTGTTCTGAGCAAGCTCACTGTTCTGGCCCTACAGGAAACACAGTAGAGTAGAAGAGTGCTCTTTTCTCAAAAGCAGAGTGTATTTCTTGTAAGGCGAGCTAGCGTTTGTTTTCCAGTCCTAAATGGAGTTGAGTCACATGCAGTTTCTGGTCCTAGGAGCAAGAGTTGTTTTCTGGTAAGAACAGTCACTATTGTGCTCCCATTGTCATACACAGGGCAAATAGTACTGGCGTCTGTTCCCAGCATGTACAGTGTATTGGGCTGAAGAGGATCTACTGTTCTTGTCAGTTTCCTAAGCAGAATTGAATAGATATGGCCCCTGTGTGCAGGAAGCACAGTTCTTTTGTTCTGAGGAAGCTCACTCATCTGGCCCTATAGGAAACACAATATAGTAGAAGAATGCTCTTTTGTCAAAAGCACAGAGTTTTTCTTGTAAGGCGACCTAGCATTTGTTTCCCAGTCCTAAATGGAGTTGAATCACATGCAGTTTCTGGTCCTACGAGCAAGAGTTGTTTTCTGGTAAGAAGAGTCACTATTGCGCTCCCATTGTCATACACAGGGCAAATAGCACTCGCGTCTGTTCCCAGCAAGTACAGTGTATTGGACTGAAGAGTATCTACTATTCTTGTCAATTTCCTAAGCAGAATTGAACTAGATATGACCGTGTGTGTAGGAAGCACAGTTCTTTTGCTCTGAGCAAGCTCACTGTTTTGGTCCTATAGGAAACACAGTTGAGTAGAAGAGTGCTCTTTTCTTAAAAGCAGAGTGTGTTTCTTGTAAGGCAAGCTCGCTTTTGTTTCCCAGTCCTAAATGGAGTTGTGTCACATGCAGTTTTTGGTCCTACGAGCAAGAGTTGTTTTCTGGTAAGAAGAGTCACTATTGTGCTCCAATTGCCATACACAGTGCAAATAGCACTCGCGTCTGTTCCCCGCAAGTACAGTGTATTGGACTGAATAGGAGCTACTGTTCTTGTCAGTTTCCTAAGCAGAGTTGAACTAGATATGGTCCATGTGTGTAGGAAGCACAGTTCTTTTGTTCTCAGCAAGCTCACTGTTCTGGCCCGATAGGAAACACTGTAGAGTAGAAGAGTGCTCTTTTCTCAAAAGCAGAGTGTGTTTCTTGTAAAACGAGCTATCGTTTGTTTTCCAGTCCTAAATGGAGTTGAATCACATGCAGTTTCTGGTCCTATGAGCAAGAGTTGTTTTCTGGTAAGAAGAGTCACTATTGTGCTCCCATTGTCATACACAGGGCAAATAGCGCTGGCGTCTGTTCCCAGCATGTACAGTGTATTGGACTGAAGAGGATCTACTGTTCTTGACAGGTTCCTAAGCAGAGTTGAACTAGATATGGCCGTGTGTGTAGGAAGCACAGTTCCTTTGTTCTGAGCAAGCTCACTGTTCTGGCCCTATATGAAACACAGTAGAGTAGAAGAGTGCTCTTTTCTCTAAAGCAGAGTGTGTTTTTGTAAGGCGAGCTTGCGTTTGTTTCCTGGTCCTAAATGGAGTTGAGTCACATGCAGTTTTTGGTCCTACGAGCAAGAGTTGTTTTCTGGTAAGAAGAGTCACTATTGAGCTCCAATTGCCATACACTGTGCAAATAGCACTCGCGTCTGTTCCCAGCAAGTACAGTGTATTGGACTGAATAGGAGCTACTGTTCTTGTCAGTTTCCAAAGCATAGTTGAACTAGATATGGTCCGTTTGTGTAGGAAGCACAGTTCTTTTGTTCTCAGCATGCTCACTGTTCTGGCCCTATAGGAAACACAGTAGAGTAGAACAGTGCTCTTTTCTCAAAAGCAGAGTGTGTTTCTTGTAAGGCCAGCTAGCGTTTGTTTCCCAGTCCTAAATGGAGTTGAATCACATGCAGTTTCTGGTCCTACGAGCAAGAGTTGTTTTTTGGTAAGAATAGTCACTATTGCGCTGCCATTGCCATACACAGGACAAATAGCACTGGCATCTGTTCCCAGCAAGTACAGTGTATTGCACTGAAGAGGATCTACTATTCTTGTCAATTTCCTAAGCAGAATTGAACTAGATATGACCGTATGTGTAGGAAGCACAGTTCTTTTGTTCTGAGCAAGCTCACTGTTTTGGTCTTAATGGAAACACAGTTGAGTAGAAGAGTGCTCTTTTCTCAAAAGAAGAGTGTGTTTCTTGTAAGGCGAACTCGCGTTTGTTTCCCAGGCCTAAATGGAGTTGAGTCACATGCAGTTTTTGGTCCTACGAGCAAGAGTTGTTTTCTGGTAAGACGAGTCACTATTGTGCTCTAATTGCCATACACAGTGCAAATAGCACTCGCGTCTGTTCCCAGCAAGTACAATGTATTGGACTGAAGAGGAGCTACTGTTCTTGTCAGGTTCCTAAGCAGAGTTGAACTAGATATGGTCCGTGTGTGTAGGAAGCACAGTTCTTTTGTTCTGAGCAAGCTCACTCTTTGGACTCCATAGGAAACACAGTAGAGTAGAAGAGTGCTCTCTTCTCAAAAGCAGAGTGTGTTTCTTGTAAGGCGAGCTAGCATTTGTTTCCCAGTCTTAAATGGAGTTGAATCACATGCAGTGTCCGCTCCTACGATCAAGAGTTGTTTTCTGGTAAGAACAGTCACTATTGTGCTCCCATTGTCATACACAGGGCAAATAGTACTGGCGTCTGTTCCCAGCATGTACAGTGTATTGGGCTGAAGAGGATCTACTGTTCTTGTCAGTTTCCTAAGCAGAATTGAATAGATATGGCCCCTGTGTGCAAGAAGCACAGTTCTTTTGTTCTGAGGAAACTCACTCATCTGGCCCTATAGGAAACACAATATAGTAGAAGAATGCTGTTTTGTCAAAAGCACAGAGTTTTTCTTGTAAGGCGAGCTAGCATTTTCTTCCCAGTCCTAAATGGAGTTGAGACACATGCAGTTTTTGGTCCTACGAGCAAGAGGTTTTTTCTGGTAAGAAGAGTCACTATTGCACTCTCATTGCCATACACAGTGCAAATAGCACTTGCATCTGTTCCCAGCAAGTACAGTGTATTGGACTGAAGAGGATCTACTGTTCTTGTCAGTTTTTTAAGCAGAGTTGAACTAGATATGGCCCGTGTGTGTAGGAAGCACACTTCTTTTGTTCTGAGCAAGCTCACTGTTCGGACCCCATAGGAAACTCAGTAGGGTAGAAGAGTGCTCTTTTCTCAAAAGCAGAGTGTGTTTCATGTAAGGCGAGCTAGCATTTGTTTCCCAGTCCTAAATGGAGTTGAATCACATGCAGTTTCTGGTCCTACGAGCAAGAGTTGTTTTCTGGTAAGAAGAGTCACTATTGCGCTCCCATTGTCATACACAGGGCAAATAGCACTCGCGTCTGTTCCCAGCAAGTACAGTGTATTGGACTGAAGAGGATCTACTATTCTTGTCAATTTCCTAAGCAGAATTGAACGAGATATGACCGTGTGTGTAGGAAGCACAGTTCTTTTGTTCTGAGCAAGCTCACTGTTTTGGTCCTATAGGAAACACAGTTGAGTAGAAGAGTGCTCTTTTCGCAAAAGCAGAGTGTGTTTCTTGTAAGGCGAGCTCGCGTTTGTTTCCCAGTCCTAAATGCAGTTGCGTCACATGCAGTTTTTGGTCCTACAAGCAAGAGTTGTTTTCTGGTAAGAAGAGTCACTATTGTGCTCCAATTGCCATACACAGTGCAAATAGCACTCGCGTCTGTTCCCCGCAAGTACAGTGTATTGGACTGAATAGGAGCTACTGTTCTTGTCAGTTTCCAAAGCATAGTTGAACTAGATATGGTCCGTTTGTGTAGGAAGCACAGTTCTTTTGTTCTCAGCAATCTCACTGTTCTGGCCCTATAGGAAACACAGTAGAGTAGAACAGTGCTCTTTTCTCAAAAGCAGGGTGTGTTTTTTGTAAGGCGAGCTAGGGTTTGTGTCCCAGTCCTAAGTGGAGTTGAATCACATGCAGTTTCTGGTCCTACGAGCAAGAGTTGTTTTTTGGTAAGAATAGTCACTATTGCGCTGCCATTGCCATACACAGGACAAATAGCACTGGCATCTGTTCCCAGCAAGTACAGTGTATTGCACTGAAGAGGATCTACTATTCTTGTCAATTTCCTAAGCAGAATTGAACTAGATATGACCGTATGTGTAGGAAGCACAGTTCTTTTGTTCTGAGCAAGCTCACTGTTTTGGTCTTAATGGAAACACAGTTGAGTAGAAGAGTGCTCTTTTCTCAAAAGCAGACTGTGTTTATTGTAAGGTGAACTTGCGTTTGTTTCCCAGGCCTAAATGGAGTTGAGTCACATGGAGTTTTTTGTCCTACGAGCAAGAGTTGTTTTCTGGTAAGACGAGTCACTATTGTGCTCCAATTGCCATACACAGTGCAAATAGCACTCGCGTCTGTTCCCAGCAAGTACAGTGTATTGGACTGAAGAGGAGCTACTGTTCTTGTCAGTTTCTTAAGCAGAGTTGAACTAGATATTGTCCGTGTGAAGGAAGCACAGTTTTTTGTTCTGAGCCAGCTCACTGTTTGGACCCCATAGGAAACACAGTAAAGTAGAAGAGTGCTCTTTTCTCAAAAGCAGAGTGTGTTTCTTGGAAGGCGAGCTAGTGTTTGTTTCCAAGTCCTAAACGGAGTTGAGTCACATGCAGTTTTTTGTCCTACGAGCAAGAGTTGTTTTCTAGTAAGACGAGTCACTATTGTGCTCCAATTGCCATAGACAGTGCAAATAGCACTCGCGTCTGTTCCGAGCACGTACAGTGTATTGGACTGAAGAGGAGCTACTGTTCTTGTCAGTTTCCTAAGCAGAGTTGAACTAGATATGGCCCGAGTGTAGGAAGCACAGTTCTTTTCTTCTGAGCAAGCTCACTGTTCTGGCCCTATAGGAAACACAGTAGAGTAGAAGAGTGCTCTTTTCTCTAAAGCAGAGAGTGTTTCTTGTAAGGTGAGCTAGCGTTTGTTTCCCAGTCCTAAATGGAGTGTAATCACATGCAGTTTCTGGTCCTACGAGCAAGAGCTGTTTTCTGGTAAGAAGAGTTACTATTGTGCTCCCATTGTCATACACAGGGCAAATAGAACACGCGTCTGTTACCAGCATGTACAGTGTATTGGACTGAAGAGGATCTACTGTTCTTGTCAGGTTCCTAAGCAGAGTTGAACTAGATATGGCCGTGTGTGTAGGAAGCACAGTTCTTTTGTTCTGAGCAAGCTCACTGTTCTGGCCCTATAGGAAACACAGTAGAGTAGAAGAGTGCTCTTTTCTCAAAAGCAGATTGTGTTTCTTGTAAGGGGAGCTTGCGTGTGTTTCCCAGTCCTATATGGAGTTGAATCACATGCAGTTTCTGGTCCTATGAGCAAGAGTTGTTTTTTGGTAAGGAAAGTCACTATTGTGCTCTAATTGCCATACACAGTGCAAATAGCACATGCGTCTGTTCCCACCAAGTACAGTGTATCAGACTGAAGAGGAGCTACTGTTCTTGTCAGTTTCCTAAGCAGAGTTGAACTAGATATGGCCCGTGTGTGTAGGAAGCACAGTTCTTATGTTCTGAGCAAGCTCACTATTCTGGCCCTATAGGAAACACAGTAGAGTAGAAGAGTGCACTTTTCTTAAAAGCAGAGTGTGTTTCTTGTAAGGCGAGCTCGCGTTTGTTTCCCAGTCCTAAATGGAGTTGAGTCATATGCAGTTTCTGGTCCTACGAGCAAGACTTGTTTTCTGGTAAGAAGAGTCACTGTTGCGCTCCAAATGTCATATACAGTGCAAATAGCACTCGCGTCTGTTCCCAGCAAGTACAGTGTATCAGACTGAATAGGAGCTACTGTTCTTGTCAGTTTCCTAAGTAGAATTGAACTAGATATGGCCGTGTGTGTAGGAAGAACAGTTTTTTTGTTCTGAGCAAGCTCACTGTTCGGAACACATAGGAAACACAGTAGAGTAGAATAGTGCTCCTTTCTCAAAAGCAGAGTGTGTTTTTGGAAGGCGAGCTAGCGTTTGTTTCCCAGTCCTAAATGGAGTTGAGTAACATGCAGTTTTTTGTCCTACGAGCAAGAGTTGTTTTCTGGTAAGACGAGTCACTATTGTGCTCCAATTGCCATACACAGTGCAAATAGCACTCGCGTCTGTTCCGAGCAAGTACAGAGTATTGGACGGAAGAGGAACTACTGTTCTTGTCATTTTCCTAAGCAGAGTTGAACTAGATATGGCCCGTGCATGTAGGAAGCACAGTTCTGAGCAAGCTCACTGTTTGGACCCCATAGGAAACACAGTAGTGTAGAAGAGTGCTCTTTTCTCAAAAGCAGAGTGTGTTTCATGTAAGGCGAGCTAGCATTTGTTTCCCAGTCCTAAATGGAGTTGAATCACATGCAGTTTCTGGTCCTACGAGCAAGAGTTTTTTTCTGGTAAGGAAAGTCACTATTGCGCTCCCATTGCCATACACAGTGCAAATAGCCCTCCCGTCTGTTCCCAGCAAGTACAGTGTATCGGAGTAAAGAGGATCTACTGTTCTTGTCAGGTTCCTAAGCAGAGTTGAACTAGATGAGGCCGTTTTTGTAGGAAGCACAGTTTTTTTATTCTGAGCAAGCTCACTGTTCGTAACACATAGGAAACAGTAGAGTAGAAGAGTGCTCTTTTCTCAAAAGCAGAGTGTGTTTCTTGGAAGGCGAGCTAGTGTTTGTTTCCCAGTCCTAAATGGAGTTGAGTCACATGCAGTATTTTGTCTTACGAGCAAGAGTTGTTTTCTGGTAAGACGAGTCACTATTGTGCTCCAATTGCCATACACAGTGCAAATAGCACTCGCCTCTGTTCCGAGCAAGTACAGTGTATTGGACTGAAGAGGAGCTACTGTTCTTGTCAGTTTCCTAAGCAGAGTTGAACTAGATATGGCCCGTGTGTGTAGGAAGCACAGTTCTTTTGTTCTGAGCAAGCTCACTGTTTGGACCCCATAGGAAACACAGTAGAGTAGAAGAGTGCTCTTTTCTCTAAAGCAGAGTGTGTTTCTTGTAAGGCGAGCTAGTGTTTGTTTCCCAGTCCTAAATGGAGTTGCCTCACATGCAGTTTTTTGTCCTACGACCAAGAGTTGTTTTCTGGTAAGTAGAGTCACTATTGCGCTCCATATGCCATACACAGTGCAAATAGTACTCGCGTCTGTTCCCTTCAAGTACAGTGTATTGGACGGATTAGGAGCTACTGTTCTTGTCAGTTTCCTCAGCAGAGTTGAACTAGATATGGCCGTGTGTGTAGGAAGCACACTTCTTTTGTTCTGAGCAAGCTCACTGTTCTGGCCCTATAGGAAACACAGTAGAGTAGAAGAGTGCTCTTTTCTCAAAAGCAGATTGTGTTTCTTGTAAGGCGAGCTAGCGTTTGTTTCCCAGTCCTAAATGGAGTTGAATCACATGCAGTTTCTGGTCCTACGACGAAGAGTTGTTTTCTGGTAAGGAAAGTCACTATTGCGCTCCCATTGCCATACACAGTGCAGATAGCACTCACGTCTGTTCCCAGCAAGTACAGTGTATCGGACTGAAGAGGAGCTACTGTTCTTGTCAGGTTCTTAAGTAGACTTGAACTAGATATGGCCGTGTATGTAGGAAGCACAGTTTTTTTGTTCTGAGCAAGCTCAATGTTCGGAACCCATAGGAAACACAGTAGAGTAGAAGAGTGCTCTTTTCTCAAAAGCAGAGTGTGTTTCTTGGAAGGCGAGCTAGCGTTTGTTTCCCAGTCCTAAATGGAGTTGAGTCACATGCAGTTTTTTGTCCTACGAGCAAGAGTTGTTTTCTGGTAAGACGAGTCACTATTGTGCTCCAATAGCCATACACAGTGCAAATAGCAGTCCCGTCTGTTCCCAGGAAGTACAGTGTATCAGACTGAAGAGGAGCTACTGTTCTTGTCAGTTTCCTAAGCAGAGTTGAACTAGATATGGCCCGAGTGTAGAGAGCACATTTCTTTTGTTCTGAGCAAGCTCACTCTTTGGACCCCATAGGAAACACAGTAGAGTAGAAGAGTGCTCTTTTCTCAAAAGCAGAGTGTGTTTCTTGTAAGGCGAGCTCGCGTTTGTTTCCCAGTCCTAAATGGAGTTGAATCACATGCAGTTTCTGGTCCTACAAGCAAGAGCTGTTTTCTGGTAAGAAGAGTCACTATTGCGCTGCCATTGCTATACACAGGACAAATAGCACTGGCGTCTGTTCCCAGCAAGTGCAGTGTATGGGACTGAAAAGGAGCTACTGTTCTTATCAGTTTCCTAAGCAGAGTTGAAGTAGATATGGCCCGTGTGTGTAGGAAGCACAGTTCTTATGTTCTGAGCAACTCACTGTTCTGGCCCTATAGGAAACACAGTAGAGTAGAAGAGTGCTCTTTTCTCAAAAGCAGAGTGTGTTTCTTGTAAGGCGAGCTAGCGTTTGTTTCCTAGTCCTAAATGGAGTTGAATCACATGCAGTTTCAGGTCCTACGATCATGAGTTCTTTTCTGGTAAGGAAAGTCACATTGCGCTCCCATTGCCATACACAGTGCAAATAGCACTCGCGTCTGTTCCCAGCAAGTACAGTGTATTTCACTGGATAGGTGCTACTGTTCTTGTCAGTTTCCTAAGCAGAGTTGAACTAGATATGATCCGTGTTTGTAGGAATCACAGTTCCTTTGTTCTTTGCAAGCTCACTGTTTGGACCACATAGGAAACACAGTAGAGTAGAAGAGTGCTCTTTTCTCTAAAGCAGAGTGTATTTCTTGTAAGGCGTGCTAGCGTTTGTTTTGCAGTCCTAAATGGAGTTGAATCCCATGCAGTTTCTGGTACTACGAGCAAGAGTTGTTTTATGGTAAGAAGAGTCACTATTGCACTGCCATTGCCATACACAGGACAAATAGCACTGGCATCTGTTCGCAGCAAGTACAGTGTATTGGGCTGAAGAGGAGCTACTGTTCTTGTCAGGTTCCTAAGCGGACTTGAACTAGATATGGCCGTGTGTGTAGGAAGCACAGTTTTTTTTTCTGAGCAAGCTCACTGTTCGGACCCCATAGGAAACACAGTAGAGTAGAAGAGTGCTTATTTCTCAAAAGCAGAGTGTGTTTCTTTTAAGGCGAGCTAGCGTTTGTTTCCCATTCATAAATGGTGTGGAATCACATGCAGTTTGTGTTCCTACGAGCAAGAGTTGTTTTCTGGTAAGGAAAGTCACTATTGTGCTCCCATTGCATACACAGTGCATATAGCCCTCCCATCTGTTCCAAGCAAGTACAGTGTATTGGACTGAAGAGGCGCTACTGTTCTTCTCAGATTTCTAAGCAGAGTTTAACTAGATATGGCCCGTGTGTGTAGGAAGCACAGTTCTTTTTTTCTGAGCAAGCTCACTGTTCTGGCACTATGGGAAACACAGTAGAGTAGAAGAGTGCGCTTTTCTCAAAAGCAGAGTGTGTTTCTTGTAAAGCGAGCTAGAGTTTGTTTCCCAGTCCTAAATGGAGTTGAATCACATGCAGTTTCTGGTCCACGAGCAAGAGTTGTTTTCTGGTAAGAAGAGTCACTATTGCTCTGCCATTGCAATACACAGGACAAATAGCACTGGCGTCTGTTCCCAGCAAGTACACTGTATTGGACTGAAGAGGATCTAATGTTATTGTCAGGTTCCTAAGCAGACTTGAACTAGATATGTCCGTGTGTGTAGGAAGCACAGTTCTTTTGTTCTGAGCAAGCTCACTGTTCGGACCCTATAGGAAACACAGTAGAGTAGAAGAGTGCTCTTTTCTAAAAAGCAGAGTGTGTTTCTTGTAAGGCGAGCTAGCGTTTGTTTCCCAGTCCTAAATGGAGTTGAATCATATGCAGTTTCTGGTCCTATGAGCAAGAGTTGTTTTCTGGTAAGGAAAGTCACTATTGCGCTCCCATTGCCATACACAGTGCAAATAGCACTCGCGTCTGTTCCCAGCAAGTACAGTGTATCGGACTGAAAAGGAGCTACTTTTCTTGTCAGTTTCCTAAGCAGAGTTGAAGTAGATATGGCCCGTGTGTAGGAAGCACAGTTCTTATGTTCTGAGCAAGCTCACTGTTCTGGCCCTATAGGAAACACAGTAGAGTAGAAGAGTGCTCTTTTCTCTAAAGCAGAGTGTGTTTCTTGTAAGGCGAGCTAGCGTTTGTTTCCTAGTCCTAAATGGTGTTGAATCACATGTAGTTTCAGGTCCTACAAACAAGAGTTCTTTTCTGGTAAGGAAAGTCACATTGCGCTCCCATTGCCATAGACAGTGCAAATAGCACTGGCGTCTGTTCCCAGCAAGTACAGTGTATAGGACTGGATAGGTGCTACTGCTCTTGTCAGTTTCCTAAGCAGAGTTGAACTAGATATGATCCGTGATTGTAGGAAGCACAGTTCTTTTGTTCTTTGCAAGCTCACTGTTTGGACCCCATAGGAAACACAGTAGAGCAGAAGAGTGCTCTTTTCTCTAAAGCAGAGTGTGTTACTTGTAAGGCGAGCTAGCGTTTGTTTCGCAGTCCTAAATGGAGTTGAATCCCATGCAGTTTCTGGTACTACGAGCAAGAATTGTTTTCTGGTAAAAAGAGTCACTATTGCGCTGCCATTGCCATACACAGGACAAATAGCACTGGCGTCTGTTCGCAGCAAGTACAGTGTATTGGGCTGAAGAGGATCTATTGTTCTTGTCAGGTTCCTAAGCAGACTTGAACTAGATATGGCCGTGTGTGTAGGAAGCACAGTTTTTTTGTTCTGAGCAAGCTCACTGTTCTGACACCATAGGAAACACAGTAGAGTAGAAGAGTGCTTTTTTCTCAAAAGCAGAGTGTGTTTCTTTTAAGGCAAGCTAGCGTTTGTTTCCCATTCCTAAATGGAGTGGAATCACATGCAGTTTGTGTTCCTACGAGCAAGAGTTGTTTTCTGGTAAGGAAAGTCACTATTGCGCTCCCATTGCCATACACAGTGCAAATAGCCCTCCCATCTGTTCCCAGCAAATACAGTGTATTGGACTGAAGAGGAGCTACTGTTCTTCTCAGTTTCCTAAGCAGAATTGAACTAAATATGGCCGTGTGTGTAGGAAGCACAGTTCTTTTGTTCTGAGCAAGCTCACTGTTCTGGCCCTATAGGAAACACAGTAGAGTAGAAGAGTGCTCTTTTCTCTAAAGCAGAGTGAGTTTCTTGTAAGGCGAGCTAGCGTTTGTTTTCCAGTCCTAAATGGAGTTGAATCGCATGCAGTTTCTAGTCCTACGAGCAAGAGTTGTTTTATGGTAAGAAGAGTCACTTTTATGCTGCCATTGCCATACACAGGACAAAAAGCACTGGCGTCTGTTCCCAGCAAGTACAGTGTATTGGACTGAAGAGGATCTACTGTTCTTGTCAGGTTCCTAAGCAGAATTGAACTAGATATGGCAGTGTGTGTAGGAAGCATAGTTCTTTTGTTCTGAGCAAGTTCAGTGTTCGGTCTCCATAGGAAACACAGTTGAGTGGAAGAGTGCTCTTTTCGCAAAAGCAGAGTGTGTTTCTTGTAAGGCGAGCTAGCGTTTGTTTCCCAGTCCTAAATGGAGTTGAGTCACATGCAGTTTTTTGTCCTACGAGCAAGATTTGTTTTATGGTAAAGAAAGTCACTGTTGTGCTCCCATTGCCCTACACAAGGCAAATAGCACTCACATCTTTTCCCAGCAAGTACAGTGTATTGGACTGAAAAGGAGCTACTGTTCTAGTCAGTTTACTAAGGAGAGTTGAACTAGATATGGTCCGTGTGTGTAGGAAGCACAGTTCTTTTGTTCTGAGCAAGCTCACTGTTTGGACCCCATAGGAAACACAGTAGAGTAGAAGAGTGCTCTTTTCTCTAAAGCAGAGTGTGTTTCTTGTAAGGCGAGCTACCATTTGTTTCCCAGTCCTAAATGGAGTGGAATCACATGCAGTTTCTGGTCCTACGAGCAAGAGTTGTTTTCTGATAAAGAAAGTCACTATTGCGCTCCCATTGCCATGCACAGTGCAAATAGCCCTCCCGTCTGTTCCCAGCAAGTACAGTGTATTGGCCTCAAGAGGAGATACTGTTCTTCTCAATTAATAAGAAGAGTTGAACTAGGTATGGCCCGTGTGTGTAGGATGCACAGTTCTTTTTTTCTGAGCAAGCTCACTGTTCTGGCACTATAGGAAGCACAGTAGAGTAGAAGAGTGCTCTTTTCTCAAAAGCAGAGTGTATTTCTTGGAAGTCGAGCTAGCGTTTGTTTCCCAGTCCTAAATGAAGTTGAGTCACATGCAGTTTTTGGTCCTAAGAGCAAGAGTTGTTTTCTGGTAAGACGAGTCACTATTGTGCTCCAATTGCCATACACAGTGCAAATAGCACTCGCGTCTGTTCCCCGCAAGTAAAGTGTATTGGACTGAAGAGGAGCTACTGTTCTTGTCTGTTTCCTAAGCAGAGTTGAACTAGATATGGCACGTGTGAGTAGGAAGCATAGTTCTTTTGTTCTGAGCAAGCTCACTGTTCGGACCCCATAGGAAACACAGTAGAGTAGAAGAGTGCTCTTTTCTCAAAAGCAGAGTGTGTTTCTTGTAAGGTGAGCTAGCTTTTGTTTCCCAGTCCTAAATGGAGTTGAAACACTTGCAGTTTCTGGTCCTATGAGCAAGAGTTGTTTTATGGTAAGAAGAGTCACTATTGCGCTGCCATTGCCATACACAGGACAAATAACACTGGCGTCTGTTCCCAGCAAGTACAGTATATTGGACTGAAGAGGATCTACTGTTCTTGTCAGGATCCTAAACAGAATTGAACTAGATATGGTCGTGTGTATGAAGCACAGTTCTTTTGTTCTGAGCAAGCTCACTGTTCGGACCCCATAGGAAGCACAGTAGAGTAGAAGAGTGCTCTTTTCTCAAAAGCAGAGTGTGTTTCTTGTAAGGTGAGCTTGCGTTTGTTTCCAGTCCTAAATGGAGTGGAATCACATGCAGTTTCTTGTCCTACAAGCAAGAGTTGTTTTCTGGTAAGGAAAGTCACTATTGCGCTCCCATTGCCATACACAGTGCAAATAGCACATGTGTCTGTTCCCAGCAAATACAGTGTATTGAAATGAAGAGGAGCTACTGTTCTTGTCAGCTTCCTAAGCAGAGTTGAACTCGATATGGCCCGTGTGTGTAGGAAGCACAGTTCTTATGTTCTGAGCAAGCTCACAGTTCTGGCCCTATAGAAAACACAGTAGAGTAGAAGAGTGCTCTTTTCTCAAAAGCAGAGTGTGTTTCTTTTAAGGCGAGCTAGCGTTTGTTTCCCAGTCTTAAATGGAGTTGAGCCACATGCAGTTTTTTGTCCTACAAGCAAGAGTTGTTTTCTGGTAAGATGAGTCACTATTGTGCTCCAATTGCCATACACAGTGCAAATAGCACTCGCGTCTGTTCCCCGCAAGTAAAGTGTATTGGAATGAAGAGGAGCTACTGTTCTTGTCAGTTTCCTAAGCAGAGTTGAACTAGATATGGCCCGTGTGTGTACGAAGCACAGTTCTGTTGCTCTGAGCAAGCTCACTGTTCGGACCCCAAAGGAAACACAGTAGAGTAGAAGAGTGCTCTTTTCTCAAAAGCAGAGTGTGTTTCATGTAAGGCGAGCTAGCATTTGTTTCCCAGTCCTAAATGGAGATGAATCACATGCAGTTTCTGGTCCTATGAGCAAGAGTTGTTTTCTGGTTAGGAATGTCACTATTGTGCTCCCATTGCCATACACAGTGCAAATAGCACTCGCGTCTGTTCCCAGCAAGTACAGTGTATGGGACTGAGGGAGGAGCTACTGTTCTTGTCAGTTTCCTAAGCAAAGTTGAACTAGACATAGCCGTGTGTAGGAAGCACAATTTTTTTTTTCTGAGCAAGCTCACTGTTCGGACCGTTTAGGAAACACAGTAGAGTAGAAGAGTGCTCTTTTCTCAAAAGCAGAGTGTGTTTCTTGTAAGGCGAGCTAGCATTTGTTTCCAAGTCCTAAATTGAGTTGAATCACATGCAGTTTCTGGTCCTACGAGCAAGAGTTGTTTTCTGGTAAGGAAAGTCACTATTGCGCTCCCATTGCATACACAGTGCAAATAGCACTTGCGTCTGTTCCCAGCAAGTACAGTGTATGGGACTGAAAAGGAGCTACTGTTCTTGTCAGTTTCCTAAGCAGAGTTGAAGTAGATATGGCCCGTGTGTGCAGGAAGCACAGTTCTTATGTTCTGAGCAAGTCACTGTTCTGGCCCTATAGGAAACACAGTAGAGTAGAAGAGTGCTCTTTTCTCAAAAGCGGAGTGTGTTTCTTGTAAGGCGAGCTATCGTTTGTTTCCTAGTCCTAAATGGAGTTGAATAACATGCAGTTTCAGGTCCAACGATCAAGAGTTCTTTTATGGTAAGGAAAGTCACATTGCGCTCCCATTGCCATACACAGTGCAAATAGCACTAGCGTCTGTTCCCAGCAAATACAGTGTATTGGACTGGATAGGTGCTACTGTTCTTGTCAGTTTCCTAAGCAGAGTTGAACTAGATATGATCCGTGTTTGTAGGAAGCACAGTTCTTTTGTTCTTTGCAAGCTCACTGTTTGGACCTCATAGGAAACACAGTAGAGTAGAAGTGTGCTCTTTTCTCTAAAGCAGAGTGTATTTCTTGTAAGGCGTGCTAGCTTTTGTTTCGCAGTCCTAAATGGAGTTGAATCCCATGCAGTTTCTGGTACTACGAGCAAGAGTTGTTTTATGGTAAGAAGAGTCACTATTGCACTGCCATTGCCATACACAGGACAAATAGCACTGGCATCTGTTCCCAGCAAGTACAGTGTATTGGGCTGAAGAGGATCTACTGTTCTTGTCAGGTTCCTAAGCAGACTTGAACTAGATATGGCCATGTGTGTAGGAAGCACAGTTTTTTTTTCTGAGCAAGCTCACTGTTCGGACCCCATAGGAAATACAGTAGAGCTGAAGAGTGCTTTTTTCTCAAAAGCAGAGTGTGTTTCTTTTAAGGCGAGCTAGCGTTTGTTTCCCATTCCTAAATGGAGTGGAATCACATGCAGTTTGTGTTCCTACGAGCAAGAGGTTTTTTCTGGTAAGGAAAGTCACTATTGAGCTCCCATTGCCATACACAGTGCAAATAGCCCTCCCATCTGTTCCCAGCAAGTACAGTGTATTGGACTGAAGAGGCGCTACTGTTCTTCTCTGATTCCTAAGCAGAGTTGAACTAGATATGGCCCGTGTGTGTAGGAAGCACAGTTCTTTTTTTCTGAGCAAGCTCACTGTTCTGGCCATATAGGAAACACAGTAGAGTAGAAGAGTGTTCTTTTCCCAAATCAGAGTGTTTTTCTTGTAAAGCAAACTAGAATTTGTTTCCCAGTCCTAAATGGAGTTGAATCACATGCAGTTTCTGGTCCACGAGCAAGAGTTGTTTTCTTGTAAGAAGAGTCACTATTGCGCTGCCATTGCCATACACAGGACAAATAGCACTGGCGTCTGTTCCCAGCAATTACAGTGTATTGGACTGAAGAGGATCTACTGTTCTTGTCAGGTTCCTAAGCAGACTTGAACTAGATATGGCCGTGTGTGTAGGAAGCACACTTTTTTTTTCTGAGCAAGCTCACTGTTCGGACCCCATAGGAAACACAGTAGAGCAGAAGAGTGCTTTTTTCTCAAAAGCAGAGTGTGTTTCTTTTAAGGCGAGCTAGCGTTTGTTTCCCATTCCTAAATGGAGTGGAATCACATGCAGTTTGTGTTCCTACGAGCAAGAGTTTTTTTCTGGTAAGGAAAGTCACTATTGAGCTCCCATTGCCATACACAGTGCAAATAGCCCTCACATCTGTTCCCAGCAAGTACAGTGTATTGGACTGAAGAGGCGCTACTGTTCTTCTCTGATTCCTAAGCAGAGTTGAACTAGATATGGCCCGTGTGTGTAGGAAGCACAGTTCTTTTTTTCTGAGCAAGCTCACTGTTCGGACCCTATAGGAAACACAGTAGAGTAGAAGAGTGCTCTTTTATCAAAAGCAGAATTTGTTTCTTGTAAGGCGAACTAGAATTTGTTTCCCAGTCCTAAATGGAGTTGAGTCACATGCAGTTTTTGGTCCTACGAGCAAGAGTTGTTTTTTGGTAAGACGAGTCACTGTTGGGCTCCAATTGCCATACACAGTGCACATAGCACAGGCGTCTGTTATCAGCAAGTACAGTGTTTCGGACTGAAGAGGAGCTGCTGTTCTTGTCAGTTTCCTAAGCAGAGTTGAAATAGATATGGCCCGTGTGTTTAGGAAGCACAGTTATTATGTTCTGAGCAAGCTCACTGTTCTGGTCCTACAGGAAACACAGTAGAGTAGAAGAGTGCTCTTTTCTCTAAAGCAGAGTGTGTTTCTTGTAAGGCGAGCTCGCGTTTGTTTCCCAGTCCTAAATGGAGTTGAATCACAGACAGTTTCTGGTCCTACGAGCAAGAAATATTTTCTGGTAAGGAAAGTCATTATTGTGCTCCCATTGCCATACAAAGTGCAAATAGCACATGTGTCTGTTCCCAGCAAGTACAGTGTATTGGACTGAAGAGGAGCTACTGTTCTTGTCAGGTTCCTAAGCAGAGTTGAACTAGATATGGCCCATGTGTGTAGGAAGCGAGTTCTTATGTTATGAGCAAGCTCACTGTTCTGGCCCTATAGGAAACACAGTAGAGTAGAAGAGTGCTCTTTTGTCTAATGCAGAGTGTGTGTCTTGTAATGCGAACTAGTGTTTGTTTCCCAGTACTAAATGGAGTTGAATCACATGCAGTTTCTGGTCCTACAAGCAAGAGTTGTTTTCTGGTAAGGAAAGTCACTATTGTGCTCCCATTGCCATACACAGTGCAAATAGCACTCCTGTCTGTTCCCAGCAAGTACAGTGTATGGGACTGAAGAGGAGCTACTGTTCTTGTCAGTTTCCTAAGCAGAGTTGAACTAGATATGGCCGTGTGTGTAGGAAGCACAGTTCTTATGTTCGGAGCAAGCTCACTCTTCTGGCCCTATAGGAAACACAGTAGAGTAGAAGAGTGCTCTTTTCTCAAAAGCAGAGTGTGTTTCTTGTAAGGCAAGCTAGCGTTTGTTTCCTAGTCCTAAATGGAGTTGAATCACATGCAGTTTCAGGTCCTAAGAACAAGAGTTGTTTTCTGGTAAGGAAAGTCACATTGCGCTCCCATTGCCATACACTGTGCAAATAGCACTCGCGTCTGTTCCCAGCAAGTACAGTGTATTGGACTGAAGAGGATCTACTGTTCTGGTCAGGTTCCTAACCAGAGTTGAACTAGATATGGCCGTGTGTGTAGGAAGCACAGTTTTTTTTGTTCTGAGCAAGCTCACTGTTCGGACCCCATAGAAAACACAGTAGAGTAGAAGAGTGCTTTTTTCTCAAACGTAGAGTGTGTTTCTTTTAAGACGAGCTGGCTTTTGTTTCCCATTCCTAAATGTAGTGGAATCACATGCTGTTTCTGGTCCTACGAGCAAGTGTTGTTTTCTGGTAAGGAAAGTCACTATTGCGCTCCCATTGCCATACACAGTGCAAATAGCCCTCCTGTCTCTTTCCAGCAAGTACAGTGTATTGGACTGAAGAGGAGCTACTGTTCTTGTCAGTTTCCTAAGAAGAGTTGAACTAGATATGGCCCATGTGTTTAGGAAGCACAGTTCTTTTTTTCTGAGCACGCTCACTGTTCTGGCCCAACAGAAAGAACAGTAGAGTAGAAGAGAGCTCTTTTCTCAAAAGCAGAGTGTGTTTCTTGTAAAGCGAGCTAGAGTTTGTTTCCCAGTCCTAAATGGAGTTGAGTCACATGCAGTTTTTTGTTCTATGAGCAAGAGTTGTTTTCTGGTAAGACGAGTCACTATTGTGAGCCAATTGCCCTTCACAGTGCAAATAGCACTGGCGTCTGTTCCCAGCAAGTACAGTGTATTGGACTGAAGAGGATCTACTGTTCTTGTCAGTTTCCTAAGCAGAGTTGAACTAGATATGGCCCGTGTGTGGGAAGCACAGTTCTTTTGTTCTGAGCAAGCTCACTTTATGGCACTGTAGGAAACACAGTAGAGTTGAAGAGTGCTCTTTTTCTAAAGCAGAGTGTGTTTCTTGTAAGGTGAGCTAGAGTTTGTTTCCCAGTCCTAATGGAGTTGAATCACAGACAGTTTTTGGTCCTACCAGCAAGAGTTGTTTTCTGGTAAGAAGAGTCACTATTGCGCTCCAAATGCCATACACAGTGCAAATAGCACTCGTGTCTGTTCCCAGCAAGTACAGTGTATTGGACTGAATAGGAGCTACTGTTCTTGTCAGTTTCCTAAGCAGAATTGAACTAGATATGGCCGTGTGTGTAGGAAGCACAGTTCTTTTGTTCTGAGCAAGCTCACTGTTCGGACCCCATAGGAAACAAAGTAAAGTAGAAGAGTGCTCTTTTCCCAAAAGCAGAGTGTGTTTCTTGTAAGGCGAGCTAGCGTTTTTTTCCCAGTCCTAAATGGATTTGAATCACATGCAGTTTCTGGTCCTACGAGCAAGAGTTGTTTTCTGGTAAGGAAAGTCACTATTGTGCTCACATTGCCATACACAGTGCAAATAGCACTCCCGTCTGTTCCCAGCAAGTACAGTGTATCGGACTGAAGAGGAGCTACTGTTCTTGTCAGTTTCCTAAGCAGAGTTGAACTAGATAAGGCCAGTGTGTGTAGGAAGCACAGTTCTTATGTTCTGAGCAAGCTCACTGTTCTGACCCTATAGGAAACACAGTAGAGTAGAAAAGTGCTCTTTTCTCAAAAGCAGAGTGTGTTTCTTGTAAGGCGAGCTAGCGTTTGTTCCCTAGTCCTAAATGGAGTTGAATCACATGCAGTTTCTGGTCCTACGAACAAGAGTTTTTTTCTGGTAAGAAAAGTCACTATTGCGCTCCCATTGCCATACACAGGGCAAATAGCACTCGCGTCTTTTCCCAGCAAGTACAGTGTATCGGACTGAAGAGGATCTACTGTTCTTGTCAGGTTCCAAGCAGAATTGAAGTAGATATGGCCGTGTGTGTAGGAAGCACAGTTCTTTTGTTCTGAGCAAGCTCACTGTTCGGACCCCATAGGAAACACAGTAGAGTAGAAGAGTGCTCTTTTCTCAAAAGCAGATTGTGTTTCTTGTAAGGCGAGCTAGCATTTGTTTCCCAGTCCTAAGTGGAGTTGAATAACATGCAGTTTGTGTTCCTAGGAGCAAGAGTTGTTTTCTGTTAAGGAAAGTCACTATTGCACTCTCATTGCCATACACAGTGCAAATAGCACTCGCGTCTGTTCCCAGCAAGTACAGTGTATTGGACTGAAGAGGAGCTACTGTTCTTGTCAGTTTCCTAAGCAGAGTTGAACTAGTTATGGCCCGTGTGTAGGAAGCACAGTTCTTTTGTTCTGAGCAAGTTCACTGTTCTGGCCTTATAGGAAACACAGTAGAGTAGAAGATTGCTCTTTTCTCAAAAACAGAGTGTGTTTCTTGTAAGGCGAGCTAGCCTTTGTTTCCCAGTCCTAAATGGAGTTGAATCCCATGCAGTTTGTGGTCCTATGAGCAAGAGTTGTTTTCTGGTAAGAGGAGTCACTATTGCGCTCCCATTGTCATACACAGGGCAAATAGCACTGGCATCTGATCCCAGGAAGTACAGAGTATTGGACTGAAGAGGATCTACTGTTCTTGTCAGGTTCCTATGCAGAATTGAACTAGATATGGCCATGTGTGTAGAAAGCACAGTTCTTTTGTTCTGAGCAAGCTCACTGTTTGGACCCCATAGGACACACAGTAGAGTAGAAGAGTGCTCTTTTCTCAAAAGCAGAGTGTGTTTATTGAAAGGCGAGCTAGTGTTTGTTTCCCAGTCAGAAATGGAATTGAATCCCTTTCAGTTTCTGGTCCTACGAGCAAGAGATTTTTCTGGTAACAAGAGTCACTATTGCGCTCCCATTGCCATAAACAGTGCAAATAGCACTGGCATCTGTTCCGTGCATGTACAGAGTATTGGACTGAAGAGGAGCTGCTGTTCTTGTCAGTTTCCTAAGCATAGTTGAACTAGATATGGCCTGTGTGTTTAGGAAGCACAGTTATTATGTTCTGAGCAAGCTCACTGTTCTGGCCCTATAGGAAACACAGTAGAGTAGAAGAGTGCTCTTTTCTCAAAAGCAGAGTGTCTTTCTTGTGAGCAGAGCTAGCGTTTGTTTCCCAGTCCTAAATGGAGTTGAGTCACATGCAGTTTGTGGTCCTAAGAGCAAGAGTTGTTTTCTGGTAAGAAGAGTCACTATTGCGCTGCCATTGCCATAAAGAGTACAAATAGCACTCGCGTCTGTTCCCAGCAAGTACAGTGTATTAGACAGAAGAGGAGATACTGTTCTTGTCAGTAACCTAAGCAAAGTTGAATTAGATATGGCCCATGTGTGTAGGAAGCACAGTTCTGAGCAAGCTCACTGTTCGGACCCCATAGGAAACCCAGTAGAGTAGATGAGTGCTCTTTTCTCAAAAGCAGAGTGTGTTTCTTGTAGGCGAGCTAGCATTTGTTTCCCAGTCCTAAATGGAGTTGAATCACATGCATTTTCTGGTCCTACGAGCCGTACTTGTTTTCTGGTAAGAAGAATCACTATTGTGCTCTCAATGTCATACACAGTGCAAATAGCATTGGCGTCGGTTCCCAACATGTACAATGTATTGGACTGAAGAGAATCTACTGTTCTTGTCAGGTTCCTAAGCAGTATTGAACTAGATATGGTCGTGTGTGTAGGAAGCACAGTTCTTTTGTTCTGAGCAAGTACACTGTTCTGGCCCTATGGGAAACACAGTAGAGTAGAAGAGTGCTCTTTTCTCAAAAGCAGAGTGTGTTTCTTGTAAGGCGAGCTAGCGTTTGTTTCCCAGTCCTAAATGGAGTTGAATCACATGCAGTTTCTGGTCCTACGAACAAGAGTTGTTTTCTGGTAAGGAAAGTCACTATTGCGCTCCCATTGCCCTACACAAGGCAAATAGCACTCGCGTCTTTTCCCAGCAAGTACAGTGTATTGGACTGAATAGGAGCTACTGTTCTTGTCAGCTTCCTAAGCAGAGTTGAACTAGATGTGGTCCGTGTGTGTATTAAGCACAGTTCTTTTGTTCTGAGCAAGCTCACTGTTTGGACCCCATAGGAAACACAGTAGAGTAGAACAGTGCTATTTTCTCTAAAGCAGAGTGTGTTTCTTGTAAGGCGAGCTAGCATTTGTTTCCCAGTCCTAAATGGAGTGGAATCCCATGCAGTTTCTAGTTCTATGAGCAAGATTTGTTTTCTGGTAAGGAAAGTCACTATTGCGCTCCCATTGCCCTACACAGTGCAAATAGCACATGCGCCTGTTGCCAGCAAGTACAGTGTATTGGACTGAAGAGGAGCTACTGTTCTTGTCAGTTTCCTAATCAGAGTTGAACTAGATATGGCCCGTGAGTGTAGGAAGCACAGTTCTTTTGTTCTGAGCAAGCTCACCCTTCGGTCCTCATAGGAAACACAGTAGAGTAGAAGAGTGCTCTTTAATCAAAAGCAGAGTGTGTTTCATGTAAGGCGAGCTAGCATTTGTTTCCCAGTCCTAAATGGAGTTGAATCACATGCAGTTTCTGGTCCTACGAGCAAGAGCTGTTTTCTGGTAAGGAAAGTCACTATTTTGCTCCCATTGCCATCCACAGTGCAAATAGCCCTCCCGTCTGTTCCCAGCAAGTACAGTGTATTGGACTGAAGAGGAGCTACTGTTCTTGTCAGTCTCCTAAGCAGAGTTGAACTAGTTATGGCCCTGTGTTGGAAGCACAGTTCTTTTGTTCTGAGCAAGCTCACTGTTCTGGCCCTATAGGAAACACAGTAGAGTAGAAGAGTGCTCTTTTCTCTAAAGCAGAGTGTGTTTCTTGTAAGGCGAGCTAGCATTTGTTTCCCAGTCCTAAATGGAGTTGAATCACATGCAGTTTCTAGTCTTACAAGCAAGAGTTGTTTTATGGTAACAAGAGTCACTATTGCTATGCCATTGCCATACACAGGACAAATAGCACTGGCGTATGTTCCCAGCAAGTACAGTGTATTGGACTGAAGAGGATCTGCTGTTCTTGTCAGTTTCCTAAGCAGAATTGAACTAGATATGGCCGTGTGTGTAGGAAGCACAGATTTTGTTCTGAGGAAGCACACTGTTCGGAACACATAGGAAACACAGTAGAGTAGAAGAGTGCTCTTTTCTCAAAAGCAGAGTGTGTTTCTTGGAAGTCGAGCTAGCGTTTGTTTCCCAGTCCTAAATGGAGTTGAGTCACATGCAGTTTTTTGTCCTACGAGCCAGAGTTGTTTTCTGGTAAGACAAGTCACTATTGTGTTCCAATTGCCATACACAGTGCAAAATGCACTCCCGACTGTTCCCCGAAAGTACTGTGTATGGGACTGAAGAGGAGCTAGCGTTCTTGTCAGTTTCCTAAGTAGAGTTGAACTAGATATGGCCTGTGTGTGTAGGAAGCACAGTTCTTTTGTTCTGAGCAAGCTCACTGTTCGGACCCCATAGGAAACACAATAGAGTAGAAGAGTGCTCTTTTCTCAAAAGCAGAGTGTGTTTCATGTAAGGCGAGCTAGCATTTGTTTCCCAGTCCTAAATGGAGTTGAATTACATGCAGTTTCTGGTCCTACGAGCAAGAGTTGTTTTCTGGTAGGAAAGTCACTATTGCGCTCCCATTGCCATACACAGTGCAAATAGCACTCGTGTCTGTTCCCAGCAAGTACAGTGTATCGGACTGAAGAGGAGCTTCTGTTCCTGTCAGTTTCCTAAGCAGAGTTGAACTAGATATGGCTCGTGTGTAGGAAGCACAGTTCTTTGTTCTTAGCATTCTCACTGTTCTGGCCCTATAGGAAACACAGTAGAGTAGAAGAGTGCTCTTTTCTCTGAAGCAGAGTGTGTTTCTGTAAGGTGAGCTAGCTTTTGTTTCCCAGTCCTAAATGGAGTTGAATCACATGCAGTTTCTGGTCCTACGAGCAAGAGTTGTTTTATGGTAAGAAGAGTCACTATTGTGCTGCCATTGCCATACACAGGACAAATAGCACTGGCGTCTGTTCCCAGCACGTACAGTGTATTGGACTGAAGAGGATCTACTGTTCTTGTCAGGTTCCTAAGCAGAATTGAACTAGATATGGCCATGTGTGTAGGAAGCACAGTTCTTTTGTTCTGAGCAAGCTCAATGTTCGGACACCATAGGAAACACAGTAGAGTAGAAGAGTGCTCTTTTCTCAAAAGCAGAGTGTGTTTTTGTAAGGCGAGCTAGCGTTTGTTTCCTACTCATAAATGGATTTGAATCACATGCAGTTTCTGGTTCTACGAGCAAGAGTTGTTTTCTGGTAAGGAAAGTCACTATTGCGCTCCCATTGCCCTACAGAAGGCAAATAGCACTCGCGTCTTTTCCCAGCAAGTACAGTGTATTGGACTGAAGAGGAGCTACTGTTCTTGTCAGTTTCCTAAGCAGAGTTGAACTAGATATGGTCCGTGTGTGTAGAAAACACAGTTCTTTTTTTCTGAGCAAGCTCACTGTTCTGGCCCTATAGGAAACACAGTAGAGTAGAAGAGTGCTCTTTTCTCAAAAGCAGAGTGTGTTTCTTGTAAAGCGAGCTAGAGTTTGTTTCCCAGTCCTAAATGGAGATGAATCACATGCAGTTTCTGGTCCTACAAGCAAGATTTGTTTTCTGGTAAGAAGAGTCACTATTGCGCTGCCATTGACATACACAGGACAAATAGCACTCGCGTCTGTTCCCAGCAAGTACAGTGTATTGGACTGAAGAGGATCTACTGTTCTTGTCAGGTTCCTAAGCAGACTTGAACTAGATATGGCCGTGTGTGTAGGAAGCACAGTTTTTTTGTTCTGAGCAAGCTCACTGTTCGGAACACATAGGAAACACAGTAGAGTAGAAGAGTGCTCTTTTCTCAAAAGCAGAGTGTGTTTCTTGGAAGTCGAGCTAGTGTTTGTTTCCCAGTCCTAAATGGAGTTGAGTCACATGCAGTTTTTTGTCCAACGAGCAAGAGTTGTTTTCTGGTAAGACAAGTCACTATTGTGCTCCAATTGCCATACACAGTGCAAATATCACTCGCTTCTGTTATCCACAAGTACAGTGTATCGGACTGAAGAGGAGCTACTGTTCTTGTCAGTTTCCTAAGCAGAGTTGAACTAGATATGGCCCGTGTGTGTAGGAAGCACAGTTCTTTTGTTCTCAGCAAGCTCACTGTTCTGGCCCGATAGGAAACACAGTAGAGTAGAAGAGTGCTCTTTTCTCTAAAGCAGAGTGTGTTTCTTGTAAGGCGAGCTAGCATTTGTTTCCCAGTCCTAAATGGAGTGGAATCCCATGCAGTTTCTAGTTCTATGAGCAAGAGTTGTTTTCTGGTAAGGAAAGTCACTATTGCGCTCCCACTGACATACACAGTGCAAATAGCACATGCGCCTGTTGCCAACAAGTACAGTGTATTGGACTGAAGAGGAGCTACTGTTCTTGTCAGTTTCCTAAGCAGAGTTGAACTAGATATGGCCCGTGTGTGTAGGAAGCACAGTTCTTTTGTTCTGAGCAAGCTCACTGTTCGAACCTCATAGGAAACACAGTAGAGTAGAAGAGTGCTCTTTAATCAAAAGCAGAGTGTGTTTCATGTAAGGCGAGCTAGCATTTGTTTCCCAGTCCTAAATGGAGTTGAATCACATGCAGTTTCTGGTCCTACAAGCAAGAGCTGTTTTCTGGTAAGGAAAGTCACTATTTTGCTCCCATTGCCATCCACAGTGCAAATAGCCCTCCCGTCTGTTCCCAGCAAGTACAGTGTATTGGACGGAAGAGGAGCTACTGTTCTTGTCAGTCTCCTAAGCAGAGTTGAACTAGTTATGGCCCTGTGTTGGAAGCACAGTTCTTTTGTTCTGAGCAAGCTCACTGTTCTGGCCCTATAGGAAACACAGTAGAGTAGAAGAGTGCTCTTTTCTCTAAAGCAGAGTGTGTTTCTTTAAGGCGAGCTAGCGTTTGTTTCCCAGTCCTAAATGGAGTTGAATCACATGCAGTTTCTAGTCTTAAAAGCAAGAGTTGTTTTATGGTAACAAGAGTCACTATTGCTATGCCTTTGCCATACACAGGACAAATAGCACTGGCGTCTGTTCCCAGCAAGTACAGTGTATTAGACTGAAGAGGATCTGCTGTTCTTGTCAGGTTCCTAAGCAGAATTGAACTAGATATGGCCGTGTGTGTAGGAAGCACAGATTTTGTTCTGAGGAAGCTCACTGTTCGGAACACATAGGAAACACAGTAGAGTAGAAGAGTGCTCTTTTCTCAAAAGCAGAGTGTGTTTCTTGGAAGTCGAGCTAGCGTTTGTTTCCCAGTCCTAAATGGAGGTGAGTCACATGCAGTTTTTTGTCCTACGAGCCAGAGTTGTTTTCTGGTAAGACAAGTCACTATTGTGCTCCAATTGCCATACACAGTGCAAATAGCACTCGCGAATGTTCCCCGAAAGTACTGTGTATGGGACTGAAGAGGAGCTACTGTTCTTCTCAGTTTCCTAAGCAGAGTTGAACTAGATATGGCCGGTGTGTGTAGGAAGCACAGTTCTTTTGTTCTGAGCAAGCTCACTTTTCGGACCCTATAGGAAGCACAGTAGAGTAGAAGAGTCCTCTTTTCTCAAAAGCTGAGTGTGTTTCATGTAAGGCGAGCTAGCATTTGTATCCCAGTCCTAAATGGAGTTGAATCACATGCAGTTTCTGGTTCTATGAGCAAGAGTTGTTTTATGGTAAGAAGAGTCAATATTGTGCTCCGATTGCCAGACACAGTGCAAATAGCACTCGTGTCATTTCCCAGCAAGTACAGCGTTTCGGACTGAAGAGGAGCTACTGTTCTTGTCAGTTTCCTAAGCAGAGTTGAACTAGTTATGGCCCGTGTGTAGGAAGCACAGATCTTTGTTCTGACCAAGCTCACAGTTATGGCCATATAGGAAAAACAGTAGAGTAGAAGAGTGCTCTTTTCTCTAAAGCAGAGTGTGTTTCTTGTAAGGCGAGCTAGCGTTTGTTTCCCAGTCCTAAATGGAGTTGAATCACATGCAGTTTCTAGTCCTACGAGCAAGAGTTGTTTTATGGTAAGAAGAGTCACTATTGTGCTACCATTGCCATACACAGGACAAATAGCACTGGCGTCTGTTCCCTGCATGTACAGAGTATTGGACTGAATAGGAGCTCCTGTTCTTGTCAGATTCCTAAGCAGAGTTGAACTAGATATGTCCCCTGTGTGTAGGAAGCACAGTTCTTTTGTTCTGAGCAAGTTCACTGTTCTGGCCCTATAGGAAACACAGTAGAGTAGAAGAGTGCTCTTTTCTCAAAAGCAGAGTGTGTTTCTTGTAAGGCGAGCTAGCGTTTCTTTCCCAGTCCTAAATCGAGTTGAATCACATGCAGTTTCTTGTCCTACGAACAAGAGTTGTTTTCTGGTAAGAAGAGTCACTATTGCGCTCCCATTGTCATACACAGGGCAAATAGCACTGGCGTCTGTTCCCAGCATGTACAGTGTATTGGACTGAAGAGGTTCTACTGTTCTTGTCAGTTTCCTAAGTAGAATTGAACTAGATATGGCCGTGTGTGTAGGAAGCACAGTTTTTGTGTTCTGAGCAAGCTCACTGTTCGGAACACATAGGAAACACAGTAGAGTAGAAGAGTGCTCTTTTCTCAAAAGCAGAGTGTGCTTCTTGGAAGTCGAGCTAGTGTTTGTTTCCCAGTCCTAAATGGAGTTGAGTCACATGCAGTTTTTTGTCCTACGAGCAACAGTTGTTTTCTGGTAAGACAAGTCACTATTGTGCTCCAATTGCCATACACAGTGCAAATAGCACTCGTGTCTGTTCCCAGCAAGTACAGGGTATTGGACTGAAGAGGAGCTACTGTTCTTCTCAGTTTCCTAAGCAGAGTTGAACTAGATATAGCCCGTGTGTGTAGGAAGCACAGTTCTTTGGTTCTGAGCAAGCTCACTGTTTGGACCTCATAGGAAACACAGTAGAGTAGAAGAGTGCTCTTTTCTCTAAAGCAGAGTGTGTTTCTTGTAAGGCGAGTTAGCATTTGTTTCCCAGTCCAAAATGGAGTTGAATCACATGAAGTTTCTGGTCCTACGAGCAAGAGATGTTTTATGGTAAGAAGAGTCACTATTGCGCTGCCATTGCCATACACAGGACAAATAGCACTGGCGTCTGTTCCCAGCAAGTACAGTGTATTGGACTGAAGAGGATCTACTGTTCTTGTCAGGTTCCTAAGCAGACTTGAACTAGATATGGCCGTGTGTGTAGGAAGCACAGTTTTTTTGTTCTGAGCAAGCTTACTTTTCGGAACACATAGGAAACACAGTAGAGTAGAAGAGTGCTCTTTTCTCAAAAGCAGAGTGTGTTTCTTGGAAGTCGAGCTAGCGTTTGTTTCCCAGTCCTAAATGGAGTTGAGTCACATGCAGTTTTTTGTCCTACGAGCAAGAGTTTTTTTTCTGGTAAGACAAGTCACTATAAGGCTCCAATTGCCATACACAGTGCAAATAGCACTCACGTATGTTCCCCGCATGTACAGTGTATTGGACTGAAGAGGAGCTACTGTTCTTGTCAGTTTCCTAATCAGAGTTGAACTAGATATGGCCCGTGTGTGTAGGAAGCACAGTTCTTTTGTTCTTAGCAAGCTCACTATTCGGACACCATAGGAAGCACAGTAGAGTAGAAGAGTGCTCTTTTCTCAAAAGCAGAGTGTGTTTCATGTAAGGCGAGCTAGCATTTGTTTCCCAATCCTAAATTGATTTGAATCAAAAGCAGTTACTGGTCCTACGAGCAAGAGTTGTTTTCTGGTAAGGAAAGTCACTATTGTGCTCACATTGCCATACACAGTGCAAATAGCATCGCGTCTGTTCCCAGCAAGTACAGTGTATTGGACAGAAGAGGAGCTACTGTTCTTGTCAGTTTCCTAAGCAGAGTTAAACTTGTTATGGCCCTGTGTAGGAAGCACAGTTCTTTTGTTCTGTGCAAGGTCACTGTTCTGGCTCTATAGGAAATACAGTAGAGTAGAAGAGTGCTCTTTTCTCTAAAGCAGAGTGTGTTTCTTGTAAGGCGAGCTAGCGTTTCTTTTCCCAGTCCTAAATGGAGTTGAATCACATGCAGTTTCTAGTACTATGAGCAAGAGTTGTTTTCTGGTAAGAAGAGTCATTATTGCTCTGCCATTGCCATACACAGGACAAATAGCACTGGCGTCTGTTCCCAGCAAGTACAGTGTAATGGACTGAAGAGGATCTACTGTTCTTGTCAGGTTCCTAAGCAGACTTGAACTAGATATGGCCGTGTGTGTAGGAAGCACAGTTTTTTTGTTCTGAGCAAGCTCACTGTTCGGAAAACATAGGAAACACAGTAGAGTAGAAGAGTGCTCTTTTCTCAAAAGCAGAGTGTGTTTCTTGGAAGTCGAGCTAGCGTTTGTTTCCCAGTCCTAAATGGAGTGGAATCACATGCAGTTTCTGGTCCTACGAGCAAGAGTTCTTTTCTGGTAAGGAAAGTCACTATTGTGCTCCCCTTGCCATAAATAGTGCAAATAGATCTCGCGTCTGTTCCCAGCAAGTACAGTGTATCAGACTGAAGAGGAGCTACTGTTCTTGTCAGTTTCCTAAGCAGAGTTGAACTAGATATGGCCCGTGTGTGTAGGAAGCACAGTTCTTTTGTTCTGAGCAAGCTCACTGTTCAGACCCCATAGGAAACACAGTAAAGGAGAAGAGTGCTCTTTTCTCAAAAGCAGAGTGTGTTTCTTGTAAGGCGAGCTAGCGTTTGTTTCCCAGTCCTAAATGGATTTGAGTCACATGCAGTTTCTGGTCCTAAGAACAAGAGTTGTTTTCTGGAAAGGAAAGTCACTATTGCGCGCCCATTGCCTTACACAAGGCAAATAGCACTCGCCTCTTTTCCCAGCAAGTACAGTGTATTGGATCAATAGGAGTTACTGTTCTTGTCAGTTTCCTACTTAGAGTTGAACTAGATATGGCGAGTGTGTGTAGGAAGCACAGTTCTTTTGTTCTGAGCAAGCTCACTGTTCTGGCCCTATAGGAAACACAGTAGAGTAGAAGAGTGCTCTTTTCTCTAAAGCAGAGTGTGTTTCTTGTAAGGTGAGCTAGCTTTTATTTCCCAGTCCTAAATGGAGTTGAATTACATGCAGTTTCTGGTCCTACGAGCAAGAGTTGTTTTATGGTAAGAAGAGTCACTATTGCGCTGCCATTGACATACACAGGACAAATAGCACTCGCGTCTGTTCCCGGAAGTACAGTGTATGGGACTGAAGAGAATCTACTGTTCTTGTCAGGTTCCTAAGCAGAATTGAACTAGATATGGCCGTGTGTGTAGGAAGCACAGTTCTTTTGTTCTGAGCAAGCTCAGTGTTCGGACCCCATAGGAAACACAGTATAGTAGAAGAGTGCTCTTTTCTCAAAAGCAGAGTGTGTTTTTGTAAGGCGAGCTAGCGTTTGTTTCCTAGTCCTAAATGGAGTTGAATCACATGCAGTTTCTGGTCCTACGAGCAAGAGTTTTTTTATGGTAAGGAAAGTCACTATTGCGCTCCCATTACCCTATACAAGGCAAATAGCACTCGAGTCTTTTCCCAGCAAGTACAGTGTATTGGAGTGAATAGGAGCTACTGTTCTTGTCAGTTTCCTAAGCAGAGTTGAACTAGACATGGTCTGTATGTGTAGGAAGCACAGTTCTTTTGTTCTGAGCAAGCTCACTGTTTGGATCTCATAGGAAACACAGTAGAGTAAAAGAGTGCTCTTTTCTCTAAAGCAGAGTGTGTTTTTGTAAGGCGAGCTAGCATTTGTTTCCCAGTCCTAAATGGAGTGGAATCACATGAAGTTTCTGGTCCTATGAGCAAGAGTTGTTTTCTGGTAAGGAAAGTCACTATTGTGCTCCCATTGCCATACACAGTGCAAATAGCCCTCCCGTCTGTTCCCAGCAACTACAGTGTATTGGATTGAAGAGGAGCTACTGTTCTTGTCAGTTTCCTAAGCAGAGTTGAACTAGATATGGTCCGTGTGTGTAGAAAGCACAGTTCTTTTTTTCTGAGCAAGCTCACTGTTCTGGCCCTATAGGAAACACAGTAGAGTAGAAGAGTGCTCTTTTCTCAAAAGCAGAGTGTGTTTCTTGTAAAGCGAGCTAGAGTTTGTTTCCCAGTCCTAAATGGAGATGAATCACATGCAGTTTCTGATCCTACGAGCAAGATTTGTTTTCTGGTAAGAAGAGTCACTATTGCGCTGCCATTGACATACACAGGACAAATAGCACTCGCGTCTGTTCCCAGCAAGTACAGTGTATTGGACTGAAGAGGATCTACTGTTTTTGTCAGGTTATTAAGCAGACTTGAACTAGATATGGCCGTGTGTGTAGGAAGCACAGTTTTTTTGTTCTGAGCAAGCTCACTGTTTGGAACACATAGGAAACACAGTAGAGTAGAAGAGTGCTCTTTTCTTAAAAGCAGAGTGTGTTTCTTGGAAGTCGAGCTAGCGTTTGTTTCCCAGTCCTAAATGGAGTTGAGTCACATGCAGTTTTTTGTCCAACGAGCAAGAGTTGTTTTCTGGTAAGACAAGTCACTATTGTGCTCCAATTGCCATACACAGTGCAAATATCACTCGCTTCTGTTATCCACAAGTACAGTGTATCGGACTGAAGAGGAGCTACTGTTCTTGTCAGTTTCCTAAGCAGAGTTGAACTAGATATGGCCCGTGTGTGTAGGAAGCACAGTTCTTTTGTTCTCAGCAAGCTCACTGTACTGGCCCGATAGGAAACACAGTAGAGTAGAAGAGTGCTCTTTTCTCAAAAGCAGAGTGTGTTTCTTGTAAGGCGAGCTGGCGTTTGTTTCCCAGTCCTAAATGGAGTTGAATCACATGCAGTTTCTGGTCCTACGAACAAGAGTTGTTTTCTGGTAAGGAAAGTCACTATTGCGCTCCCATTGCCCTACACAAGGCAAATAGCACTCGCGTCTTTTCCCAGCAAGTACAGTGTATTGGACTGAATAGGAGCTACTGTTCTTGTCAGCTTCCTAAGCAGAGTTGAACTAGATGTGGTCCGTGTGTGTATTAAGCACAGTTCTTTTGTTCTGAGCAAGCTCACTGTTTGGACCCCATAGGAAACACAGTAGAGTAGAACAGTGCTATTTTCTCTAAAGCAGAGTATGTTTCTTGTAAGGCGAGCTAGCATTTGTTTCCCAGTCCTAAATGGAGTGGAATCACATGCAGTTTCTAGTTCTATGAGCAAGAGTTGTTTTCTGGTAAGGAAAGTCACTATTGCGCTCCCACTGACATACACAGTGCAAATAGCACATGCGCCTGTTGCCAGCAAGTACAGTGTATTGGACTGAAGAGGAGCTACTGTTCTTGTCAGTTTCCTAAGCAGAGTTGAACTAGATATGGCCCGTGTGTGTAGGAAGCACAGTTCTTTTGTTCTGAGCAAGCTCACTGTTCGGACCTCATAGGAAACACAGTAGAGTAGAAGAGTGCTCTTTAATCAAAAGCAGAGTGTGTTTCATGTAAGGCGAGCTAGCATTTGTTTCCCAGTCCTAAATGGAGTGAATCACATGCAGTTTCTGGTCCTACGAGCAAGAGCTGTTTTCTGGTAAGGAAAGTCACTATTTTGCTCCCATTGCCATCCACAGTGCAAATAGCCCTCCCGTCTGTTCCCAGCAAGTACAGTGTATTGGACGGAAGAGGAGCTACTGTTCTTGTCAGTCTCCTAAGCAGAGTTGAACTAGTTATGGCCCTGTGTTGGAAGCACAGTTCTTTTGTTCTGAGCAAGCTCACTGTTCTGGCCCTATAGGAAACACAGTAGAGTAGAAGAGTGCTCTTTTCTCTAAAGCAGAGTGTGTTTCTTGTAAGGCGAGCTAGCGTTTGTTTCCCAGTCCTAAATGGAGTTGAATCACATGCAGTTTCTAGTCTTAAAAGCAAGAGTTGTTTTATGGTAACAAGAGTCACTATTGCTATGCCATTGCCATACACAGGACAAATAGCACTGGCGTCTGTTCCCAGCAAGTACAGTGTATTGGACTGAAGAGGATCTGCTGTTCTTGTCAGGTTCCTAAGCAGAATTGAACTAGATATGGCCGTGTGTGTAGGAAGCACAGATTTTGTTCTGAGGAAGCTCACTGTTCGGAACACATAGGAAACACAGTAGAGTAGAAGAGTGCTCTTTTCTCAAAAGCAGAGTGTGTTTCTTGGAAGTCGAGCTAGCGTTTGTTTCCCAGTCCTAAATGGAGGTGAGTCACATGCAGTTTTTTGTCCTACGAGCCAGAGTTGTTTTCTGGTAAGACAAGTCACTATTGTGCTCCAATTGCCATACACAGTGCAAATAGCACTCGCGACTGTTCCCCGAAAGTACTGTGTATGGGACTGAAGAGGAGCTAGCGTTCTTGTCAGTTTCCTAAGCAGAGTTGAACTAGATATGGCCTGTGTGTGTAGGAAGCACACTTCTTTTGTTCTGAGCAAGCTCACTGTTCGGACCCCATAGGAAACACAATAGAGTAGAAGAGTGCTCTTTTCTCAAAAGCAGAGTGTGTTTCATGTAAGGCGAGCTAGCATTTGTTTCCCAGTCCTAAATGGAGTTGAATCACATGCAGTTTCTGGTCCTACGAGCAAGAGTTGTTTTCTGGAAAGGAAAGTCACTATTGCGCTCCCATTGCCATACACAGTGCAAATAGCACTCGCGTCTGTTCCCAGCAAGTACAGTGTATCGGACTGAACAGGAGCTTCTGTTCCTGTCAGTTTCCTAAGCAGAGTTGAACTAGATATGGCTCGTGTGTAGGAAGCACAGTTCTTTGTTCTGAGCATTCTCACTGTTCTGGCCCTATAGGAAACACAGTAGAGTAGAAGAGTGCTCTTTTCTCTGAAGCAGAGTGTGTTTCTGTAAGGTGAGCTAGCTTTTGTTTCCCAGACCTAAATGGAGTTGAATCACATGCAGTTTCTGGTCCTACGAGCAAGAGTTGTTTTATGGTAAGAAGAGTCACTATTGTGCTGCCATTGCCATACACAGGACAAATAGCACTGGCGTCTGTTCCCAGCACGTACAGTGTATTGGACTGAAGAGGATCTACTGTTCTTGTCAGGTTCCTAAGCAGAATTGAACTAGATATGGCCATGTGTGTAGGAAGCACAGTTCTTTTGTTCTGAGCAAGCTCAATGTTCGGACACCATAGGAAACACAGTAGAGTAGAAGAGTGCTCTTTTCTCAAAAGCAGAGTGTGTTTTTGTAAGGCGAGCTAGCGTTTCTTTCCTACTCCTAAATGGAGATGAATCACATGCAGTTTCTGGTCCTACGAGCAAGAGTTGTTTTCTGGTAAGGAAAGTCACTATTGCGCTCCCATTGCCATACAGAAGGCAAATAGCACTCGCGTCTTTTCCCAGCAAGTACAGTGTATTGGACTGAATAGGAGCTACTGTTCTTGTCAGTTTCCTAATCAGAGTTGAACTAGACATGGTCCGTATGTGTAGGAAGCACAGTTCTTTTGTTCTGAGCAAGCTCACTGTTTGGATCTCATAGGCAACACAGTAGAGTAAAAGAGTGCTCTTTTCTCTAAAGCAGAGTGTGTTTTTGTAAGGCGAGCTAGCATTTGTTTCCCAGTCCTAAATGGAGTGGAATCACATGAAGTTTCTGGTCCTACGAGCAAGAGTTGTTTTCTGGTAAGGAAAGTCACTATTGTGCTCCCATTGCCATACACAGTGCAAATAGCCCTCCCGTCTGTTCCCAGCAACTACAGTGTATTGGACTGATGAGGAGCTACTGTTCTTGTCAGTTTCCTAAGCAGAGTTGAACTAGATATGGTCCGTGTGTGTAGAAAGCACAGTTCTTTTTTTCTGAGCAAGCTCACTGTTCTGGCCCTATAGGAAACACAGTAGAGTAGAAGAGTGCTCTTTTCTCAAAAGCAGAGTGTGTTTCTTGTAAAGCGAGCTAGCGTTTGTTTCCCAGTCCTAAATGGAGTTGAATCACATGCAGTTTCTAGTACTATGAGCAAGAGTTGTTTTCTGGTAAGAAGAGTCATTATTGCTCTGCCATTGCCATACACAGGACAAATAGCACTGGCGTCTGTTCCCAGCAAGTACAGTGTAATGGACTGAAGAGGATCTACTGTTCTTGTCAGGTTCCTAAGCAGACTTGAACTAGATATGGCCGTGTGTGTAGGAAGCACAGTTTTTTTGTTCTGAGCAAGCTCACTGTTCGGAACACATAGGAAACACAGTAGAGTAGAAGAGTGCTCTTTTCTCAAAAGCAGAGTGTGTTTCTTGTAAGGCGAGCTAGCGTTTGTTTCCCAGTCCTAAATGGAGTTGAGTCACATGCAGTTTTTTGTCCAACGAACAAGAGTTGTTTTCTGGTAAGACAAGTCACTATTGTGCTCCAATTGCCATACACAGTGCAAATATCACTCGCTTCTGTTATCCACAAGTACAGTGTATCGGACTGAAGAGGAGCTACTGTTCTTGTCAGTTTCCTAAGCAGAGTTGAACTAGATATGGCCCGTGTGTGTAGGAAGCACAGTTCTTTTGTTCTCAGCAAGCTCACTGTTCTGGCCCGATAGGAAACACAGTAGAGTAGAAGAGTGCTCTTTTCTCAAAAGCAGAGTGTGTTTCTTGTAAGGCGAGCTAGCGTTTGTTTCCCAGTCCTAAATGGAGTTGAATCACATGCAGTTTCTGGTCCTACGAACAAGAGTTGTTTTCTGGTAAGGAAAGTCACTATTGCGCTCCCATTGCCCTACACAAGGCAAATAGCACTCGCGTCTTTTACCAGAAAGTACAGTGTATTGGACTGAATAGGAGCTACTGTTCTTGTCAGTTTCCTAAGCAGAGTTGAACTAGATGTGGTCCGTGTGTGTATTAAGCACAGTTCTTTTGTTCTGAGCAAGCTCACTGTTTGGACCCCATAGGAAACACAGTAGAGTAGAACAGTGCTATTTTCTCTAAAGCAGAGTGTGTTTCTTGTAAGGCGAGCTAGCATTTTTTTCCCAGTCCTAAATGGAGTGGAATCTCATGCAGTTTCTAGTTCTATGAGCAAGAGTTGTTTTCTGGTAAGGAAAGTCACTATTGTGCTCCCACTGACATACACAGTGCAAATAGCACATGCGCCTGTTGCCAGCAAGTACAGTGTATTGTACTGAAGAGGAGCTACTGTTCTTGTCAGTTTCCTAAGCAGAGTTGAACTAGATATGGCCCGTGTGTGTAGGAAGCACAGTTCTTTTGTTCTGAGCAAGCTCACTGTTCGGACCTCATAGGAAACACAGTAGAGTAGAAGAGTGCTCTTTAATCAAAAGCAGAGTGTGTTTCATGTAAGGCGAGCTAGCATTTGTTTCCCAGTCCTAAATGGAGTTGAATCACATGCCGTTTCTGGTCCTACGAGCAAGAGCTGTTTTCTGGTAAGGAAAGTCAATATTTTGCTCCCATTGCCATCCACAGTGCAAATAGCCCTCCCGTCTGTTCCCAGCAAGTACAGTGTATTGGACGGAAGAGGAGCTACTGTTCTTGTCAGTCTCCTAAGCAGAGTTGAACTAGTTATGGCCCTGTGTTGGAAGCACAGTTCTTTTGTTCTGAGCAAGCTCACTGTTCTGGCCCTATAGGAAACACAGTAGAGTAGAAGAGTGCTCTTTTCTCTAAAGCAGAGTGTGTTTCTTGTAAGGCGAGCTAGCGTTTGTTTCCCAGTCCTAAATGGAGTTGAATCACATGCAGTTTCTAGTCTTAAAAGCAAGAGTTGTTTTATGGTAACAAGAGTCACTATTGCTATGCTATTGCATACACAGGACAAATAGCAGTGGTGTCTCTTCCCAGCAAGTACAGTGTATTGGACTGAAGAGGATCTGCTGTTCTTATCAGGTTCCTAAGCAGAATTGAACTAGATATGGCCGTGTGTGTAGGAAGCACAGATTTTGTTCTGAGGAAGCTCACTGTTCGGAACACATAGGAAACACAGTAGAGTAGAAGAGTGCTCTTTTCTCAAAAGCAGAGTGTGTTTCTTGGAAGTCGAGCTAGCGTTTGTTACCCAGTCCTAAATGGAGTTGAGTCACATGCAGTTTTTTGTCCTACGAGCCAGAGTTGTTTTCTGGTAAGACAAGTCACTATTGTCCTCCAATTGCCATACACAGTGCAAATAGCACTCGCGACTGTTCCCCGAAAGTACTGTGTATGGGACTGAAGAGGAGCTAGTGTTCTTGTCAGTTTCCTAAGCAGAGTTGAACTAGATATGGCCTGTGTGTGTAGGAAGCACAGTTCTTTTGTTCTGAGCAAACTCACTGTTCGGACCCCATAGGAAAAACAATAGAGTAGAAGAGTGCTCTTTTCTCTAAAGCAGAGTGTGTTTCATGTAAGGCGAGCTAGCATTTGTTTCCCAGTCCTAAATGGAGTTGAATCACATGCAGTTTCTGGTCCTACGAGCAAGAGTTGTTTTCTGGAAAGGAAAGTCACTATTGCGCTCCCATTGCCATACACAGTGCAAATAGCACTCGCGTCTGTTCCCAGCAAGTACAGTGTATCGGACTGAAGAGGAGCTTCTGTTCCTGTCAGTTTCCTAAGCAGAGTTGAACTAGATATGGCTCGTGTGTAGGAAGCACAGTTCTTTGTTCTGAGCATTCTTACTGTTCTGGCACTATAGGAAACACAGTAGAGTAGAAGAGTGCTCTTTTCTCTGAAGCAGAGTGTGTTTCTGTAAGGTGAGCTAGCTTTTGTTTCCCAGTCCTAAATGGAGTTGAATCCCATGCAGTTTCTGGTCCTACGAGCAAGAGTTGTTTTATGGTAAGAAGAGTCACTATTGTGCTGCCATTGCCATACACAGGACAAATAGCACTGGCGTCTGTTCCCAGCACGTACAGTGTATTGGACTGAAAAGGATCTACTGTTCTTGTCAGGTTCCTAAGCAGAATTGAACTAGATATGGCCATGTGTGTAGGAAGCACAGTTCTTTTGTTCTGAGCAAGCTCAATGTTCAGACACCATAGGAAACACAGTAGAGTAGAAGAGTGCTCTTTTCTCAAAAGCAGAGTGTGTTTTTGTAAGGCGAGCTAGCGTTTGTTTCCTACTCCTAAATGGAGTTGAATCACATGCAGTTTCTGGTCCTACGAGCAAGAGTTGTTTTCTGGTAAGGAAAGTCACTATTGCGCTCCCATTGCCCTACACAAGGCAAATAGCACTCGCGTCTTTTCCCAGCAAGTACAGTGTATTGGACTGAATAGGAGCTACTGTTCTTGTCAGTTTCCTAAGCAGAGTTGAACTAGATATGGTTCGTGTGTGTAGAAAGCACAGTTATTTTGTTCTGAGCAAGCTCACTGTTTGGACCCCATAGGAAACACAGTAGAGTAGAAGAGTGCTCTTTTCTCTAAAGCAGAGTGTGTTTTTGTAAGGCGAGCTAGCATTTGTTTCCCAGTCCTAAATGGAGTGGAATCACATGCAGTTTCTGGTCTTACTAGCAAGAGTTCTTTTCTGGTAAGGAAAGTCACTATTGCGGTCCCAATGCCATGCACAGTGCAAATAGCACTCGCGTCTGTTCCAAGCAAGTACAGTGTATTGGACTGAAGAGGAGCTACTGTTCTTCTCAGTTTCCTAAGCAGAGTTGAACTAGATATGGTCTGTGTGTGTAGGAAGCACAGTTCTTTTGTTCTGAGCAAGCTCACTGTTCTGGCCCTATAGGAAACACAGTAGAGTAGAAGAGTGCTCTTTTCTCAAAAGCAGAGTGTGTTTCTTGTAAAGCGAGCTAGAGTTTGTTTCCCAGTCCTAAATGGAGTTGAATCACATGCAGTTTCTGGTCCTAAGAGCAAGAGTTGTTTTCTGGTAAGAAGAGTCACTATTGCGCTGCCATTGACATACACAGGACAAATAGCACTGGCGTCTGTTAGCAGCAAGTACAGTGTATTGGACTGAAGAGGATCTACTGTTCTTGTCAGGTTCCTAAGCAGAATTGAACTAGTTATGGCCGTGTGTGTAGGAAGCACAGTCCTTTTGTTCTGAGCAAGCTCACTGTTCAGACCCAAAAGGAAACACTGCAGAGTAGAAGAGTGCTCTTTTCTCAAAAGCAGAGTGTGTTTCTTGTAAGGCGAGCTAGCGTTTGTTTCCCAGTCCTAAATTGAGTTGAGTCACATGCAGTTTTTTGTCCTACGAGCAAGAGTTGTTTTCTGGTAAGACGAGTCACTATTGTGCTCCAATTGCCATACACAGTGCAAATAGCACTCGCATCTGTTCCCCGAAAGTACAGTGTCTTGGACTGAAGAGGAGCTACTGTTCTTGTCAGTTTCCTAAGCAGAGTTGAACTAGTTATGGCCCGTGTGTAGGAAGCACAGATTTTTTGTTCTGAACAAGCTCACTGTTATGGCCATATAGGAAAACAGTATAGTAGAAGAGTGCTCTTTTCTCTAAAGCAGAGTGTGTTTCTTGTAAGGCGAGCTAGCGTTTGTTTCCCAGTCCTAAATGGAGTTGAATCACATGCAGTTTCTAATCCTACGAGCAAGAGTTGTTTTATGGTAAGAAGAGTCACTATTGCGCTACCATTGCCATACACAGGACAAATAGCACTGGCGTCTGTTCCCAGCAAGTACAGTGTATTGGACTGAAGAGGATCTACTGTTCTTGTCAGGTTCCTAAGCAGAATTGAAATAGATATGGCCGTGTGTGTAGGAAGCACAGTTCTTTTGTTCTGAGCAAGCTCACTGTTCGGACACCATAGGAAACACAGTAGAGTAGAAGAGTGCTCTTTTCTCAAAAGCAGAGTGTGTTTCTTGTAAGGCGAGCTATCGTTTGTTTCCCAGTCCTAAATGCAGTTGAATCACATGCAGTTTCTGGTCCTAAGAGCAAGAGTTGTTTTCTAGTAAGGAAAGTCACTATTGTGCTCCCCTTGCCATACACAGTGCAAATAGCCCTCCCGTCTGTTCCCAGCAACTACAGTGTATTGGACTGAAGAGGAGCTACTGTTCTTGTCAGTTTCCTAAGCAGAGTTGAACTAGATATGGTCCGTGTGTGTAGAAAGCACAGTTCTTTTTTTCTGAGCAAGCTCACTGTTCTGGCCCTATAGGAAACACAGTAGAGTAGAAGAGTGCTCTTTTCTCAAAAGCAGAGTGTGTTTCTTGTAAAGCGAGCTAGAGTTTGTTTCCCAGTCCTAAATGGAGATGAATCACATGCAGTTTCTGATCCTACGAGCAAGATTTGTTTTCTGGTAAGAAGAGTCACTATTGCGCTGCCATTGACATACACAGGACAAATAGCACTCGCGTCTGTTCCCAGCAAGTACAGTGTATTGGACTGAAGAGGATCTACTGTTTTTGACAGGTTATTAAGCAGACTTGAACTAGATATGGCCGTGTGTGTAGGAAGCACAGTTTTTTTGTTCTGAGCAAGCTCACTGTTTGGAACACATAAGAAACACAGTAGAGTAGAAGAGTGTTCTTTTCTTAAAAGCAGAGTGTGTTTCTTGGAAGTCGAGCTAGCGTTTGTTTCCCAGTCCCAAATGGAGTTGAGTCACATGCAGTTTTTTGTCCAACGAGCAAGAGTTGTTTTCTGGTAAGACAAGTCACTATTGTGCTCCAATTGCCATACACAGTGCAAATATCACTCGCTTTGTTATCCACAAGTACAGTGTATCGGACTGAAGAGGAGCTACTGTTCTTGTCAGTTTCCTAAGCAGAGTTGAACTAGATATGGCCCGTGTGTGTAGGAAGCACAGTTCTTTTGTTCTCAGCAAGCTCACTGTACTGGCCCGATAGGAAACACAGTAGAGTAGAAGAGTGCTCTTTTCTCAAAAGCAGAGTGTGTTTCTTGTAAGGCGAGCTGGCGTTTGTTTCCCAGTCCTAAATGGAGTTGAATCACATGCAGTTTCTGGTCCTACGAACAAGAGTTGTTTTCTGGTAAGGAAAGTCACTATTGCGCTCCCATTGCCCTACACAAGGCAAATAGCACTCGCGTCTTTTCCCAGCAAGTACAGTGTATTGGACTGAATAGGAGCTACTGTTCTTGTCAGCTTCCTAAGCAGAGTTGAACTAGATGTGGTCCGTGTGTGTATTAAGCACAGTTCTTTTGTTCTGAGCAAGCTCACTGTTTGGACCCCATAGGAAACACAGTAGAGTAGAACAGTGCTATTTTCTCTAAAGCAGAGTGTGTTTCTTGTAAGGCGAGCTAGCATTTGTTTCCCAGTCCTAAATGGAGTGGAATCACTTGCAGTTTCTAGTTCTATGAGCAAGAGTTGTTTTCTGGTAAGGAAAGTCACTATTGCGCTCCCACTGACATACACAGTGCAAATAGCACATGCGCCTGTTGCCAGCAAGTACAGTGTATTGGACTGAAGAGGAGCTACTGTTCTTGTCAGTTTCCTAAGCAGAGTTGAACTATATATGGCCCGTGTGTGTAGGAAGCACAGTTCTTTTGTTCTGAGCAAGCTCACTGTTCGGACCTCATAGGAAACACAGTAGAGTAGAAGAGTGCTCTTTAATCAAATGCAGAGTGTGTTTCATGTAAGGCGAGCTAGCATTTGTTTCCCAGTCCTAAATGGAGTTGAATCACATGCAGTTTCTGGTCCTACGAGCAAGAGCTGTTTTCTGGTAAGGAAAGTCACTATTTTGCTCCCATTGCCATCCACAGTGCAAATAGCCCTCCCGTCTGTTCCCAGCAAGTACAGTGTATTGGACGGAAGAGGAGCTACTGTTCTTGTCAGTCTCCTAAGCAGAGTTGAACTAGTTATGGCCCTGTGTTGGAAGCACAGTTCTTTTGTTCTGAGCAATCTCACTGTTCTGGCCCTATAGGAAACACAGTAGAGTAGAAGAGTGCTCTTTTCTCTAAAGCAGAGTGTGTTTCTTGTAAGGCGAGCTAGCGTTTGTTTCCCAGTCCTAAATGGAGTTGAATCACATGCAGTTTCTAGTCTTAAAAGCAAGAGTTGTTTTATGGTAACAAGAGTCACTATTGCTATGCCATTGCCATACACAGGACAAATAGCACTGGCGTCTGTTCCCAGCAAGTACAGTGTATTGGACTGAAGAGGATCTGCTGTTCTTGTCAGGTTCCTAAGCAGAATTGAACTAGATATGGCCGTGTGTGTAGGAAGCACAGATTTTGTTCTGAGGAAGCTCACTGTTCGGAACACATAGGAAACACAGTAGAGTAGAAGAGTGCTCTTTTCTCAAAAGCAGAGTGTGTTTCTTGGAAGTCGAGCTAGCGTTTGTTTCCCAGTCCTAAATGGAGGTGAGTCACATGCAGTTTTTTGTCCTACGAGCCAGAGTTGTTTTCTGGTAAGACAAGTCACTATTGTGCTCCAATTGCCATACACAGTGCAAATAGCACTCGCGACTGTTCCCCGAAAGTACTGTGTATGGGACTGAAGAGGAGCTAGCGTTCTTGTCAGTTTCCTAAGCAGAGTTGAACTAGATATGGCCTGTGTGTGTAGGAAGCACAGTTCTTTTGTTCTGAGCAAGCTCACTGTTCGGACCCCATAGGAAACACAATAGAGTAGAAGAGTGCTCTTTTCTCAAAAGCAGAGTGTGTTTCATGTAAGGCGAGCTAGCATTTGTTTCCCAGTCCTAAATGGAGTTGAATCACATGCAGTTTCTGGTCCTACGAGCAAGAGTTGTTTTCTGGAAAGGAAAGTCACTATTGCGCTCCCATTGCCATACACAGTACAAATAGCACTCGCGTCTGTTCCCAGCAAGTACAGTGTATCGGACTGAACAGGAGCTTCTGTTCCTGTCAGTTTCCTAAGCAGAGTTGAACTAGATATGGCTCGTGTGTAGGAAGCACAGTTCTTTGTTCTGAGCATTCTCACTGTTCTGGCCCTATAGGAAACACAGTAGAGTAGAAGAGTGCTCTTTTCTCTGAAGCAGAGTGTGTTTCTGTAAGGTGAGCTAGCTTTTGTTTCCCAGTCCTAAATGGAGTTGAATCACATGCAGTTTCTGGTCCTACGAGCAAGAGTTGTTTTATGGTAAGAAGAGTCACTATTGTGCTGCCATTGCCATACACAGGACAAATAGCACTGGCGTCTGTTCCCAGCACGTACAGTGTACTGGACTGAAGAGGATCTACTGTTCTTGTCAGGTTCCTAAGCAGAATTGAACTAGATATGGCCATGTGTGTAGGAAGCACAGTTCTTTTGTTCTGAGCAAGCTCAATGTTCGGACACCATAGGAAACACAGTAGAGTAGAAGAGTGCTCTTTTCTCAAAAGCAGAGTGTGTTTTTGTAAGGCGAGCTAGCGTTTGTTTCCTACTCCTAAATGGAGATGAATCACATGCAGTTTCTGGTCCTACGAGCAAGAGTTGTTTTCTGGTAAGGAAAGTCACTATTGCGCTCCCATTGCCATACAGAAGGCAAAAAGCACTCGCGTCTTTTCCCAGCAAGTACAGTGTATTGGACTGAATAGGAGCTACTGTTCTTGTCAGTTTCCTAATCAGAGTTGAACTAGACATGGTCCGTATGTGTAGGAAGCACAGTTCTTTTGTTCTGAGCAAGCTCACTGTTTGGATCTCATAGGCAACACAGTAGAGTAAAAGAGTGCTCTTTTCTCTAAAGCAGAGTGTGTTTTTGTAAGGCGAGCTAGCATTTGTTTCCCAGTCCTAAATGGAGTGGAATCACATGAAGTTTCTGGTCCTACGAGCAAGAGTTGTTTTCTGGTAAGGAAAGTCACTATTGTGCTCCCATTGCCATACACAATGCAAATAGCCCTCCCGTCTGTTCCCAGCTACTACAGTGTATTGGACTGATGAGGAGCTACTGTTCTTGTCAGTTTCCTAAGCAGAGTTGAACTAGATATGGTCCGTGTGTGTAGAGAGCACAGTTCTTTTTTTCTGAGCAAGCTCACTGTTCTGGCCCTATAGGAAACACAGTAGAGTAGAAGAGTGCTCTTTTCTCAAAAGCAGAGTGTGTTTCTTGTAAAGCGAGCTAGAGTTTGTTTCCCAGTCCTAAATGGAGATGAATCACATGCAGTTTCTGGTCCTACGAGCAAGATTTGTTTTCTGGTAAGAAGAGTCACTATTGCGCTGCCATTGACATACACAGGACAAATAGCACTCGCGTCTGTTCCCAGCAAGTACAGTGTATTGGACTGAAGAGGATCTACTGTTCTTGTCAGGTTCCTAAGCAGACTTGAACTAGATATGGCCGTGTGTGTAGGAAGCACAGTTTTTTTGTTCTGAGCAAGCTCACTGTTCGGAACACATAGGAAACACAGTAGAGTAGAAGAGTGCTCTTTTCTCAAAAGCAGAGTGTGTTTCTTGTAAGGCGAGCTAGCGTTTGTTTCCCAGTCCTAAATGGAGTTGAGTCACATGCAGTTTTTTGTCCAACGAGCAAGAGTTGTTTTCTGGTAAGACAAGTCACTATTGTGCTCCAATTGCCATACACAGTGCAAATATCACTCGCTTCTGTTTTCCACAAGTACAGTGTATCGGACTGAAGAGGAGCTACTGTTCTTGTCAGTTTCCTAAGCAGAGTTGAACTAGATATGGCCCGTGTGTGTAGGAAGCACAGTTCTTTTGTTCTCAGCAAGCTCACTGTTCTGGCCCGATAGGAAACACAGTAGAGTAGAAGAGTGCTCTTTTCTCAAAAGCAGAGTGTGTTTCTTGTAAGGCGAGCTAGCGTTTGTTTCCCAGTCCTAAATGGAGTTGAATCACATGCAGTTTCTGGTCCTACGAACAAGAGTTGTTTTCTGGTAAGGAAAGTCACTATTGCGCTCCCATTGCCCTACACAAGGCAAATAGCACTCGCGTCTTTTCCCAGAAAGTACAGTGTATTGGACTGAATAGGAGCTACTGTTCTTGTCAGTTTCCTAAGCAGAGTTGAACTAGATGTGGTCCGTGTGTGTATTAAGCACAGTTCTTTTGTTCTGAGCAAGCTCACTGTTTGGACCCCATAGGAAACACAGTAGAGTAGAACAGTGCTATTTTCTCTAAAGCAGAGTGTGTTTCTTGTAAGGCGAGCTAGCATTTTTTTCCCAGTCCTAAATGGAGTGGAATCTCATGCAGTTTCTAGTTCTATGAGCAAGAGTTGTTTTCTGGTAAGGAAAGTCACTATTGTGCTCCCACTGACATACACAGTGCAAATAGCACATGCGCCTGTTGCCAGCAAGTACAGTGTATTGGACTGAAGAGGAGCTACTGTTCTTGTCAGTTTCCTAAGCAGAGTTGAACTAGATATGGCCCGTGTGTGTAGGAAGCACAGTTCTTTTGTTCTGAGCAAGCTCACTGTTCGGACCTCATAGGAAACACAGTAGAGTAGAAGAGTGCTCTTTAATCAAAAGCAGAGTGTGTTTCATGTAAGGCGAGCTAGCATTTGTTTCCCAGTCCTAAATGGAGTTGAATCACATGCCGTTTCTGGTCCTACGAGCAAGAGCTGTTTTCTGGTAAGGAAAGTCACTATTTTGCTCCCATTGCCATCCACAGTGCAAATAGCCCTCCCGTCTGTTCCCAGCAAGTACAGTGTATTGGACGGAAGAGGAGCTACTGTTCTTGTCAGTCTCCTAAGCAGAGTTGAACTAGTTATGGCCCTGTGTTGGAAGCACAGTTCTTTTGTTCTGAGCAAGCTCACTGTTCTGGCCCTATAGGAAACACAGTAGAGTAGAAGAGTGCTCTTTTCTCTAAAGCAGAGTGTGTTTCTTGTAAGGCGAGCTAGCGTTTGTTTCCCAGTCCTAAATGGAGTTGAATCACATGCAGTTTCTAGTCTTAAAAGCAAGAGTTGTTTTATGGTAACAAGAGTCACTATTGCTATGCTATTGCATACACAGGACAAATAGCAGTGGTGTCTGTTCCCAGCAAGTACAGTGTATTGGACTGAAGAGGATCTGCTGTTCTTATCAGGTTCCTAAGCAGAATTGAACTAGATATGGCCGTGTGTGTAGGAAGCACAGATTTTGTTCTGAGGAAGCTCACTGTTCGGAACACATAGGAAACACAGTAGAGTAGAAGAGTGCTCTTTTCTCAAAAGCAGAGTGTGTTTCTTGGAAGTCGAGCTAGCGTTTGTTACCCAGTCCTAAATGGAGTTGAGTCACATGCAGTTTTTTGTCCTACGAGCCAGAGTTGTTTTCTGGTAAGACAAGTCACTATTGTCCTCCAATTGCCATACACAGTGCAAATAGCACTCGCGACTGTTCCCCGAAAGTACTGTGTATGGGACTGAAGAGGAGCTAGTGTTCTTGTCAGTTTTCTAAGCAGAGTTGAACTAGATATGGCCTGTGTGTGTAGGAAGCACAGTTCTTTTGTTCTGAGCAAACTCACTGTTCGGACCCCATAGGAAAAACAATAGAGTAGAAGAGTGCTCTTTTCTCTAAAGCAGAGTGTGTTTCATGTAAGGCGAGCTAGCATTTGTTTCCCAGTCCTAAATGGAGTTGAATCACATGCAGTTTCTGGTCCTACGAGCAAGAGTTGTTTTCTGGAAAGGAAAGTCACTATTGCGCTCCCATTGCCATACACAGTGCAAATAGCACTCGCGTCTGTTCCCAGCAAGTACAGTGTATCGGACTGAAGAGGAGCTTCTGTTCCTGTCAGTTTCCTAAGCAGAGTTGAACTAGATATGGCTCGTGTGTAGGAAGCACAGTTCTTTGTTCTGAGCATTCTTACTGTTCTGGCCCTATAGGAAACACAGTAGAGTAGAAGAGTGCTCTTTTCTCTGAAGCAGAGTGTGTTTCTGTAAGGTGAGCTAGCTTTTGTTTCCCAGTCCTAAATGGAGTTGAATCCCATGCAGTTTCTGGTCCTACGAGCAAGAGTTGTTTTATGGTAAGAAGAGTCACTATTGTGCTGCCATTGCCATACACAGGACAAATAGCACTGGCGTCTGTTCCCAGCACGTACAGTGTATTGGACTGAAGAGGATCTACTGTTCTTGTCAGGTTCCTAAGCAGAATTGAACTAGATATGGCCATGTGTGTAGGAAGCACAGTTCTTTTGTTCTGAGCAAGCTCAATGTTCGGACACCATAGGAAACACAGAAGAGTAGAAGAGTGCTCTTTTCTCAAAAGCAGAGTGTGTTTTTGTAAGGCGAGCTAGCGTTTGTTTCCTACTCCTAAATGGAGTTGAATCACATGCAGTTTCTGGTCCTACGAGCAAGAGTTGTTTTCTGGTAAGGAAAGTCACTATTGCGCTCCCATTGCCCTACACAAGGCAAATAGCACTCGCGTCTTTTCCCAGCAAGTACAGTGTATTGGACTGAATAGGAGCTACTGTTCTTGTCAGTTTCCTAAGCAGAGTTGAACTAGATATGGTCCGTGTGTGTAGGAAGCACAGTTATTTTGTTCTGAGCAAGCTCACTGTTTGGACCCCATAGGAAACACAGTAGAGTAGAAGAGTGCTCTTTTCTCTAAAGCAGAGTGTGTTTTTGTAAGGCGAGCTAGCATTTGTTTCCCAGTCCTAAATGGAGTGGAATCACATGCAGTTTCTGGTCTTACTAGCAAGAGTTCTTTTCTGGTAAGGAAAGTCACTATTGCGGTCCCAATGCCATGCACAGTGCAAATAGCACTCGCGTCTGTTCCAAGCAAGTACAGTGTATTGGACTGAAGAGGAGGTACTGTTCTTCTCAGTTTCCTAAGCAGAGTTGAACTAGATATGGTCTGTGTGTGTAGGAAGCACAGTTCTTTTGTTCTGAGCAAGCTCACTGTTCTGGCCCTATAGGAAACACAGTAGAGTAGAAGAGTGCTCTTTTCTCAAAAGCAGAGTGTGTTTCTTGTAAAGCGAGCTAGAGTTTGTTTCCCAGTCCTAAATGGAGTTGAATCACATGCAGTTTCTGGTCCTAAGAGCAAGAGTTGTTTTCTGGTAAGAAGAGTCACTATTGCGCTGCCATTGCCATACACAGGACAAATAGCACTGGCGTCTGTTAGCAGCAAGTACAGTGTATTGGACTGAAGAGGATCTACTGTTCTTGTCAGGTTCCTAAGCAGAATTGAACTAGTTATGGACGTGTGTGTAGGAAGCACAGTCCTTTTGTTCTGAGCAAGCTCACTGTTCAGACCCAAAAGGAAACACAGTAGAGTAGAAGAGTGCTCTTTTCTCAAAAGCAGAGTGTGTTTCTTGTAAGGCGAGCTAGCGTTTGTTTCCCAGTCCTAAACTGAGTTGAGTCACATGCAGTTTTTTGTCCTACGAGCAAGAGTTGTTTTCTGGTAAGACGTGTCACTATTGTGCTCCAATTGCAATACACAGTGCAAATAGCACTCGCATCTGTTCCCCGAAAGTACAGTGTCTTGGACTGAAGAGGAGCTACTGTTCTTCTCAGTTTCCTAAGCAGAGTTGAACTAGATATGGCCGGTGTGTGTAGGAAGCACAGTTCTTTTGTTCTGAGCAAGCTCACTGTTCGGACCCCATAGGAAGCACAGTAGAGTAGAAGAGTCCTCTTTTCTCAAAAGCAGAGTGTGTTTCATGTAAGGCGAGCTAGCATTTGTATCCCAGTCCTAAATGGAGTTGAATCACATGCAGTTTCTGGTTCTATGAGCAAGAGTTGTTTTATGGTAAGAAGAGTCACTATTGCGCTCCCATTGCCATACACAGTGCAAATAGCACTCGCGTCATTTCCCAGCAAGTACAGTGTTTCAGACTGAAGAGGAGCTACTGTTCTTGTCAGTTTCCTAAGCAGAGTTGAACTAGTTATGGCCCGTGTGTAGGAAGCACAGATTTTTTGTTCTGACCAAGCTCACTGTTATGGCCATATAGGAAAACAGTATAGTAGAAGAGTGCTCTTTTCTCTAAAGCAGAGTGTGTTTCTTGTAAGGCGAGCTAGCGTTTGTTTCCCAGTCCTAAATGGAGTTGAATCACATGCAGTTTCTAGTCCTACGAGCAAGAGTTGTTTTATGGTAAGAAGAGTCACTATTGTGCTACCATTGCCATACACAGGACAAATAGCACTGGCGTCTGTTCCCAGCAAGTACAGTGTATTGGACTGAAGAGGATCTACTGTTCTTGTCAGGTTACTAAGCAGAATTGAAATAGATATGGCCGTGTGTGTAGGAAGCACAGTTCTTTTGTTCTGAGCAAGCTCACTGTTCGGACACCATAGGAAACACAGTAGAGTAGAAGAGTGCTCTTTTCTCAAAAGCAGAGTGTGTTTCTTGTAAGGCGAGCTATCGTTTGTTTCCCAGTCCTAAATGGAGTTGAATCACATGCAGTTTCTGGTCCTAAGATCAAGAGTTGTTTTCTAGTAAGGAAAGTCACTATTGTGCTCCCCTTGCCATACACAGTGCAAATAGCTCCCGCGTCTTTTCCCAGTAAGTACAGTGCATCGGACTGAAGAGGAGCTACTATTCTTGTCAGTTTCCTAAGCAGAGTTGAACATGATATGGCCAGTGTGTGTAGGAAGCACAGTTCTTATGTTCTGAGCAAGCTCACTGTTCTGGCCCTATAGGAAACACAGTAGAGTAGAAGCGTGCTCTTTTCTCAAAACCAGAGTGTGTTTTTATAAGGCAAGCTTGCGTTTGTTTCCTAGTCCTAAATGGAGTTGAATCCCATGCAGTTTCTGGTCCTACGAACAAGAGTTGTTTTCTGGTAAGGAAAGTCTCTTTTGTGCTCCCATTGCCCTACAAAAGGCAAATAGCACTTGCGTCTTTTCCCAGCATGTATAGTGTATCGGACTGAAGAGGAGCTACTGTTCTTGTCAGTTTCCTAAGCAGAGTTGAACTAGAAATGGCCCGTGTGTAGGAAGCACAGTTCTTTTGTTCTGAGCAAGCTCACTGTTCTGGCCCTATAGGAAACACAGTAGAGTAGAAGAGTGCTCTTTTCTCTAAAGCAGTGTGTTTCTTGTAAGGTGAGCTAGCTTTTGTTTCCCAGTCCTAAATGGAGTTGAATCACATGCAGTTTCTGGTCCTAAGAGCATGAGTTGTTTTCTGGTAAGGAAAGTCACTATTGCGCTTTCCTTGCCATACACAGTGCAAATAGCTCTCGCGTCTGTTCCCAACAAGTACAGTGTATTGGACTGAAGAGGAGCTACTGTTCTTGTCAGTTTTTTAAGCAGAGTTGAACATGATATGGCCCTTGTGTGTAGGAAGCACAGTTCTTATGTTCTGAGCAAGCTCACATTTCTGGCCCTATAGGAAACACAGTAGAGTAGAAGCGTGCTCTTTTCTCAAAAGCAGAGTGTGGTTTTGTAAGGCGAGCTAGCGTTTGTTTCCTAGTTAAATGGAGTTGAATCACATGCAGTTTCTGGTCCTATGAAGAAGAGTTGTTTTCTGGTAAAGAAAGTCACTATTGCGCTCCAATTGGCATCCACAGTGCAAATAGCACTGGCGTCTGTTCCCAGCAAGTACAGTGTATCGGACTGAAGAGGAGCTACTGTTCTTGTCAGTTTCCTAAGCAGAGTTGAACTAGATATGGCCCGTGTGTAGGAAGCACAGTTCTTTTGTTCTGAGCAAGCTCACTGTTCTGGCCCTATAGGAAACACAGTAGAGTAGAAGAGTGCTCTTTTTTCTAAAGCAGAGTGTGTTTTTGTAAGGCGAGCTAGCGTTTGTTTCCCAGTCCTAAATGGAGTTGAATCACATGCAGTTTCTGGTCCTAAGAGCAAGAGTTGTTTTCTGGTAAGGAAAGTCACTATTGCACTCCCCTTGCCATACACAGTGCAAATAGCTCTCGCGTCTGTTCCCAGCAAGTACAGTGTATCGGACTGAAGAGGAGCTACTGTTCTTGTCAGTTTCCTAAGCAGAGTTGAACATGATATGGCCCGTGTGTGTAGGAAGCACAGTTCTTATGTTCTGAGCAAGCTCACTGTTCTGGCCCTATAGGAAAAACAATAGAGTAGAAGCGTGCTCTTTTTTCAAAAGCAGAGTGTGTTTTTGTAAGGCGAGCTAGCATTTGTTTCCTAGTCCTAAATGGAGTTGAATCCCATGCAGTTTCTGGTCCTACGAACAAGAGTTGTTTTCTGGTAAGGAACGTCACTATTGCGCTCCCATTGCCCTACACAAGGCAAATAGCATTCGCGTCTTTTCCCAGCAAGTACAGTGTATTGGACTGAATAGGAGCTACTGTTCTTGTCAGTTTCCTAAGCAGAGTTGAACTAGATATGGTCCGTGTGTGTAGGAAGCACAGTTCTTTTGGTCTGAGCAAGCTCACTGTTTGGACACAATAGGAAACACAGTAGAGCAGAAGAGTGCTCTTTTCTCTAAAGCAGAGTGTGTTTCTTGTAAGGAGAGCTAGCGTTTGTTTCCCAGTCCTAAATGGAGTTGAATCACATGCAGTTTCTGGTCCTACGAGCAAGAGTTGTTTTCTGGTAAGGAAAGTCACTATTGTGCTCCCATTGCCATACACAGTGCAAATCGAACATGCGTCTGTTCCCAGCAAGTACAGTGTATTGGACTGAAGAGGAGCTACTGTTCTTGTCAGTTTCCTAAGCAGAATTGAACTAGATATGGCCGTGTGTGTAGGAAGCACAGTTCTTTTGTTCTCAACAAGCTCACTGTTCTGGCCGTATTGGAAAAACAGTAGAGTAGAAGAGTGCTCTTTTCTCTAAAGCAGAGTGTGTTTCTTGTAAGGCGAGCTACCGTTTGTTTCCCAGTCGTAAATGGAGTGGAATCACATGCAGTTTCTGGTCCTACGAGCAAGAGTTGTTTTCTGGTAAGGAATGTCACTATTGGGCTCCCATTGCTATACACAGTGCAAATAGCCCTCCCGTCTGTTCCCAGAAAGTACAGTGTATTGGATTGAAGAGGAGCTACTGTTCTTCTCAGTTTCCTAAGCAGAGTTGAACTAGATATGGCCGTGTGAGTAGGAAGTACAGTTTTTTTGTTCTGAGCAAGCTCACTGTTCGGAACACATAGGAAACACAGTAGAGTAGAAGAGTGTTCTTTTCTCAAATGCAGAGTGTTTTTCATGTAAGGCGACCTAGCATTTGTTTCCCACTCCTAAGTGGAGTTGAATCACATGCAGTTTCTGTTCCTACGATCAAGAGTTGTTTTCTGGTAAGGAAAGTCACTATTGCGCTCCCATTGCCATACACAGTGCAAATAGCCCTCCCGTCTGTTCCCAGCAACTACAGTGTATTGGACTGAAGAGGAGCTACTGTTCTTGTCAGTTTCCTAAGCAGAGTTGAACTAGACATGGCCCGTGTGTGTAGGAAGCACAGTTCTTTTTTTCTGAGCAAGCTCACTGTTCTGGCCCTATTGGAAACACAGTAGAGTAGAAGAGTGCTCTTTTCTCAAAAGCAGAGTGTGTTTCTTGTAAAGCGAGCTAGAATTTGTTTCCCAGTCCTAAATGGAGTTGAATCACATGCAGTTTCTGGTCCTACGAGCAAGAGTTGTTTTCTGGTAAGAAGAGTCACTATTGTGCTACCACTGCCATACACAGGACTAATAGCACTGGCGTCTGTTCCCAGCAAGTACAGTGTATTGGACTGTAGAGGATCTACTGTTCTTGTCAGGATCCTAAGCAGAATTGAACTAGATATGGCCGTGTGTGTAGGAAACACAGTTCTTTTGTTCTGAGCAAGCTCACTGTTCAGACCTCAGAGGAAACACAGTAGAGTAGAAGAGTGCTCTTTCTCAAAAGCAGAGTGTGTTTCTTGTAAGGCGAGCCAGCGTTTGTTTCCCAGTCCTAAATGGAGTTGAGTCACATGCAGTTTTTTGTCCTACGAGCAAGAGTTGTTTTCTGGTAAGACGAGTCACTATTGTGCTCCCATTGCCATACACAGTGCAAATAGCACTCGCGTCTGTTCCCCGCAAGTACAGTGTATTGGACGGAAGAGGAGCTACTGTTCTTGTCAGTTTCCTAAGCAGAGTTGAAATAGATATGGCCCGTGTGTGTAGGAAGCACAGTTCTTTTGTTCTGAGCAAGCTCACTGTTTGGACCCCATAGGAAACACAGTAGAGTAGAAGAGTGCTCTTTTCTCTAAAGCAGAGTGTGTTTCTTGTAAGGCGAGCTACCGTTTGATTCCCAGTCCTAAATGGAGTGGAGTCACATGCAGTTTCTGGTCCTACGATCAAGAGTTGTTTTCTGGTAAGGAAAGTCACTATTGCGCTCCCATTGCCATACACAGTACAAATAGCCTTCCCGTCTGTTCCCGGCAAGTACAGTGTATCGGACTGAAGAGGAGCCACTGTTCTTGTTGGTTTCCTAAGCAGAGTTGAACTAGATATGGCCCGTGTGTGTAGGAAGCACAGTTAGTTTGTTCTGTGCAAACTCACTGTTCGGACCCTGTAGGAAACACAGTAGAGTAGAAGAGTACTCTTTTCTCAAAAGCAGAGTGTGTTTCATGTATGCGAGCTAGCATTTGTTTCCCAGTCCTAAATGGAGTTGAATCACATGCAGTTTCTGGTCCTACGAGCAAGAGTTGTTTTCTGGTAAGGAAAGTAACTATTGCGCTCCCATTGCCATACACAGTGCAAATAGCCCTCCTGTCTGTTCCCAGCAAGTACAGTGTATTGGACTGCAAAGGAGCTATTGTTCTTCTCAGTTTCCTAAGCAGAGTTGAACTATATATGGGCCGTGTGTGTAGGAAGTACAGTTATTTTTTTCTAAGCAAGCTCACTGTTCTGGCCCTATAGGAAACACAGAAGAGTAGAAGAGTGCTCTTTTCTCAAAAACAGAGTGTGTTTCATGTAAGGCGAGCTAGCATTTGTTTCCCAGTCCTAAATGGAGTTGAATCACATGCAGTTTCTGGTCCTACGAGCAAGAGTTGTTTACTGGTAAGGAAAGTCACTATTGAGCTCCCCTTGCCATACACTGTGAAAATAGCTCTCGCGTCTGTTCCCAGCAAGTACAGTGTATTGGACTGAAGAGGAGCTACTGTTCTTGTCAGTGTCCTAAGCAGAGTTGAACTAGATATGGCCCATGTGTGTAGGAAGCACAGTTCTTATGTTCTGAGCAAGTTCACTCTTCTGGCCCTATAGGAAACACAGTAGAGTAGAAGAGTGCTCTTTTCTCAAAAGCAGAGTGTGTTTTTGTAAGGCGAGCTAGCATTTGTTTCCTAGTCCTAAATGGAGTTGAATCACATGCAGTTTCTGGTCCTACGATCAAGAGTTGTTTTCTGGTAAGGAAAGTCACTATTGCGCTCCCATTGCCATACACAGTGAAAATAGCCTTCCCGTCTGTTCCCAGCAAGTACAGTGTATTGTTTTGAAAAGGAGTTACTGTTCTTCTCAGTTTCCTAAGCAGAGTTGAACTAGATATGGCCCGTGTGTGTAGGAAGTACAGTTCTTTTTTTCTGAGCAAGCTCACTGTTCTGGCCATATAGGAAACACAGTAGAGTAGAAGAGTGCTCTTTTCTCAAAAGCAGAGTGTGATTCTTGTAAAGCGAGCTAGAGTTTTTTTCCCAGTCCTAAATGGAGTTGAATCACATGCAATTTCTGGTCCCACGATCAAGAGTTGTTTTCTGGTAAGAAGAGTCACTATTACGCTGCCATTGCCATACACAGGACAAATAGCACTGGCGTCTGTTCCCAGCAAGTACAGTGTGTTGGACTGGAGAGGATCTACTGTTCTTGTCAGGTTCCTAAGAAGACTTGAACTAGATATGGTCCCTGTGTGTAGGAAGCACAGTTCTTTTGTTCTGAGCAAGCTCACGGTTTGGACCCCATAGGAAACACAGTAGAATAGAAGAGTGCTCTTTTCTCTAAAGCAGATTGTGTTTCTTGTAAGGCGAGCTACCATTTGTTTCCCTGTCGTAAAAGGAGTGGAATCACATGCAGTTTCTGGTCCTACGAGCAAGAGTTGTTTTCTGGTAAGGAAAGTCACTATTGGGCTCCCATTGCCATACACAGTGCAAATAGCCCTCCTGTCTGTTCCCAGAAAGTACAGTGTATTGGACTGAAGAGGAGCTACTGTTCTTCTCAGTTTCCTAAGCAGAGTTGAACTAGATATGGCCCGTGTGTGTAGGAAGCACAGTTCTTTTTTTCTGAGCAAGCTCACTGTTCTGGCCCTATAGGAAACACAGTAGAGTAGAAGAGTGCTCTTTTCTCAAAAGCAGAGTGTGTTTCTTGTAAAGCGAGCTAGAGTTTGTTTCCCAGTCCTAAATGGAGTTGAATCACATGCAGTTTCTGGTCCTACGAGCAAGAGTTGTTTTCTGGTAAGAAGAGTCACTATTGCGCTGCCATTGCCATACACAGGACAAATAGCACTGGCGTCTGTTCCCAGCAAGTACAGTGTATTGGACTGAAGAAGATATACTGTTCTTGTTGGTTTCCTAAGCAGACTTGAACTAGATATGGCCGTGTGAGTAGGAAGCACAGTTTTTTTTTTCTGAGCAAGCTCACTGTTCGGAACATATAGGAAACACAGTAGAGTAGAAGAGTGCTCTTTTCTCAAAAGCAAAGTGTGTTTCTTGGAAGTAGAGCTAGCGTTTGTTTCCCAGTCCTAAATGGAGTTTAGTCACATGCAATTTTTTGTCCTACGAGCAAGACTTGTTTTCTGGTAAGGAAAGTCACTATTGTGCTCCAATTGCCATACACAGTGCAAATAGCACTCGCGTCTGTTCTCAGCAAGTACAGTGTATTGGACTGAAGAGGAGCTACTCTTCTTGTCAGTTTCCTAAGCAGAGTTGAACGACATATGGCCCGTGTGTAGGAAGCACAGTTCTTTTTTTCTGAGCAAGCTCACTGTTCTGGCCTTATAGGAAATCCAGTAGAGTAGAAGAGTGCTCTTTTCTCAAAAGCAGAGTGTGTTTCTTGTAAAGCGAGCTAGAGTTTGTTTCCCAGTCCTAAATGGAGTTGAATCACATGCAGTTTCTGGTCCTAAGAGCAAGAGTTGTTTTCTGGTAAGAAGAGTCACTATTGCGCTGCCATTGCCATACACAGGACAAATAGCACTGGCGTCTGTTCCCAGCAAGTACAGTGTATTGAACTGAAGAGGATCTACTGTTCTTGTCAGGTTCCTAAGCAGATTTGAACTAGATATGGCCGTGTGAGTAGGAAGCACAGTTTTTTTGTTCTGAGCAAGCTCACTGTTCTGGCCCTATAGGAAACACAGTAGAGTAGAAGAGTGCTCTTTTCTGAAAAGCAAAGTGTGTTTCTTGGAAGTCGAGCTAGCGTTTGTTTCCCAGTCCTAAATGGAGTTGAGTCACATGCAGTTTTTTGTCCTACGAGCAAGAGATGTTTTCTGGTAAGACAAGTCACTATTGTGCTCCAATTGGCATACACAGGACAAATAGCACTGGCGTCTGTTCCCAGCAAGTACAGTGTATTGGACTGAAGAGAATCTACTGTTCTTGTCAGGTTTCTAAGCAGACTTGAACTAGATATGGCCCGTGTGTGTAGGAAGCACAGTTTTTTTGTTCTGAGCAAGCTCACTGTTCAGAACACATTGGAAACACAGTAGAGTAGAAGAGTGCTCTTTTCTCAAAAGCAGAGTTTGTATGTTGTAAGGCGAGCTAGCGTTTGTTTCCCAGTACTAAGTGGAGTTGAATCACATGCAGTTTTTTGTCCTATGAGCAAAAGTTGTTTTCTGGTAAGACAAGTCACTATTGTACTCCAATTGCCATACACAATGCAAATAGCACTCGCGTCTATTCCCCGCAAGTACAGTGTATTGGACGGAAGAGGAGCTACTGTTCTTGTCAGTTTCCTAAGCACATTTGAACTAGATATGGCCCGTGTGTGTAGGAAGCACAGTTCTTTTGTTCTGAGCAAGCTCACTGTTCGGACCCCATAGGAAACACAGTAGAATAGAAGAGTGCTCTTTTCTCAAAAGCAGAGTGTGTTTCATGTAAGGCGAGCTAGCATTTGTTTCCCAGTCCTAAATGGAGTTGAATCACATGCAGGTTCTGGTCTTACGAGCAAGAGTTGTTTTCTGGTAAGGAAAGTCACTATTGCGCTCCCTTTGCCATACACAGTGCAAATCGAACATGCGTCTGTTCCCAGCAAGTACAGTGTATCGGACTGAAGAGGAGCTACTGTTCTTGTCAGTTTCCAAAGCAGAGTTGAACTAGATATGGCCCGTGTGAAGGAAGCACAGTTTTTTTATTTCTGAGCAAGCTCACTTTTCGGAACACATAGGAAACACAGTAGAGTAGAAGAGTGCTCTTTTCTCAAAAGCAGAGTGTGTTTTTGTAAGGCGAGCTAGCATTTGTTTCCTAGTCCTAAATGGAGTTGAATCACATGCAGTTTCTGGTCCTGTGAACAGGAGTTGTTTTCTGGTAAGGAAAGTCACTATTGCGCTCCCATTGCCCTTCACAAGGCAAATAGCACTCGCGTCTTTTCCCAGCAAGTACAGTGTATTGGACTGAAGAGGAGCTACTGTTCTTGTCAGTTTACTAAGCAGAGTTGAACTAGATATGGTCCGAGCGTGTAGGAAGCACAGTTCTTTTGTTCTGAGCAAGCTCACTGTTTGGACCCCATAGGAAACACAATAGTGTATACGAGTGCTCTTTTCTCAAAAGCAGAGTGTGTTTCTTGGAAGTCGAGCTAGTGTTTCTTTCCCAGTCCTAAATGGATTTGAGTCACATGCAGTTTTTTTTCCTACGAGCAAGAGTTGTTTTCTGGTAAGACAAGTCACTATTGTGCTCCAATTGCCATACATAGTGCAAATAGCACTCGCGTCTGTTCCCCCCAAGTACAGTGTATTGGACGGAAGAGGAGCTACTGTTCTTGTCAGTTTCTTAAGGAGAGTTGAACTAGATATGGCCCGTGTGTGTAGGAAGCACAGTTCTTTTGTTCTGAGCAAGCTCACTGTTTGGAACCCATAGGAAACAGAGTAGAGTAGATGAGTGCTCTTTTCTCAAAAGCGGAGTTTGTTTCATTTAAGGTGAGCTAGCATTTGTTTCCCAGTCCTAAATGGAGTTGAATCACATGCAGTTTCTGGTGCTACGAGCAAGAGTTGTTTTCTGGTAAGGAAAGTCACTATTGCGCTCCCATTGCCATACACAGTGCAAATAGCACCCGCGTCTGTTCCCAGCAAGTACAGTGTATCGGACTGAAGAGGAGCTACTGTTCTTGTCAGTTTCCTAAGCAGAGTTGAACGAGATATGGCCCGTGTGTAGGAAGCACAGTTCTTTTGTTCTGAGCAAGCTCACTGTTCTGGCCCTATAGGAAAAACAGTAGAGTAGAAGAGTGCTCTTTTCTCTAAAGCAGAGTGTGTTTCTTGCAAGGTGAGCTAGCTTTTGTTTCCCAGTCCTAAATGGAGTTGAATAACATGCAGTTTCTGGTCCTACAAGCAAGAGTTTTTTTCTGGTAAGACGAGTCACTATTGTGCTGCCATTGCCATACACAGGACAAATAGCACTGGCGTCTGTTCCCAGCAAGTACAGTGTGTTGGAATGAAGAGGATCTACTGTTCTTGTCAGGTTCCTAAGCAGAATTGAACTAGATATGGCCGTGTGTGTAGGAAGCACAGTTCTTTTGTTCTGAGCAGCTCAATGTTCGGACCCCATACGAAACACAGTAGAGAAGAAGAGTGCTCTTTTCTCAAAAGCAGAGTGTGTTTCTTGTAAGGCGAGCTTGCATTTGTTTCCCAGTCCTAAATGGAGTTGAGTCACATGCAGTGTTTTGTCCTACGAGCAAGAGTTGTTTTCTGGTAAGACGAGTCACTATTGTGCTCCAATTGCCATACACAGTGCAAAGAGCACTCGCGTCTGTTCACCGCAAGTACATTGTATTGTACTGAAGAGGATCTACTGTTTTTGTCAGTTTCCTAAGCAGAGTTGAACTAGATATGGCCCGTGTGTGTAGGAAGCACAGTTCTTTTGTTCCTAGCAAGTTCACTGTTCGGACCCAATAGGAAGCACAGTAGAGTAGAAGAGTGCTCTTTTCTCAAAAGCAGAGTGTGTTTCATGTAAGGCGAGCTAGCATTTGTTTCCCAGTCCTAAATGGAGTTGAATCACATGCAGTTTCTGGTCCTACGAGCAAGAGTTGTTTTTTGGTAAGAAGATTTACTATTGCGCTCCCCTTGCCATACACAGTGCAAATAGCCCTCCCGTCTGTTCCCAGCAAGTACAGTGTATTGGACTGAAGAGGATCTACTCTTCTTGTCAGGTTTCTAAGCAGACTTGAACTAGATATGGCCGTGTGAGTAGGAAGTACAGTTTTTTTGTTCTGATCAAGCTCACTGTTCGGAACACATAGGAAACACAGTAGAGTAGAAGAGTGCTCTTTTCTCAAAAGCAGAGTGTGTTTCATGTAAGGCGACCTAGCATTTGTTTCCCACTCCTAAGTGGAGTTGAATCACATGCAGTTTCTGGTCCTAGGATCAAGAGTTGTTTTCTGGTAAGGAAAGTCACTATTGCGCTCCCTTTGCCGTACACAGTACAAATAGCACTTGCGTCTGTTCCCAGCAAGTACAGTGTATCGGACTGAAGAGGAGCTACTGTTCTTGTTGGTTTCCTAAGCAGAGTTGAATTAGATATGGCCCGTGTGTGTAGGAAGCACAGTTATTTTGTTCCTAGCAAGTTCACTGTTCGGACCCCATAGGAAACACAGTAGAGTAGAAGAGTACTCTTTTCTCAAAAGCAGAGTGTGTTTCATGTATGCGAGCTAGCGTTTGTTTCCCAGTCCTAAATGGAGTTGAATCACATTCAGTTTCTGGTCCTACGAGCAAGAGTTGTTTTCTGGTAAGGAAAGTAACTATTGTGCTCCCATTGCCATACACAGTGCAAATTGCCCTCCTATCTGTTCCCAGTAAGTACAGTGTATTGGACTGCAAAGGAGCTACTGTTCTTCTCAGTTTCCTAAGCAGAGTTGAACTAGATATGGGCCGTGTGTGTAGGAAGTACAGTTCTTTTTTTCTGAGCAAGCTCACTGTTCTGGCCCTATAGGAAACAAAGTAGAGTAGAAGAGTGCTCTTTTCTCAAAAGCAGAGTGTCTTTCTTGTAAAGCGAGCTAGAGTTTGTTCCCGAGTCCTAAATGGAGTTGAGTCACATGCAGTTTTTTGTCCTACGAGCAAGAGTTGTTTTCTGGTAAGACAAGTCACTATTGTGCTCCAAATGCCCTACACAGTGCAAAGAGCACTCGCGTCTGTTCCCCGCAAGTACAGTGTATTGGACGGAAGAGGAGCTACTGTTCTTGTCAGTTTCCTAAGCAGAGTTGAACTAGATATGGCCCATGTGCAGGAAGCACAGTTCTTTTGTTCTTAGCAAGCTCACTATTCTGGCCCTATAGGAAACACAGTAGAGTAGAAGAGTGTGCTTTCCTCTAAAGCAGAGTGTGTTTCTTGTAAGGTGAGCTAGCTTTTGTTTCCCAGTCGTAAATGGTGTTGAATTACATGCAGTTTCTGATCCTACGAGCAAGAGTTGTTTTCTGGTATGAAGAGTCACTATTGCGCTGCCATTGCCATACACAGGACAAACAGCACTGGTGTCTGTCTCGAAAAATTACAGTGTACTGGACTGAAGAGGATCTACTGTCCTTGTCAGGTTCCTAAGCAGAATTGAACTAGATATGGCCGTGTGTAGGAAGCACAGTTCTTTGTTCTGAGCAAGCTCACTGTTCTGGCCCTATAGGAAACACAGTAGAGTAGAAGAGTGCTCTTTTCTCTAAAGCAGAGTGTGTTTCTTGTAAGGCGAGCTAGCGTTTGTTTCCCAGTCCTAAATGGAGTTAAGTCACATTCAGTTTTTTGTCCTACGAGCAAGAGTTGTTTTCTGGTAAGACGAGTCACTATTGTGCTCCAATTGCCATACACAGTGCAAATAGCACTCGCGTCTGTTCCCCGCAAGTACAGTGTATTGGACGGAAGAGGAGCTACTGTTCTTGTCAGTTTCCTAAGCAGAGTTGAACTAGATATGGCCCGAGTGTGTAGGAAGCACAGTTCTTTTGTTCTGAGCAAGCTCACTGTTCGGACCCCATAGGAAACACAGTAGAGTAGAAGAGTGCTCTTTTGTCAAAAGCAAAGTGTGTTTCTTGTAAGGCGAGCTAGTGTTTGTTTCCCAGTCCTAAATGGAGTGGAATCACATGCAGTTTCTGGTGCTACGAGCAAGAGTTGTTTTCTGGTAAGAATAGTCACTATTGCACTGCCATTGCCATACACAGGACAAATAGCACTGGCGTCTGTTCCCAGCAAGTACAGTGTATTGGAATGAAGAGGATCTAGTGTTCTTGTCAGTTTCCTAAGCAGAGTTGAACTAGATATGGCCGTGTGTGTAGGAAGCACAGTTTTTTTGTTCTGAGCAAGCTCACTGTTTGGAACACATAGGAAACACAGTAGATTAGAAGAGTGCTCTTTTCTCAAAAGCAGAGTGTGTTTCTTGTAAGGCGAGCTAGCGTTTGTTTCCCAGTCCTAAATGGAGTTGAGTCACATGCAGTTTTTTGTACTACGAGAAAAAGTTGTTTTCTGGTAAGACAAGTCACTATTGTGCTCCAATTGCCATACACAGTGCAAATAGCACTGGCGTCTGTTCCCAGCAAGTACAGTGTATTGGACTGAAGAGGATCTAGTGTTCTTGTCAGTTTCCTAAGCAGAGTTGAACTAGATACGGCCCGTGTGTGTAGGAAGCACATTTCTTTTGTTCTGAGCAAGCTCACTGTTCGGACCCCATAAAAAACACAGTAGAGTATAAGAGTGCTCTTTTCTCAAAAGCAGAGTGTGTTTCATGTAAGGCGAGCTAGCATTTGTTTCCCAGTCCTAAATGGAGTTGATCACATGCAGTTTCTGGTCCTACGATCAAGAGTTGTTTTCTGGTAAGGAAAGACACTATTGCGCTCCCATTGCCATACACAGTGCAAATAGCACTCGCGTCTGTTCCCAGCAAGTACAGTGTATCGGACTAAAGAGGAGCTACTGTTCTTGTCAGTTTCCTATGCAGAGTTGAACTAGTTATGGCCCGTGTGTAGGAAGCACAGTTCTTTTGTTCTGAGCAAGCTCACTGTTCTGGCCCTATAGGAAACACAGTAGAGTGGAAGAGTGCTCTTTTCTCTAAAGCAGAGTGTGTTTCTTGTAAGGCGAGCTAGCGTTTCTTTCCCAGTCCTAAATGGAGTTGAATCACATGCAGTTTCTAGTCCTACTAGCAAGAGATGTTTTCTGGTAAGAAGAGTCACTATTGTGCTGCCATTGCCATACATAGGACAAATAGCACTGACGTCTGTTCCCAGCAAGTACAGTGTATTGGACTGAAGAGGATCTACTGTTCTTGTCAGGTTCCTAAGCAGAATTGAACTAGATATGGCCGTGTGTGTAGGAAGCACAGTTCTTTTGTTCTGAGCAAGCTCACTGTTCGGACCCCATAGGAAACACAGTAGTGTAGAAGAGTGCTCTTTTCTCAAAAGCAGAGTGTGTTTCTTGGAAGTCGAGCTAGCGTTTGTTTCCCAGTCCTAAATGGAGTTGAATCACATGCAGTTCTGGTCCTACGAGCAAGAGTTGTTTTCTGGTAAGGTAAGTCACTATTGCGCTTCCATTGCCATACACAGTGCAAATAGCACTCGCGTCTTTTCCCAGCACGTACAGTGTATCAGACTGAAGAGGAGCTACTGTTCTTGTCAGTTTCCTAAGCAGAGTTGAACTTGTTATGGCCCGTGTGTAGGAAGCACAGTTCTTTTGTTCTGAGCAAGCTCACTGTTCTGGCCCTATAGGAAACACAATAGAGTAGAAGAGTGCTCTTTTCCCTAAAGCAGAGTGTGTTTCTTGTAAGGCGAGCTAGCGTTTGTTTCCCAGTCCTAAATGGAGTTGAATCACATGCAGTTTCTAGTCCTACGAGCAAGGGTTGTTTTATGGTAAGAAGAGTCACTGTTGCGCTGCCATTGCCATACACAGGACAAATAGCACTGGCGTCTGTTCCCAGCAAGTACAGTGTATTGGACTGAAGAGGATCTACTGTTCTTGTCAGGTTCCTAAGCAGAATTGAACTAGATATGGCCGTGTGTGTAGGAAGCACAGTTCTTTTGTTCTGAGCAAGCTCACTGTTCGGACCCCATAGGAAACACAGTAGAGTAGAAGAGTGCTCTTTTCTCAAAAGCAGAGTGTGTTTCTTGGAAGTCGAGCTAGCGTTTGTTTCCTAGTCCTAAATGGAGTTGAGTCACATGCAGTTTTTTGTCCTACGAGCAAGAGTTGTTTTCTGGTAAGACGAGTCACTATTGTGCTCCAATGCCATACACAGTTCAAATAGCACTCGCGTCTGTTCCCCGCAAGTACAGTGTATCGGACTGAAGCGGAGCTACTGTTCTTGTTTGTTTCCTAAGCAGAGTTGAACTAGATATGGCCCGTGAGTGTAGAAAGCACTGTTCTTTTGTTCTCAGCAAGCTCACTGTTCGGACCCCATAGGAAACACAGTAGAGTAGAAGAGTGCTCTTTTCTCAAAAGCAGAGTGTGTTTCATGTAAGGCGAGCTAGCATTTGTTTCCCAGTCCTAAATGGAGTTGAATCTCATGCAGTTTCTGGTCTTACGAGCAAGAGTTGTTTTCGGGTAAGGAAAGTCACTATTGTGCTATCATTGACATAAACAGTGCAAATAGCACTCGCGTCTGTTCCCAGCAAGTACAGTGTATCGGACTGAAGAGGAGCTACTGTTCTTTTCAGTTTCCTAAGCAGAGTTGAACGAGATATGGCCCTGTGTGTAGGAAGCACAGTCCTTTTGTTCTGAGCAAGCTCACTGTTCTGGCCCTATAGGAAACACAGTAGAGTAGAAGAGTGCTCTTTTCTCTAAAGCATAGTGTGTTTCATGTAAGGCGAGCTAGCATTTGTTTCCCAGTCCTAAATGGAGTTGAATCTCATGCAGTTTCTGGTCCTACGAGCAAGAGTTGTTTTCTGGTAAGGAAAGTCACTATTGCGCTCCCATTGACATACACAGTGCAAATAGCCCTCCCGTCTGTTCCCAGCAAGTACATTGTATTGGACCGAAGAGGAGCTACTGTTCTTCTCAGTTTCCTAAGCAGAGTTGAACTAGATATGGCCCGTGTGTGTAGGAAGTACAATTCTTTTTTTCTGACAACCTCACTGTTCTGGCCCTATAGGAAACACTGTAGAGTAGAAGAGTGCTCTTTTCTCAAAAGCAGAGTGTGTTTCTTGTAAAGCGAGCTAGAGTTTATTTCCCAGTCCTAAATGGAGTTGAATCCCATGCAGTTTCTGGTCCTACGAGCAAGAGTTGTTTTCTGGTAAGAAGAGTCACTATTGCGCTGCCATTGCCATACACAGGACAAATAGCACTGGCGTCTCTTCCCAGCAAGTACAGTGTATTGGACTGAAGAGGATCTACTGTTCTTGTCAGGTTCCTAAGCAGACTTGAACTAGATATGGCCGTGTGTGTAGGAAGCACAGTTTTTTTGTTTTGAGCAAGCTCACTTTTCGGAACACCTAGGAAACACAGTAGAGTAGAAGAGTGCTCTTTTCTCAAAAGCAGAGTGTGTTTCTTGGCAGTCGAGCTCGCGTTTGTTTCCCAGTCCTAAATGGAGTTGAGTCACATGCAGTTTTTTGTCCTACGAGCAAGAGTTGTTTTCTCGTAAGACAAGTCACTATTGTGCTCCAATTGCCATACACAGTGCAAATAGCACTGGTGTCTGTTCCCCGCAAGTACAGTGTATTGGACTGAAGAGGAGCTACTGTTCTTGTCAGTTTCCTAAGCAGAGTTGAACGAGATATGGCCCGTGTGTGTAGGAAGCACAGTTCTTATGTTCTGAGCAAGCTCACTGTTCTGGCCCCAGAGGAAACACAGTAGAGTAGAAGAGTGCTCTTTTCTCAAATGCAGATGGTGTTTCTTGTAAGTCGAGCTAGCGTTTATTTCCCAGTCCTAAATGGAGTTGAGTCACTTGCAATTTTTTGTCCCACGAGCAAGAGTTGCTTTCTGGTAAGACGAGTCACTATTGTGCTAAATTTGCCATACACAGTGCAAAGAGCACTCGCGTCTGTTCCCCGCAAGTAAAGTGTATTGGACTGAAGAGGAGCTACTGTTCTTGTCAGATTCATAAGCAGAGTTGAACTAGATATGGCCCGTGTATGTAGGGAGAACAGTTCTTTTGTTCTGAGCAAGCTCACTGTTCGGACCCCATAGGAAACACAGTAGAGTAGAAGAGTGCTCTTTTCTCAAAAGCAGAGTGTGTTTCATGTAAGGCGAGCTAGCATTTGTTTCCCAGTCCTAAATGGAGTTGAATCACATGCAGTTTCTGGTCCTACGAGCAAGAGTTGTTTTCTGGTAAGGAAAGTCACTATTGTGCTCCTATTGCCATCCACAGTACAAATAGCACTCGCGTTTTTTTTCCAGCAAGTACAGTGTATTGGACTGAAGAGGAGCTACTGTGTTTGTCAGTTTCCTAAGCAGAGTTCAACTAGATATGGCCCGTGTGTAGGAAGCACAGTTCTTATGTTCTGAGCAAGCTCACTGTTCTGGCCCTATAGGAAACACAGTAGAGTAGAAGAGTGCTCTTTTCTCTAAAGCAGAGTGTGTTTCTTGTAAGGCGAGCTAGCGTTTGTTTCCCAATCCTAAATGGAGTTGAATCACATGCAGTTTCTGGTCCTACGAGCAAGAATTGTTTTCTTCTAAGACGAGTCACTATTGTGCTCCCATTGACATACACAGTGCAAATAGCACTCGCGTCTCTTTCCAGCAAGTACAGTGTATCGGACTAAAGAGGAGCTACTGTTCTTGTCAGTTTCCTATGCAGAGTTGAACTAGATATGGCCGTGTGAGTAGGAAGCACAGTTTTTTTGTTCTGAGCAAGTTCACTCTTCAGAACACATAGGTAACACAGTAGAGTAGAAGAGTGCTCTTTTCTCAAAAGCAGAGTGTGTTTCTTGGAAGTCGAGCTAGCGTTTGTTTCCCAGTTAAATGGAGTTGAGTCACATGCAGTTTTTTGTCCTACGAGCAAGAGTTGATTTCTGGTAAGAGAAGTCACTATTGTGCTCCAATTGCCATACACAGTGCAAATAGCACTCGCGTCTGTTCCCTGCAAGTACAGTGTATTGGACGGAAGAGGAGCTATTGTTCATGTCAGTTTCCTAAGCAGAGTTGAACTAGATATGGCCCATGTGTGTAGGAAACACAGTCCTTTTGTTCTGAGCAAGCTCACTGTTCAGACCCCATAGGAAACACAGTAGAATAGAAGAGTGCTTTTTTCTCAAAAGCAGAGTGTGTTTCATGTAAGGCGAGCTAGCATTTGTTTCCCAATCCTAAATGGAGTTGAATCACATGCAGATTCTGGTCTTACGAGCAAGAGATGTTTTCTGGTAAGGAAAGTCCCTATTGAGCTCCCATTGACTTACACAGTGCAAATAGCACTCCCGTCTGTTCCCAGCAAGTACAGTGTATCGGATTGAAGAGGAGCTACTGTTCTTGTCAGTTTCCTAAGCATAGTTGAACTAGATATGGCCCGTGTGTAGGAAGCACAGTACTTTTGTTCTGAGCAAGCTCATTGTTCTGGCCCTATAGGAAACACAGTAGAGTAGAAGTGTGCTCTTTTCTCTAAAGCAGAGTGTGTTCCTTGTAAGGTGAGCTAGCTTTTGTTTGCCAGTCCTAAATGGAGTTGAATCACATGCAGTTTATGGTCCTACAAGCAAGAGTTGTTTTCTGGTAAGAAGAGTCACTATTGCGCTGCCATTGCCATACACAGGACAAATAGCACTGGCGTCTCTTCCCAGCAAGTACATTGTATTGGACTGAAGAAGATCTACTGTTCTTGTCAGGTTCCTAAGCAGACTTGAACTAGATATGGCCGTGTGTGTAGGAAGCACAGTTTTTTTGTTCTGAGCAAGCTCACTTTTCGGAACACCTAGGAAACACAGTAGAGTAGAAGAGTGCTCTTTTCTCAAAAGCAGAGTGTGTTTCTTGTAAAGCGAGCTAGAGTTTGTTTCCCAGTCCTAAATGGAGTGGAAACACATGGAGTTTCTGGTCCTACGAGCAAGAGTTGTTTTCTGGTAAGAAGAGTCACTATTGCGCTGACATTGCCATACACAGGACAAATAGCACTGGCGTCTGTTCCCAGCAAGTATAGTGTATTGGACTGAAGAGGATCTACTGTTCTTGTCAGGTTCCTAAGCAGACTTGAACTAGATATGGCCGTGTGTGTAGGAAGCACAGTTCTTTTGTTCTGAGCAAGCTCACTGTTCGGACACCATAGGAAACACAATAGAGTAGAAGAGTACTCTTTTCTCAAAAGCAGAGTGTGTTTCTTGTAAGGCGAGCTCGCGTTTGTTTCCCAGTCCTAAATGGAGTTGAATCTCATGCAGTTTCTGGTCCTATGAGCAAGAGTTGTTTTCTGGTAAGGAAAGTCACAATTGCGCTCCCCTTGCCATATATAGTGCAAATAGCTCTCGCGTCTATTCCCAGCAAGTACAGTGTATCGGACTGAAGAGGAGCTACTGTTCTTGTCAGTTTCCTAAGCAGAGTTGAACTAGATATGGCCCGTGTGTGTAGGAAGCACATTTCTTATGTTCTGAACAAGCTCACTGTTCTGGCCCTATTGGAAACACAGTAGAGTAGAAGAGTGCTCTTTTCTCAAAAGCAGAGTGTGTTTTTGTAAGGCGAGCTAGCGTTTGTTTCCTAGTCCTAAATGGAATTGAATCACATGCAGTTTCTGGTCCCACGAAAAAGAGCTGTTTTCTGGTAAGGAAAGTCACTATTGCGCTCCCATTGCCCTACACAAGGCAAATAGCACTCGCATCTTTTTCCAGCAAGTACAGTGTATTGGACTGAATAGGAGCTACTGTTATTGTCAGTTTCCTAAGCAGAGTTCGACTAGATATGGCCGTGTGTGTAGGAAGCACAGTTCATTTGTTCTGAGCAAGCTCACTCTTCGGACCCCATAGGAAACACAGTAGAGTAGAAGAGTGCTCTTTTCTCAAAAGCAGAGTGTGTTTCTTGTAAGTCGAGCTAGCGTTTGTTTCCCAGTCCTCAATGGAGTTGAGTCACATGCAGTTTTTTGTCCTACGAGCTAGAGTTGTTTTCTGGTAAGACGAGTCACTATTGTGCTCCAATGCCATACACAGTGCAAATAGCACTCGCGTCTGTTCCCCACAAGTACAGTGTATCGGACTGAAGAGGAGCTACTGTTCTTGTTTGTTTCCTAAGCAGAGTTGAACTAGATATGGCCCGTGTGTGTAGAAAGCACAGTTATTTTGTTCTGAGCAAGCTCACTGTTCGGACCCCATAGGAAACACAGTAGGGTAGAAGAGTGCTCTTTTCTCAAAAGCAGAGTGTGTTTCTTGTAAGGCGAGCTAGCATTTGTTTCCCAGTCCTAAATGGAGTTGAATCACATGCAGTTTCTGGTCCTACGAGCAAGAGTTGTTTTCTGGTAAGGTAAGTCACTATTGCGCTTCCATTGCCATACACAGTGCAAATAGCACTCGCGTCTTTTCCCAGCAAGTACAGTGTATCGGACTGAAGAGGAGCTACTGTTCTTGTCAGTTTCCTAAGCAGAGTTGAACTAGTTATGGCCCCTGTGTAGGAAACACAGTTCTTTTGTTCTGAGCAAGCTCACTGTTCTGGCCCTATAGGAAACACAATAGAGTAGAAGAGTGCTCTTTTCCCTAAAGCAGAGTGTGTTTCTTGTAAGTCGAGGTAGCGTTTGTTTCCCAGTCCTAAATGGAGTTGAATCACATGCAGTTTCTAGTCCTACGAGCAAGGGTTGTTTTTGGTAAGAAGAGTCACTATTGCGCTGCCATTGCCATACACAGGACAAATAGCACTGGCGTCTGTTCCCAGCAAGTACAGTGTATTGTACAGAAGAGGATCTACTGTTCTTGTCAGGTTCCTAAGCAGAATTGAACTAGATATGGCCGTGTGTGTAGGAAGCACAGTTCTAATGTTCTGAGCAAGTTCACTCTTCTGTCTCTATAGGAAACACAGTAGAGTAGAAGAGTGCTCTTTTCTCTAAAGCAGAGTGTGTTTCTTGGAAGTCGAGCTAGCGTTTGTTTCCTAGTCCTAAATGGAGTTGATTCACATGCAGTTTTTTGTCCTACGAGCAAGAGTTGTTTTCTGGTAAGACAAGTCACTATTGTGCTCCAATTGCCATACACAGTGTAAATAGCACTCGCGTCTGTTCCCTGCAAGTACAGTTTATTGGAAGGAAGAGGAGCTATTGTTCTTGTCAGTTTCCTAAGCAGAGTTGAAGTAGATATGGCTGTATATGTAGGAAGCACAGTTCTTTTGTTCTGAGCAAGCTCACTGTTCAGACCCCATAGGAAACACAGTAGAGTAGAAGAGTGCTCTTTTCTCAAAAGCAGAGTGTGTTTCATGTAAGGCGAGCTAGCATTTGTTTCCCAGTCCTAAATAGAGTTGAATCTCATGCAGTTTCTGGTCCTACGAGCAAGAGTTGTTTTCTGGTAAGGAAAGTCACTATTGTGCTCCCATTGACATACACAGTGCAAATAGCACTCGCGTCTGTTCCCAGCAAGTACAGTGTATCGGACTGAAGAGGAGCTACTGTTCTTGTCAGTTTCCTAAGCAGAGTTGAACTAGTTATGGCCCCTGTGTAGGAAACACAGTTCTTTTGTTCTGAGCAAGCTCACTGTTCTGGCCCTATAGGAAACACAGAAGAGTAGAAGAGTGCTCTTTTCTCAGAAACAGAGTTTGTTTCTTGTAAGGCGAGCTAGCGTTTGTTTCCCAGTCCTAAATGGAGTTGAATCACATGCAGTTTCTGGTCCTACGAGCAAGAGTTGTTTTCTGGTAAGAAGAGTCACTATTGTGCTCCCTTTGTTTTACACAGGGCAAATAGCACTGGCGTCTGTTCCCAGCATGTACCGTGTATTGGACTGAAGAGGATCTACTGTTCTTGTCAGGTTCCTAAGCAGAATTGAACTAGATACGGCCATGTGTGTAGGAAGCACAGTTCTTTGTTCTGAGCAAGCTCACTGTTCTGGCCCTATAGGAAACACAGTAGAGTAGAAGAGTGCTCTTTTCTCTAAAGCAGAGTGTGTTTTTTGTAAGGCGAGCTAGCGTTTGTTTCCCAGTCATAAATGGAGTTGAGTCACAGGCAGTTTTTGTTCCTACGAGCAAGAGTTGTTTTCTGGTAAGAAGAGTCACTATTGCGTTCCAAATTCCATACACAGTGCAAATAGCACTAGCGTCTGTTCCCAGCAAGTACAGTGTATTGGACTGAATAGGAGCTACTGTTCTTTTCAGTTTCCTAAGCAGAGTTGAACTAGATATGGTCCATGTGTGTAGGAAGCACAGTTCTTTTGTTCTGAGCAAGCTCACTGTTTGGACCCCATAGGAAACACAGTAGAGTAGAAGAGTGCTCTGTTGCTGTAGAATTTCTCTCCAGCTCCCACCACCAAGTCCCGCCAGTCTCAGAGCCCACTTATAAAATAAACACACAGACTCTTACATTATTTAAACTCCTTGGCCATTAGCTCAGGCCTGTTATTGTCTAGCTCTTACTCTTATATTTAGCCCATTTCTATTAATCTTTACTTTGCCACATGGCTCATGGCTTACTGGTACCTTACATCTTCCTTGTCCTGATGGCGGCTGGCAGTGTCTCTCTCTCAGCCTTCCACTTCCCCGCTTTATTCTCCTCCTTGCCGCGCCTACACTTCCTGCCTAGCCAACGGCCAATCAGTGTTTTATTGATTAATTAGCAACACATTTGCCATACATCCCACAGCACTTCCCCTTTTTTTTTTCAAAAAGGAAGGTTTTAACCTTAACAAAGTAAAATTACATATAATTTGGGAATTTGGGCGTAGCTTCTCTTACTACTTCCTGCTGGAAGGGGGCGCTGTATCTTGTGGGGAAACAAAAAAAAATTTAGAATTATGGAATAGTCCATGAGGCTGTATCGTCTGTGCCAGATGCCTTTAAACCATTCTGGATGTTGGATCATCTGGGCCATGGTGTCATAGGAGACCTTCAGGGGGTCTTGGCTGGTCAAACCTGATGTATCTTAATCTTGAACAAATCCATAGCCTCTGGCTTTCTGTGGAAACAAAAGAGACTCTTTTCCAAAGCAACATATCCTTACATCCAAATTTTGAAGTCAAGGTATCTTTAAAATATACATTTTGGCATAACTCTACAGCTTTCACAAGCAAATGTTTTTCTGCAGTTAAAAGTCCCAACGACAACACAATCCAGATTCTCTGTGTAATATCCATTTTTACGTGGCTTATTTTTTATACTACCTTTACTGTCTCTTTAATGACTTTATTTTTTAAAACTATATATTTGTTTCTATAACTCTATATATCACCTTTTTTGTCTCTTTCAAGCCTACATATCTTTTACACACATTGTAAACTATTACATCTGAATCTGTCTTATTGTGAATCTATTGCTTTAAACTGCAGCAGCTGTGGCTGCTGGCTCTGCCCACCTCAGATTCCCAACATGGCTACGTTTTCCGCCAGCTCTGGGAGCCATCAACTCTCAGAAATAGTGGGTCTCTGCTTCTATCAAAGCAGCATGTAGCCCAGAAATCTCTTTTTTTTTTGTTTTGTTTTGTTTTGTACTAGCAAAGGCTAAATCCACCACACAGCTTAATGTGCCACTTGCAGAGGCCTCATTCCCGCCATACTGCAGGTCAAGCATGCACGCCAGGAACCCGCCATAGTAGCTCAAACACGCAGGCTGCCACTAGCTTGAAAGAGACAACTAGGAGCTGTTTTTAGCTCCGTTTCAGAATCGTTTTTCTCAGTTTTTAGGTGGAAACTCTTGCCAACACATTGGACGCCATTTGTTGCTGGAGAATTTCTCTCCAGCTCCCACCACCAAGTCCCGCCAGTCTCAGAGCCCACTTATAAAATAAACACAAAGACTCTTACATTATTTAAACTGCTTGGCCATTAGCTAAGGCCTGTTATTGTCTAGCTCTTACTCTTATATTTAGCAGATTTCTATTAATTTTTACCTTGCCACATGGCTCATGGCTTACTGGTACCTTACATCTTCCTTGTCCTGCTGGCGGCTGGCAGTGTCTCTCTCTCAGCCTTCCACTTCCCTGCTTTATTCTCCTCCTTGCCCCGCCTACACTTCCTGCCTATCCAACGGCCAATCAGTGTTTTATTGATTAATTAGCAACACATTTGCCATACATCCCACAGCAGTGCTCTTTTCTCAAAAGCAGAGTGTATTTCTTGTAAGGCGAGCTAGCGTTTGTTTCCTAGTCCTAAATGGAGTTGAATCACATGCAGTTTCTGGTCCTACGAGCAAGAGTTGTTTTCTGGTAAGGAAAGTCACTATTGCGCTCCCATTGCCATACACATTACAAATAGCACTCGCGTCTGTTCCCAGGAAGTACAGTGTATTGGACTGAATAAAAGCTACTGTACTGTCAGTTCCCTAAGCAGAGTTGAACTAGATATGGTCCGTGTGTAGGAAGCACAGTTCTTTTGTTCTGAGCAAGCTCACTGTTTGGACCCCATAGGAAACACAGTAGAGTAGAAGAGTGCTCTTTTCTCAAAAGCAGAGTGTGTTTCATGTAAGGCGAGCTAGCATTTGTTTCCCAGACTGAAATGGAGTTGAATCACATGCAGTTTCTGGTCCTATGAGCAAGAGTTGTTTTCTGGTAAGGAAATTCACTATGGCGCTCCCATTACCATACACAGTGCAAATAGGACTCGCGTGTGTTCCCATCTAGTACAGTGTACCGGACTGAAGAGGAGCAACTGTTTTAGTCAGTTTCCTAAGCAGAGTTGAACTAGATATGGCCCGTGTGTGTAGGAAGCACAGTTTTTTTTTTCTGAGCAAGCTCACTGTTCTGGCCCTATAGGAAACACTTTAGAGTATAAGAGGGCTCATTTCTCAAAAGCAGAGTGTGTTTCTTGTAATGCGAGCTAGCGTTTGTTTCCCAGTCCTAAATGGTGTTGAATCTCATGCAGATTCTGGTCCTACGAGCAAGAGTTGTTTTCTGGTAAGAAGAGTCAATATTGCGCTGCCATTGCCATACACAGGACAAATAGTACTGGAGTCTCTTCCCAGCAAGCACAGTGTATTGGACTGAAGAGGATCTACTGTTCTTGTCAGGTTCCAAAGCAGAATTGAACTAGATATGGCCGTGTGTGTAGGAAGCACAGTTCTTTTGTTCTGAGCAAGTTCACTGTTCGGACCTCTTAGGAAACACAATAGAGTAGAAGAGTGCTTTTTTCTCTAACTCAGAGTGTGTTTCTTGTAAGGCGAGTTAGTGTTTGTTTCACAGTCCTAAATGGAGTTGAATCACATGCACTTTCTCGTCCTATGAGCAAGAGTTGTGTTCTGTTAAGAAGAGTAACTATTGTGCTCCCATTGTCATACACAGGGCAAATAGCACACGCGTCTGTTCCCAGCATGTACAGTGTATTGGATTGAAGAGGATCTACTGTTCTTGTCAGGTTCCTAAGCAGAGTTGAACTAGATATGGCCGTGTGTGTAGGAAGCACAGTTCTTTTGTTCTGAGCATGTTCACTGTTCTGGCCCTATAGGAAACACAGTAGAGTAGAAGAGTGCTCTTTTCTCAAAAGCAGAGTGTATTTCTTGTAAGGCAAGCTAGCGTTTGTTTCCCAGTTCTATATGGAGTTGAATCACATGCAATCTGGTCCTACGAGCAAGAGTTGTTTTCTGGTAAGGAAAGTCACTATTGCGCTCCCATTGCTATAAACAGTACAAATAGCACTCGCGTCTGTTCCCAGGAAGTACAGTGTATCAGACTGAAGAGGAGCTACTGTTTCTGTCAGTTTCCTAAGCAGAGTTGAACGAGATATGTCCCGCTTGTGTAGGAAGCACAGTTCTTTTGTTCTGAGCAAGCTCACTGTTTGGACCCCATAGGAAACACAGTAGAGTAGAAGAGTGCTCTTTTCTCTAAAGCAGAGTGTGTTTCTTGTAAGGCGAGCTAGCGTTTGTTTCCCAGTCCCGAATGGAATTGAATCACATGCAGTTTCTGGTCCTACAAGCAAGAGTTGTTTTCTGGTAAGAAGAGTCACTATTGCGCTGCCATTGCCATACACAGGACAAATAGCACTGGCGTCTCTTCCCAGCAAGTACAGTGCATTGGACGGAAGAGGATCTACTGTTCTTGTCAGGTTCCTAATCAGACTTGAACTAGATATGGCCATGTTTGTAGGAAGCACAGTTTTTTTGTTCTGAGCAAGCACACTGTTTGGACCCCATAGGGAACACAGTAGAGTAGAAGAGTGCTCTTTTCTCTAAAGCAGAGTGTGTTTCTTGTAAGGCGAGCTCGCCTTTGTTTACCAGTCCTAAATGGAGTTGTCACAGGCAGTTTTTTGTCCTACGAGCAAGAGTTGTTTTATGGTAAGAAGAGTCACTATTGCGCTGCCATTGCCATACACAGGACAAATTCCACTGGCGTCTGTTCCCAGCAAGTACAGTGTATTGGACTGAAGAGGATCTACTGTTCTTGTCAGGTTCCTAAGCATAATTGAACTAGATATGGCCGTGTGTGTAGGAAGCACAGTTCTTTTGTTCTGAGCAAGCTCACTGTTCGGACCCCATAGGAAACTCAGTAGAGTAGAAGAGTGCTCTTTTCTCAAAAGCAGAGTGTGTTTCTTGTAAGGCGAGCGAGCGTTTGTTTCCCAGTCCTAAATGGAGTTGAATCACATGCAGTTTCTGGTCCTACGAGCAAGAGTTGTTTTATGGTAAGAAGAGTCACTATTGCGCTGCCATTGCCATACACAAGACAAATAGCACTGTTGTCTGTTCTCAGCAGTACAGTGTATTGGATTGAAGAGGATCTACTGTTCTTGTCAGGTTCCTAAGCAGAATTGAACTAGGTGTGACGGTGTGTGTAGGAATCACGTTTTTTTTTGTTCTGAGCAAGCTCACTGTTCGGACTTCATAGGAAACACAGTAGAGTAGAAGAGTGCTCTTTTCTCTAAAGCAGAGTGGGTTTCTTGTAAGGCGAGCTAGCGTTTGTTTCCTAGCCCTAATTGGAGTTCAATCACAGGCAGTTTCCGGTCCTATGAGCTAGAGTTGTTTTCTGGTAAGGAAAGTTACTATTGTGCTCCCATTGCCATACACAATGCAAATAGCACTCGCGTCTGTTCCCAGCAAGTACAGTGTATTGGACTAAATAGCAGCTACTGTTCTTGTCAGTTTCCTAAGCAGAGTTGAACTAGATATGGTCGGTGTGTGTAGGAAGCACAGTTCTTTTGTTCTGAGCAAGCTAACTGTTTGGACCCCATAGGAAACACAGTAGAGTAGAAGAGTGCTCTTTTCTCAAAAGCAGAGTGTGTTTCTTGTAAGGCGAGCTAGCGTTTGTTTCCCAGTCCTAAATGGAGTTTAATCCCATGAAGTTTCTGGTCCTATTGTCAAGAGTTGTTTTATGGTAAGAATAGTAAATATTGCGCTGCCATTGCCATACACAGGACAAATAGCACTGGAGTCTGTTCCCAGCAAGTACAGTGTATTGGACTGAAGAGGAGCTACTGTTCTTGTCAGGTTCCTAAGCAGAATTGAACGAGATATGGCCGTGTGTGTAGGAAGCACAGTTCTTTTGGTTTGAGCAAGTTCACTGTTCGGACCTCTTAGGAAACACAATAGAGTAGAAGAGTGCGTTTTTCTCTAAATCAGAGTGTGTTTCTTGTAAGGCGAGCTAGCATTTGTTTCCCAGTCCTAAATGGAGTTGCATCACATGCAGTTTCTGGTCCTACGAGCAAGAGTTGTTTTCTGCTAAGAAGAGTCACTATTGTGCTCCCATTGTCATACACAGGGCAAAGAGCACTCGCGTCTGTTCCCAGCATGCACAGTGTATTGGACTGAAGAGGATCTACTGTTCTTGTCAGGTTCCTAAGCAGAGTTGAACTAGATATGGCCATGGGTGTAGGAAGCACAGTTCTTTTGTTCTGAGCAAGCTCAAAGTTCTGGCACTATAGGAAACATAGTATAGTAGAAGAGTGCTCTTTTCTCAAAAGCAGAGTGTGTTTCTTGTAAGGCGAGCTAGCGTTTATTTCCCAGTCCAATATGGAGTTGAATCACATGCAGTTTCTGGTCCTACAAACAAGAGTTGTTTTCTGGTAAGAAGAGTCACTATTGCGCTGCCATTGCCATACACAGGACAAATAGTACTGGCGTCTTTTCCCAGCAAGTACAGTGTATTGGACGGAAGAGGATCTACTGTTCTTGTCAGGTTCCTAAGCAGATTTGAACTAGATATGGCCGTGTGTGTAGGAAGCACAGTTTTTTTGTTCTGAGCAAGCTCACTGTTCGGAACACATAGGAAACACAGTAGAGTAGAAGAGTGCTCTTTTCTCTAAAGCAGAGTGTGTTTCTTGTAAGGCGAGCTCTCGTTTGTTTCCCAGTCCTAAATGGAGTTGAGTCACAGGCAGTTTTTGGTCCTACGAGCAAGAGTTGTTTTCTGGTAAGAAGAGTCACTATTGCGCTCCAAATGCCATACACAGTGCAAATAGCTCTCGCATCTGTTCCCAGCAAGTATAGTGTATTGGACTGAATAGGAGCTACTGTTCTTGTCAGTTTTCTAAGCAGAGTTGAGCTAGATATTTCCCGTGTAGGAAGCACAGTTCTTTTGTTCTGAGCAAGCTCACTGTTTGGACCCCATAGGAAAAACAGTAGAGTAGCAGAGTGCTCTTTTCTCTAAAGCAGAGTGTGTTTCTTGTAAGGCCAGCTAGTGTCTGTTTCCCAGTCCTAAATGGAGTTCAATCACAGGCAGTATCCGGTCCTATGAGCAAGACTTGTTTTCTTGGTAAGGAAAGTTGCTATTGTGCTCTCATTGCCATACACAGTGCAAATCGCACATGCGTCTGTTCCCAGCAAGTGCAGTGTATTGGACTGAAGAGGATCTACTGTTCTTGTCAGGTTCCTAAGCAGAGTTGAACTAGATTTGGCCGTGTGTGTAGGAAGCACAGTTCTTTTGTTCTGAGAAAGCTCACTGTTCTGGCCCTATAGGAAAGACAGTAGAGTAGAAGAGTGCTCTTTTCTCAAAATCAAATTGTGTTTCTTGTAAGGGGAGCTAGCGTTTGTTTCCCAGTCCTATATGGAGTTGAATCACATGCAGTTTCTGGTCCTACGAGCAAGAGTTGTTTTTTGGTAAGGAAAGTCACTATTGCGCTCCCATTGCCATACACAGTGCAAATAGCACATGCGTCTGTTCCCAGCAAGTACAGTGTATCAGACTGAAGAGAAGCTACTATTCTTGTCAGTTTCCTAAGCAGAGTTGAACTAGATATGGCCCGTGTGTGTAGGAAGCACAGTTCTTATGTTCTGAGCAAGCTCACTGTTCTGGCCCTATAGGAAACACAGTAGAGTAGAAGAGTGCACTTTTCTTAAAAGCAGAGTGTGTTTCGTGTAAGGCGAGCTCGTGTTTGTTTCCCAGTCCTAAATGGAGTTGAGTCACATGCAGTTTTTGGTCCTACGAGCAAGAGTTGTTTTTTGGTAAGAAGAGTCACTGTTGCGCTCCAAATGTCATATACAGTGCAAATAGCTCTCGCGTCTGTTCCCAGCAAGTAAAGTGTATCGGACTGAATAGGAGCTACTGTTCTTGTCAGGTTCCTAAGCAGACTTGAACTAGATATGGCCGTGTGTGTAGGAAGCACAGTTTTTTTGTTCTGAGCAAGCTCACTCTTCGGAACACATAGGAAACACAGTATAGTAGAAGAGTGCTCTTTTCTCAAAAGCAGAGTCTGTTTTTGGAAGGCAAGCTAGCGTTTGTTTCCCAGTCTTAAGTGGAGTTGAGTCATATGCAGTTTTTTGTCCTACCAGCAAGAGTTGTTTTCTGGTAAGACGAGTCACTATTGTGCTCCAATTGCCATACACAGTGCAAATAGCACTTGCGTCTGTTCCGAGCAAGTACAGTGTATTGGACTGAAGAGGATCTACTGTTCTTGTCAGTTTCCTAAGCAGAGTTGAACTAGATATGGTCCGTGTGTGTAGGAAGCACAGGTGTTTTGTTCTGAGCAAGCTCACTGTTTAAACACCATAGGAAACACAGTAGAGTAGAAGAGTGCTCTTTTCTCAAAAGCAGAGTGTGTTTCTTGTAAGGCGAGCTAGCGTTTGTTTCCCAGTCCTAAATGGAGTTGAATCACATGCAGTTTCTCGTCCTACGAGCAAGAGTTGTTTTCTGGTAAGAAGAGTCACTATTGCGCTGCCATTGCCATACACAGGACAAATAGCACTGTTGTCTGTTCCCAGCAGTACAGTGTATTGGACTGAAGAGGATCTACTGTTCTTGTCAGGTTCCTAAGCAGAATTGACCTAGGTATGGTGGTGTTTGTAAGAAGCACGGTTTTTTTGTTCTGAGCAAGCTCACTGTTTGGACCTCATCGGAAACACAGTAGAGTAGAAGAGTGCTCTTTTCTCAAAAGCAGAGTATGTTTCTTGGAAGGCGAGCTAGTGTTTGTTTCCCAGTACTAAATGGAGTTGAATCACATGCAGTTTCTGGTCCTGCAAGCAAGAGTTGTTTTCTGGTAAGAAGAGTCACTATTGCGCTGCCATTGCCATACACAGGACAAATAGCACTGGCGTCTGTTCCCAGCAAGTACAGTGTATTGGACTGAATAGGAGCTACTGTTCTTGTCAGTTTCCTAAGAAGAGTTGAACGAGATATGGCCCGTGTGTGTAGGAAGCACAGTTATTTTGTTCTGAGCAAGCTCACTGTTTGGACCCCATTGGAAACACAGTAGAGTAGAAGAGTGCTCTTTTCTCTAAAGCAGAGTGTTTTTCTTGTAAGGTGAGCTCGCGTTTGTTTCCCAGTCCTAAATGGAGTTGAGTCACATGCAGTTTTTGGTCCTACGAGCAAGAGTTGTTTTCTGGTAAGAAGAGTCACTATTGCGCTGCCATTGCCATACACAGGACAAATAGCACTGGCGTCTTTTCCCAGCAAGTACAGTGTATTGGATGGAAGAGGATCTACTGTTCTTGTCAGGTTACTAAGCAGACTTGAACTAGATATGGCCCTGTGTGTAGGAAGCACAGTTTTTTTGTTCTGAGCAAGCTCACTGTTCGGAACCCATAGGAAACACAGTAGAGTAGAAGAGTGCTCTTTTCTCAAAAGCAGAGTGTGTTTCTTGGAAGGCGAGCTAGCGTTTGTTTCCCAGTCCTAAGTGGAGTTGAGTCACATGCAGTTTTTTGTCCTACGAGCAAGAGTTGATTTCTGGTAAGACGAGTCACTATTGTGCTCCAATAGCCATACACAGTGCAAATAGCACTCCCGTCTGTTCCCAGGAAGTTAAGTGTATCGGACTGAAGAGGAGCTACTGTTCTTATCAGTTTCCTAAGCAGAGTTGAACTAGATATGGCCCGAGTGTAGGAAGCACAGGTCTTTTGTTCTGAGCAAGCTCACTGTTCTGGCCCTATAGGAAACACAGTAGAGTAGAAGAGTGCTCTTTTCTCTAAAGCAGAGTGTGTTTCTTGTAAGGCGAGCTAGCGTTTGTTTCCCAGTCCTAAATGGAGTTGAATCACATGCAGTTTCTGGTCCTACGAGCAAGAGTTGTTTTATGGTAAGAAGAGTCACTATTGCCCTGCCATTGCCATACACAGGACAAATAGCACTGTTGTCTGTTCCCAGCAGTACAGTGTATTGGACTGAATCGGATCTACTGTTCTTGTCAGGTTCCTAAGCAGAATTGAACTAGATATGGCCGTGTGTGTAGGAAGCACAGTTCTTTTGTTCTGAGCAAGTTCACTGTTCGGACCTCCTAGGAAACACAATAGAGTAGAAGAGTGCTTTTTTCTCTAAATCAGAGTGTGTTTCTTGTAAGGCGAGTTAGTGTTTGTTTCCCAGTCCTAAGTCGAGTTGTATCACATGCAGTTTCTGGTCCTAGGAGCAAGAGTTGTTTTCTGGTAAGAAGAGTCACTATTGTGCTCCCATTGTCATACACAGAGCAAATAGCACACGCGTCTGTTCCCAGCAAGTACAGTGTATTGGACTGAAGAGGATCTACTGTTCTTGTCAGGTTACTAAGCAGAGTTGAACTAGATATGGCCGTGTGTGTAGGAAGCACGGTTCTTTTGTTCTGAGCAAGCTCACTGTTCTTGCCCTATAGGAAACACAGAAGAGTAGAATTGTGCTCTTTTCTCAAAAGCAGAGTGTGTTAATTGTAAGACGACCTAGCGTTTGTTTTCCAGTCCTAAATGGAGTTGAATCCCATGCAGTTTCTGTTCCTACGAGCAAGAGTTGTTTTCTGGTAAGGAAAGTAACTATTGCGCTCCCATTGCCATACACAGTGCAAATAGCACTCGCGTCTGTTCCCAGCAAATACAGTGTATTGGACTGAAGAGGATCTACTGTTCTTGTCAGTTTCCTAAGCAGAGTTGAACGAGATATGTCCTGCGTGTGTAGGAATCACAGTTCTTTTGTTCTGAGCAAGCTCACTGTTTGGACCCCATAGGAAACTCAGTAGAGTAGAAGAGTGCTCTTTTCTCAAAAGCAGAGTGTGTTTCATGTAAGGCGAGCTAGCATTTGTTTCTCAGTCCTAAATGGAATTGAATCACATGCAGTTTCTGGTCCTACGAGCAAGAGTTGTTTTCTGGTAAGGAAAGTCACTATTGCGCTCCCATTGCCATACACAGTGCAAATAGCACTGGTGTCTGTTCCCAGCAAGTACAGTGTATCGGACTGAAGAGGAGCTACTGTTCTTGTCAGATTCATAAGCAGAGTTGAACTAGATATGGCCCGTGTGTGTAGGAAGCACAGTTCTTTTGTTCTGAGGAAGCTCACTGTTCTGGCCCAATAGGAAACACGGTAGAGTAGAAGAGTGCTCTTTTCTCAAAAGCAGATTGTGTTTCTTGTAAGGCGAGCTAGCGTTTGTTTCCCAATCCTAAATGGAGTTGAATCACATGCAGTTTCTGGTCCTACGACCAAGAGTTGTTTTCTGGTAAGGAAAGTCACTATTGCGCTCCCATTGCCGTACACAGTGCAAATAGCTCTCACGTCTGTTCCCAGCAAGTACAGTGTATCGGACTGAAGAGGAGCTACTGTTCTTGTCACTTCCTAAGCAGATGTGAACGAGATATGTCCCGCGTGTGTAGGAAGCACAGTTCTTTTGTTCTGAGCAAGCTCACTGTTTGGACCCCATAGGAAACACAGTAGAGTAGAAGAGTGCTCTTTTCTCAAAAGCAGAGTGTGTTTCTTGTAGGGCGAGCTAACGTTTGTTTCCCAGTCCTAAATGGAGTTGAATCACATGCAGTTTCTGGTCCTGCAAGCAAGAGTTGTTTTCTGGTAAGAAGAGTCACTATTGTGCTGCCATTGCCATACACAGGACAAATAGCACTGGCGTCTTTTCCCAGCAAGTACAGTGTATTGGATGGAAGAGGATCTACATTTCTTGTCAGGTTCCTAAGCAGACTTGAACTAGATATGGCCCGTGTGTAGGAAGCACAGTTTTTTTGTTCTGAGCAAGCTCACTGTTCGGAACCCATAGGAAACACAGTAGAGTAGAAGAGTGCTCTTTTCTCAAAAGTAGAGTGTGTTTCTTGGAAGGCGAGCTAGCGTTTGTTTCCCAGTCCTAAGTGGAGTTGAGTCACATGCAGTTTTTTGTCCTACGAGCAAGAGTTGTTTTCTGGTAAGACGAGTCACTATTGTGCTCCAATAGCCATACACAGTGCAAATAGCACTCCCGTCTGTTCCCAGGAAGTACAGTGTATCGGACTGAAGAGGAGCTACTGTTCTTATCAGTTTCCTAAGCAGAGTTGAACTAGATATGGCCCGAGTGTAGGAAGCACAGGTCTTTTGTTCTGAGCAAGCTCACTGTTCTGGCCCTATAGGAAACACAGTAGAGTAGAAGAGTGCTCTTTTCTCTAAAGCAGAGTGTGTTTCTTGTAAGGCGAGCTAGCGTTTGTTTCCCAGTCCTAAATGGAGTTGAATCACATGCAGTTTCTGGTCCTACGAGCAAGAGTTGTTTTATGGTAAGAAGAGTCACTATTGCCCTGCCATTGCCATACACAGGACAAATAGCACTGTTGTCTGTTCCCAGCAGTACAGTGTATTGGACTGAAGAGGATCTACTGTTCTTGTCAGGTTCCTAAGCAGAATTGAACTAGATATGGCCGTGTGTGTAGGAAGCACAGTTCTTTTGTTCTGAGCAAGTTCACTGTTCTGACCTCCTAGGAAACACAATAGAGTAGAAGAGTGCTTTTTTCTCTAAATCAGAGTGTGTTTTTTGTAAGGCGAGTTAGTGTTTGTTTCTCTGTCCTAAGTCGAGTTGTATCACATGCAGTTTCTGGTCCTAGGAGCAAGAGTTGTTTTCTGGTAAGAAGAGTCACTATTGTGCTCCCATTGTCATACACAGAGCAAATAGCACACGCGTCTGTTCCCAGCAAGTACAGTGTATTGGACTGAAGAGGATCTACTGTTCTTGTCAGGTTCCTAAGCAGAGTTGAACTAGATATGGCCATGTGTGTAGGAAGCATGGTTCTTTTGTTCTGAGCAAGCTCACTGTTCTTGCCCTATAGGAAACACAGAAGAGTAGAATTGTGCTCTTTTCTCAAAAGCAGAGTGTGTTAATTGTAAGGCGACCGAGCGTTTGTTTCCCAGTCCTAAATGGAGTTGAATCCCATGCAGTTTCTGTTCCTACGAGCATGAGTTGTTTTCTGGTAAGGAAAGTAACTATTGCGCTCCCATTGCCATACACAGTGCAAATAGCACTCGCATCTGTTCCCAGCAAATACAGTGTATTGGACTGAAGAGGATCTACTGTTCTTGTCAGTTTCCTAAGCAGAGTTGAACGAGATATGTCCTGCGTGTGTAGGAATCACAGTTCTTTTGTTCTGAGCAAGCTCACTGTTTGGACCCCATAGAAAACTCAGTAGAGTAGAAGAGTGCTCTTTTCTCAAAAGCAGAGTGTGTTTCATGTAAGGCGAGCTAGCATTTGTTTCTCAGTCCTAAATGGAATTGAATCACATGCAGTTTCTGGTCCTACGAGCAAGAGTTGTTTTCTGGTAAGGAAAGTCACTATTGCGCTCCCATTGCCATACACAGTGCAAATAGCACTGGTGTCTGTTCCCAGCAAGTACACTGTATCGGACTGAAGAGGAGCTACTGTTCTTGTCAGTTTCATAAGCAGAGTTGAACTAGATATGGCCCGTGTGTGTAGGAAGCACAGTTCTTTTGTTCTGAGCAAGCTCACTGTTCGTAACCCATAGGAAACACAGTAGAGTAGAAGAGTGCTCTTTTCTCAAAAGCAGAGTGTGTTTCATGGAAGGCAAGCTAGCACTTGTTTCTCAGTCCTAAATGGAGTTTAATCATATGCAGTTTCTGGTCCTACGAGCAAGAGTTGTTTTCTGGTAAGGAAAGTCACTATTGTGCTCCCATTGCCTTCCACAGTGCAAATAGCACTGTCGTCTGTTCCCAGCAAGTACAGTGTATCGGAGTGAAGAGGAGCTACTGTTCTTGTCAGTTTCCTAAGCAGAGTTGAACTAGATATGGGCCGTGTGTGTAGGAAGCACAGTTTTTTTTTCTGAGCAAGTCACTGTTCTGGCCCTATAGGAAACAGAGTAGATTAGAAGAGTGCTCTTTTCTGAAAAGCAGAATGTGTTTCTTGTAATGCGAGCTATCGTTTGTTTCCCAGTCCTAAATGGAGTTGAATCACATGCAGTTTCTGGTCCTACGAGCAAGAGTTGTTTTATGGTAAGAAGAGTCACTATTGTGCTCCAATTGCCATATACAGGACAAAGAGCACTGGCGTCTGTTCCCAGCAAGTACAGTGTATTGGACTGAAGAGGATCTACTGTTCTTTCAGGTTCCTAAGCAGAATTGAACTAGATATGGCCGTGTGTGTAGGAAGCACAGTTCTTTTGTTCTGAGCAAGCTCACTGTTCGGACCCCATAGGAAACACAGTAGAGTAGAAGAGTGCTTTTTTCTCAAAAGCAGAGTGTGTTTCTTTTAAGGCGAGCTAGCGTTTGTTACCCATTCCTAAATGGAGTGGAATCACATGCAGTTTGTGTTCCTACGAGCAAGAGTTGTTTTCTGGTAAGGAAAGTCACTATTGTGCTCCCATTGCCATACACAGTGCAAATAGCCCTCCCATTTGTTCCCAGCAAGTACAGTGTATTGGAAAGAAGAGGAGCTACTGTTCTTCTCAGTTTCCTAAGCAGAGTTGAACTACATATGGCCCGTGTGTGTAGGAAGCACAGTTCTTTTTTTCTGAGCAAGCTCACTGTTCAGACCCCATAGGAAGCACAGTAGAGTAGAAGAGTGCTCTTTTCTCAAAAGCAGAGTGTGTTTCATGTAAGGCGAGCTAGCATTTGTTTCCCAGTCCTAAATGGAGTTGAATCACATGCAGATTTTGGTCCTACAAGCAAGAGTTGTTTTATGTTAAGAAGAGTCACTTTTGCGCTGCCATTGCCATACACAGGACAAATAGCACTGGTGTCTGTTCCCAGCAAGTACAGTGTATTGGACTGAAGAGGATCTACTGTTCTTGTCAGGTTCCTAAGCTAAATTGAACTACATATGGCCGTGTGTGTAGGAAACACAGTTCTTTTGTTCTGAGCAAGTTCAGTGTTCGGACTCCATAGGAAACACAGTAGAGTAGAAGAGTGCTCTTTTCTCAAAAGCAGAGTGTGTTTCTTGTAAGGCGAGCTAACGTTTGTTTCCCAGTCCTATATGGAGTTGAGTCACATGCAGTTTTTTGTCCTACGAGCAAGGGTTGTTTTCTGGTAAGACGAGTCACTATTGTGCTCTAATTGCCATACACAGTGCAAATAGCACTCGTGTCTCTTCCCCGCAAGTACAGTGTATTGGACTGAAAAGGAGCTACTGTTCTTGTCAGTTTCCTAAGCAGAGTTGAAATAGATATGGCCCTTGTGTGTAGGAAGCACAGTTCTTTTGTTCTGAGCAAGCTCACTGTTCGGACCCCATCGGAAACACAGTAGAGTAGAACAGTGCTCTTTTCTCAAAAGCAGAGTGTGTTTCATGTAAGGCGAGCTAGCATTTGTTTCCCAGACCTAAATGGAATTGAATCACATGCAGTTTCTGGTCCTATGAGCAAGAGTTGTTTTATGGTAAGGAAAATCACTATTGTGTTCCCATTGCCTTATACAAGGCAAATAGCACTCGCGTCTTTTCCCAGCAAGTACAGTGTATTGGACTGAATAGGAGCTACTGTTCTTGTCAGTTTACTAAGCAGAGTTGAACTAGATATGGTTCATGTGTGTAGGAAGCACAGTTCTTTTATTCTGAGCAAGCTCACTGTTTGGACCCCATAGGAAACACAGTAGAGTAGAAGAGTGCTCTTTTCTCTAAAGCAGAGTGTGTTTCTTGTAAGGCGAGCTACCGTTTGTTTCCCAGTTATAAATGGAGTGGAATCACATGCAGTTTCTGGTCCTACGAGCAAGAGTTGTTCTCTGGTAAAGAAAGTCACTATTGCGCTCCCATTGCCATACACAGTGCAAATAGCCCTCACGTCTGTTCCCAGCAAGTACAGTATTGGACTGAAGAGGAGCTACTGTTCTTCTCAGTTTCCTAAGCAGAGTTGAACTAGATATGGCCGTGTGTGTAGGAAGCACAGTTCTTTTTTTCTGAGCAAGCTCACTGTTCTGGCCCTATAGGAAACACAGTAGAGTAGAAGAGTGCTCTTTTCTCAAAAGCAGAGTGTGTTTGTTGTAAAGCGAGCTAGAGTTTGTTTCCCAGGCCTAAATGGAGTTAAATCACATGCAGTTTCTGGTACTACGAGCAAGAGTTGTTTTCTGGTAAGAAGAGTCACTATTGCGCTGCCATTGCCATACACAGGACAAATAGCACTGGCGTCTGTTCCCAGCAAGTACAGTGTATTGGACTGAAGAGGATCTACTGTTCTTGTCAGGTTCCTAAGCAGACTTGAACTAGATATGGCCGTGTGCGTAGGAAGCACAGTTTTTTTGTTCTGAGCAAGCTCACTTTTCGGAACACATAGGAAACACAGTAGAGTAGAAGAGTGCTCTTTTCTCAAAAGCAGAGTGTGTTTCTTAAAAGTTGAGCTAGCATTTGTTTCCCAGTCCTAAATGGAGTTGAGTCACATGCAGTTTTTTGTCCTACGAGCAAGAGATGTTTTCTGGTAAGACAAGTCATTATTGGGCTCCAATTGCCATACACAGTGCAAATAGCACTCGCTTCTGTTCCCCGCAAGTACATTGTATTGGACTGAATAGGAGCTACTGTTCTTGTCAGTTTACTAAGCAGAGTTGAACTAGATATGATCCGTGTGTGTAGGAAGCACAGTTCTTTGGTTCTGAGCAAGCTCACTGTTTGGACCCCATAAGAAACACAGTAGAGTAGAAGAGTGCTCTTTTCTCAAAAGCAGAGTGTGTTTCATGTAAGGCGAGCTAGCATTTGTTTCTCAGTCCTAAATGGAGTTGAATCACATGCCGTTTCTTGACCTACGAGCAAGAGTTGTTTTCTGGTAAGGAAAGTCACTATTGCGCTCCCATTGCCATACACAGTGCAAATAGCACTGGTGTCTGTTCCCAGCAAGTACAGTGTATCGCACTGAAGAGGAGCTACTGTTCTTGTCAGTTTCATAAGCAGAGTTGAACTAGATATGGCCCGTGTGTGTAGGAAGCACAGTTCTTTTGTTCTGAGCAAGCTCACTGTTCGTAACCCATAGGAAACACAGTAGAGTAGAAGAGTGCTCTTTTCACAAAAGCAGAGTGTGTTTCATGGAAGGCAAGCTAGCACTTGTTTCTCAGTCATAAATGCAGTTTAATCATATGCAGTTTCTGGTCCTACGAGCAAGAGTTGTTTTCTGGTAAAGAAAGTCACTATTGTGCTCCCATTGCCTTCCACAGTGCAAATAGCACTGGCGTCTGTTCCCAACAAGTACAGTGTATCGGAGTGAAGAGGAGCTACTGTTCTTGTCAGTTTCCTAAGCAGAGTTGAACTAGATATGGGCCGTGTGTGTAGGAAGCACAGTTTTTTTTTCTGAGCAAGTCACTGTTCTAGCCCTATAGGAAACACAGTAGATTAGAAGTGTGCTCTTTTCTGAAAAGCAGAATGTGTTTCTTGTAATGCGAGCTATCCTTTGTTTCCCAGTCCTAAATGGAGTTGAATCACATGCAGTTTCTGGTCCTACGAGCAAGAGTTGTTTTATGGTAAGAAGAGTCACTATTGTGCTCCAATTGCCATATACAGGACAAAGAGCACTGGCGTCTGTTCCCAGCAAGTACAGTGTATTGGACTGAAGAGGATCTACTGTTCTTCTCAGTTTCCTAAGCAGAGTTGAACTAGATATGGCCCGTGTGTGTAGGAAGCACAGTTCTTTTGTTCTGAGCAAATTCACTGTTCAGACCACATAGGAAGCACAGTAGAGTAGAAGAGTGCTCTTTTCTCAAAAGCAGAGTGTGTTTCATGTAAGGCGAGCTAGCATTTGTTTCCCAGTCCTAAATGGAGTTGAATCACATACTGTTTCTGGTCCTACAAGCAAGAGTTGCTTTCTGGTAAGGAAAGTCACTATTGCGCTCCCATTGCCATACACAATGCAAATTGCACTCGCGTCTGTTCCCAGCAAGTACATTGTATCGAACTGAAGAGGAGCTACTGTTCTTGTCAGTTTCCTAAGCAGAGTGGAACTAGTTATGGCCCGTGTGTAGGAAGCACAGTTCTTTTGTTCTGAGCAAGCTCACTGTTCAGACCCCATAGGAAGCACAGTAGAGTAGAAGAGTGCTCTTTTCTCAAAAGCAGAGTGTGTTTCATGTAAGGCGAGCTAGCATTTGTTTCCCAGTCCTAAATGGAGTTGAATCACATGCAGATTTTGGTCCTACAAGCAAGAGTTGTTTTATGTTAAGAAGAGTCACTTTTGCGCTGCCATTGCCATACACAGGACAAATAGCACTGGTGTCTGTTCCCAGCAAGTACAGTGTATTGGACTGAAGAGGATCTACTGTTCTTGTCAGGTTCCTACGCTAAATTGAACTACATATGGCCGTGTGTGTTGGAAGCACAGTTCTTTTGTTCTGAGCAAGTTCAGTGTTCGGACTCCATAGGAAACACAGTAGAGTAGAAGAGTGCTCTTTTCTCAAAAGCAGAGTGTGTTTCTTGTAAGGCGAGCTAACGTTTGTTTCCCAGTCCTATATGGAGTTGAGTCACATGCAGTTTTTTGTCCTACGAGCAAGAGTTGTTTTCTGGTATGACGAGTCACTATTGTGCTCTAATTGCCATACACAGTGCAAATAGCACTCGCGTCTCTTCCCCGCAAGTACAGTGTATTGGACTGAAAAGGAGCTACTGTTCTTGTCAGTTTCTTAAGCAGAGTTGAACTAGATATGGCCCTTGTGTGTAGGAAGCACAGTTCCTTTGTTCTGAGCAAGCTCACTGTTCGGACCCCATAGGAAACACAGTAGAGTAGAACAGTGCTCTTTTCTCAAAAGCAGAGTGTGTTTCATGTAAGGCGAGCTAGCATTTGTTTCCCAGACCTAAATGGAGTTTAATCACATGCAGTTTCTGGTCCTATGAGCAAGAGTTGTTTTATGGTAAGGAAAATCACTATTGTGTTCCCATTGCCCTATACAAGGCAAATAGCACTCGCGTCTTTTCCCAGCAAGTACAGTGTATTGGACTGAATAGGAGCTACTGTTCTTGTCAGTTTCCTAAGCAGAGGTGAACTAGATATGGCCCGTGTGTGTAGGAAGCACAGTTCTTTTGTTCTGAGCAAGCTCACTGTTCAGACCCCATAGGAAGCACAGTAGAGTAGAGGAGTGCTCTTTTCTCAAAAGCAGAGTGTGTTTCATGTAAGGCGAGCTAGCATTTGTTTCCCAGTCCTAAATGGAGTTGAATCACATGCAGTTTCTGGTCCTGCAAGCAAGAGTTGTTTTCTGGTAAGAAGAGTCACTATTGCGCTGCCATTGCCATACACAGGACAAATAGCACTGGCGTCTTTTCCCAGCAAGTACAGTGTATTGGATGGAAGAGGATCTACTGTTCTTGTCAGGTTCCTAAGCAGACTTGAACTAGATATGGCCCTGTGTGTAGGACGCACAGTTTTTTTGTTCTGAGCAAGCTCACTGTTCGGAACCCATAGGAAACACAGTAGAGTAGAAGAGTGCTCTTTTCTCAAAAGCAGAGTGTGTTTCTTGGAAGGCAAGCTAGCATTTGTTTCCCAGTCCTAAGTGGAGTTGAGTCACATGCAGTTTTTTGTTCTACGAGCAAGAGTTGTTTTCTGGTAAGACGAGTCACTATTGTGCTCCAATAGCCATACACAGTGCAAATAGAACTCCCGTCTGTTCCCAGGAAGTACAGTGTATCGGACTGAAGAGGAGCTACTGTTCTTATCAGTTTCCTAAGCAGAGTTGAACTAGATATGGCCCGAGTGTAGGAAGCACAGGTCTTTTGTTCTGAGCAAGCTCACTGTTCTGGCCCTATAGGAAACACAGTAGAGTAGAAGAGTGCTCTTTTCTCTAAAGCAGAGTGTGTTTCTTGTAAGGCGAGCTAGCGTTTGTTTCCCAGTCCTAAATGGAGTTGAATCACATGCAGTTTCCGGTCCTACGAGCAAGAGTTGTTTTATGGTAAGAAGAGTCACTATTGCCCTGCCATTGCCATACACAGGACAAATAGCACTGTTGTCTGTTCCCAGCAGTACAGTGTATTGGACTGAAGAGGATCTACTGTTCTTGTCAGGTTCCTAAGCAGAATTGAACTAGATATGGCCGTGTGTGTAGGAAGCACAGTTCTTTTGTTCTGAGCAAGTTCACTGTTCGGACCTCCTAGGAAACACAGTAGAGTAGAAGAGTGCTTTTTTCTCTAAATCAGAGTGTGTTTCTTGTAAGGCGAGTTAGTGTTTGTTTCCCAGTCCTAAGTCGAGTTGTATCACATGCAGTTTCTGGTCCTAGGAGCAAGAGTTGTTTTCTGGTAAGAAGAGTCACTATTGTGCTCCCATTGTCATACACAGAGCAAATAGCACACGCGTCTGTTCCCAGCAAGTACAGTGTATTGGACTGAAGAGGATCTACTGTTCTTGTCAGGTTCCTAAGCAGAGTTGAACTAGATATGGCCATGTGTGTAGGAAGCACGGTTCTTTTGTTCTGAGCAAGCTCACTGTTCTTGCTCTATAGGAAACACAGAAGAGTAGAATTGTGCTCTTTTCTCAAAAGCAGAGTGTGTTAATTGTAAGGCGACCTAGCGTTTGTTTCCCAGTCCTAAATGGAGTTGAATCCCATGCAGTTTCTGTTACTACGAGCAAGAGTTGTTTTCTGGTAAGGAAAGTAACTATTGCGCTCCCATTGCCATACACAGTGCAAATAGCACTCGCGTCTGTTCCCAGCAAATACAGTGTATTGGACTGAAGAGGATCTACTGTTCTTGTCAGTTTCCTAAGCAGAGTTGAACGAGATATGTCCTGCGTGTATAGGAATCACAGTTCTTTTGTTCTGAGCAAGCTCACTGTTTGGACCCCATAGGAAACTCAGTAGAGTAGAAGAGTGCTCTTTTCTCAAAAGCAGAGTGTGTTTCATGTAAGGCGAGCTAGCATTTGTTTCTCAGTCCTAAATGGAATTGAATCACATGCAGTTTCTGGTCCTACGAGCAAGAGTTGTTTTCTGGTAAGGAAAGTCACTATTGCGCTCCCATTGCCATACACAGTGCAAATAGCACACGCGTCTGTTCCCAGCAAGTACAGTGTATCAGACTGAAGAGGAGCTACTGTTCTTGTCAGTTTCATAAGCAGAGTTGAACTAGATATGGCCCGTGTGTGTAGGAAGCACAGTTCTTTTGTTTTGAGCAAGCTCACTGTTCTGGCCCATTAGGAAACACGGTAGAGTAGAAGAGTGCTCTTTTCTCAAAAGCAGATTGTGTTTCTTGTAAGGCGAGCTAGCGTTTGTTTCCCAATCCTAAATGGAGTTGAATCACATGCAGTTTCTGGTCCTACGACCAAGAGTTGTTTTCTGGTAAGGAAAGTCACTATTGCGCTCCCATTGCCGTACACAGTGCAAATAGCACTCACGTCTGTTCCCAGCAAGTACAGTGTATCGGACTGAAGAGGAGCTACTGTTCTTGTCAGTTTCCTAAGCAGAGGTGAACGAGATATGTCCCGCGTGTGTAGGAAGCACAGTTCTTTTGTTCTGAGCAAGCTCACTGTTTGGACCCCTTAGGAAACACAGTAGAGTAGAAGAGTGCTCTTTTCTCAAAAGCAGAGTGTGTTTCTTGTAGGGCGAGCTAACGTTTGTTTCCCAGTCCTAAATGGAGTAGAATCACATGCAGTTTCTGGTCCTGCAAGCAAGAGTTGTTTTCTGGTAAGAAGAGTCACTATTGCGCTGCCATTGCCATACACAGGACAAATAGCACTGGCGTCTGTTCCCAGCAAGTACAGTGTATTGGACTGAAGAGGATCTACTGTTCTTGTCAGGTTCCTAAGCAGACTTGAACTAGATATGGCCGTGTGCGTAGGAAGCACAGTTTTTTTGTTCTGAGCAAGCTCACTTTTCGGACACATAGGAAACACAGTAGAGTAGAAGAGTGCTCTTTTCTCAAAAGCAGAGTGTGTTTCTTAAAAGTTGAGATAGCGTTTGTTTCTCAGTCCTAAATGGAGTTGAGTCACATGCAGTTTTTTGTCCTACGAGCAAGAGTTGTTTTCTGGTAAGACAAGTCATTATTGGGCTCCAATTGCCATACACAGTGCAAATAGCACTCGCTTCTGTTCCCCGCAAGTACATTGTATTGGACTGAATAGGAGCTACTGTTCTTGTCAGTTTACTAAGCAGAGTTGAACTAGATATGATCCGAGTGTGTAGGAAGCACAGTTCTTTGGTTCTGAGCAAGCTCACTGTTTGGACCACATAAGAAACACAGTAGAGTAGAAGAGTGCTCTTTTCTCAAAAGCAGAGTGTGTTTCATGTAAGGCGAGCTAGCATTTGTTTCTCAGTCCTAAATGGAGTTGAATCACATGCAGTTTCTTGTCCTACGAGCAAGAGTTGTTTTCAGGTAAGGAAAGTCACTATTGCGCTCCCATTGCCATACACAGTGCAAATAGCACTCGCGTCAGTTCCCAGCAAGTACAGTGTATCGGACTGAAGAGCAGCTACTGTTCATGTCAGTTTCCTAAACAGAGTTGAACTATATATGGCCCGTGTGTAGGAAGCACAGTTTTTTTGTTCTGAGCAAGCTCACTGTTCAGACCCCATAGGAAACCCAGTAGAGGAGAAGAGTGCTCTTTACTCAAAATAAGAGTGTGTCTCTTGTAAGGTGAGCTAGCGTTTGTTTCCTAGTCCTAAATGGAGTTGAATCACATGCAGTTTGTGGTCCTACGAGCAAGAGTTGTTTTCTGGTAAGTAAAGTCACTATTGTGCTCCCATTACCCTACACAAGGCTAATAGCACTCGCGTCTTTTCCCAGCAAGGACAGTGTATTGGAGTGAATAGGAGCTACTGTTCTTGTCAGTTTCCTAAGCAGAGTTGAACTAGATATGGTCCGTATGTGTAGGAAGCACAGTTCTTTTGTTCTGAGCAAGCTCACTGTTTGGGTCCCATAGGAAACACAGTAGAGTAAAAGAGTGCTCTTTTCTCTAAAGCAGAGTGTGTTTTTGTAAGGCGAGCTAGCATTTGTTTCCCAGTCCTAAATGGAGTGGAATCACATTCAGTTTGTGGTCCTATGAGCAAGAGTTGTTTTCTGGTAAGGAAAGTCACTATTGCGCTACCATTGCCATACACAGTGCAAATAGCCCTCCCATCTGTTCCCAGCAAGTACAGTGTATTGGACTGAAGAGGAGCTACTGTTCTTCTCAGTTTCCTAAGCAGAGTTGAACTAGATATGGTCCGTGTGTGTAGGAAGCACAGTTCTTTTTTTCTGAGCAAGCTCACTGTTCTGGCGCTATAGGAAACACAGTAGAGTAGAAGAGTGCTCTTTTCTCAAAAGCAGAGTGTGTTTCTTGTAAAGCGAGCTAGAGTTTGTTTCCCAGTCCTAAATGGAGATGAATCACATGCAGTTTCTGGTCCTATGAGCAAGAGTTGTTTTCTGGTAAGAAGAGTCACTATTGCGCTGCCATTGACATACACAGAACAAATAGCACTCGCATCTGTTCCCAGCAAGTACAGTGTATTGGACTGAAGAGGATCTACTGTTCTTGTCAGGTTCCTAAGCAGACTTGAACTAGATATGGCCGTGTGTGTAGGAAGCACAGTTTTTTTTTCTGAGCAATCTCACTGTTGGGAACACATAGGAAACACAGTAGAGTAGAAGAGTGCTCTTTTCTCAAAAGCAGAGTGTGTTTCTTGGAAGTCGAGCTAGCATTTGTTTCCCAGTCCTAAATGGAGTTGAGTCACATGCAGTTTTTTGTCCAACGAGCAAGAGTTGTTTTCTGGTAAGACAAGTCACTATTGTGCTCCAATTGCCATACACAGTGCAAATAGCACTCACGTCTGTTCCCCGCAAGTACAGTGTATTGGACTGAAGAGGAGCTAGTGTTCTTGTCAGTTTCCTAAGCAGAGTTGAACTAGATATGGCCCGTGTATAGGAAGCACAGTTGCTTTGTTCTGAGCAAGCTCACTGTTTGGGTCCCATAGGAAACACAGTAGAGTAAAAGAGTGCTCTTTTCTCTAAAGCAGAGTGTGTTTTTGTAAGGCGAGCTAGCATTTGTTTTCCAGTCCTAAATGGAGTGGAATCACATTCAGTTTGTGGTCCTATGAGCAAGAGTTGTTTTTTGGTAAGGAAAGTCACTATTGCGCTCCCATTGCCATACACAGTGCAAATAGCACTCGCCTCTGTTCCCAGCAAGTACAGTCTATCAGACTGAAGAGGAGCTACTGTTCTTGTCAGTTTCCTAAGCAGAGTTGAACTAGATATGGCCCGTGTGTAGGAAGCACAGTTCTTTTGTTCTGAGCAAGCTCACTGTTCTGGCCCTATAGGAAACACAGTAGAGTAGAAGAGTGCTCTTTTCTCTAAAGCAGAGTGTGTTTTTGTAAGGTGAGCTAGCATTTGTTTACCAGTCCTAAATGGAGTGGAATCAAATGCAGTTTCTGGTCCTACGACCAAGAGTTGTTTTCTGGTAAGGAAAGTCACTATTGCGTTCCCCTTGCCATACATAGTGCAAATAGCTCTCACGTCTGTTCCCAGCAAGTACAGTGTATCGGACTGAAGAGGAGCTAATGTTCATGTCAGTTTCCTAAGCAGAGTTGAACTATATATGGCCCCTGTGTAGGAAGCACAGTTCTTTTGTTCTGAGCAAGCTCACTGTTCAGACCCCTTAGGAAACACAGTAGAGAAGAAGAGTGCTCTTTACTCAAAAGCAGAGTGTGTCTCTTGTAAGGCGAGCTAGTGTTTGTTTCCCAGTCCTAAATGGATTTGAGTCACATGCAGTTTCTGGTCCTAAGAACAAGAGTTGTTTTCTGGAAAGGAAAGTCACTATTGCGCGCCCATTGCCTTACACAAGGCAAATAGCACTCGCGTCTTTTCCCAGCAAGTACAGTGTATTGGACTGAATAGGAGTTACTGTTCTTGTCAGTTTCCTAAGTAGAGTTGAACTAGATATGGCCCGTGTTTGTAGGAAGCACAGTTCTTTTGTTCTGAGCAAGCTCACTGTTCTGGCCCTATAGGAAACACAGCAGAGTAGAAGAGTGCTCTTTTCTTAAAAGCAGAGTGTGTTTCTTGTAAGGCGAGCTAGCGTTTGTTTCCCAGTCCTAAATGGAGTTGACTCACATGCAGGTTTTTGTCCTACGAGCAAGAGTTGTTTTCTGGTAGGGCGAGTCACTATTGTGCTCCAATTGCCATACACAGTGCAAATAGCACTCGCGTCTGTTCCCTGCAAGTAGAGTGTATCGGACTGAAGAGGAGCTACTGTTCTTGTCAGTTTCCTAAGCAGAGTTGAATTAGATATGGCCCGTGTGTAGGAAGCACAGTTCTTTATTGTGAGCAAGCTCACTGTTCTGGCCCTATAAAAAACACAGTAGAGTAGAAGAGTGCTCTTTTCTCTAAAGCAGAGTGTGTTTCTGTAAGGTGAGCTAGCTTTTATTTCCCAGTCCTAAATGGAGTTGAATCACTTGCAGTTTCTGGTCCTACGAGCAAGAGTTGTTTTATGGTAAGAAGAGTCACTATTGTGCTGCCATTGCCATACGCAGGACAAATAGCACTGGCGTCTGTTCCCAGCACGTACAGTGTATTGGACTGAAGAGGATCTACTGTTATTGTCAGGTTCCTAAGCAGAATTGAACTAGATATGGCCATGTGTGTAGGAAGCACAGTTCTTTTGTTCTGAGCAAGCTCACTGTTCGGACACCGTAGGAAACACAGTAGAGTAGAAGAGTGCTCTTTTCTCAAAAGCAGAGTGTGTTTTTGTAAGGCGAGCTAGCGTTTGTTTCCTAGTCCTAAATGGAGTTGAATCACATGCAGTTTCTGGTCCTACGAGCAAGAGTTGTTTTCTGGTAAGGAAAGTCACTATTGCGCTCCCATTACCCTACACAAGGCTAATAGCACTCGCGTCTTTTCCCAGCAATTACAGTGTATTGGAGTGAATAGGAGCTACTGTTCTTGTCAGTTTCCTAAGCAGAGTTGAACTAGATATGGTCCCTATGTGTAGGAAGCACAGTTCTTTTGTTCTGAGCAAGCTCACTGTTCTGGCGCTATAGGAAACACAGTAGAGTAAAAGAGTGCTCTTTTCTCTAAAGCAGAGTGTGTTTTTGTAAGGCGATCTAGCATTTGTTTCCCAGTCCTTAATGGAGTGGAATCACATTCAGTTTGTGGTCCTATGAGCAAGAGTTGTTTTCTGGTAAGGAAAGTCACTATTGCGCTCCCATTGCCATACTCAGTGCAAATAGCCCTCCCGTCTGTTCCCAGCAAGTGCAGTGTATTTGACTGAAGAGGAGCTACTGTTCTTCTCAGTTTCCTAAGCAGAGTTGAACTAGATATGGCCGTGTGTGTAGGAAGCACAGTTCTTTTTTTCTGAGCAAGCTCACTGTTCTGGCCCTATAGGAATCACAGTAGAGTAGAAGAGTGCTCTTTTCTCCAAAGCAGAGTGTGTTTCTTGTAAAGCGAGCTAGAGTTTGTTTCCCAGTCCTAAATGGAGTTGAGTCACATGCAGTTTTTTGTCCAACAAGCATGAGTTGTTTTCTGGTAAGACAAGTCACTATTGTGCTCCAATTGCCATACACAGTGCAAATAGCACTCACGTCTGTTCCCCGCAAGTACAGTGTATTGGACTGAAGAGGTGCTAGTGTTCTTGTCAGTTTCCTAAGCAGAGTTGAACTAGATATGGCCCGTGTGTAGGAAGCACAGTTCTTTTGTTCTGAGCAAGCTCACTGTTCCGGCCCTATAGGAAACACAGTAGAGTAGAAGAGTGCTCTTTTCTCTAAAGCAGAGTGTTTTTGTAAGGCGAGCTAGCATTTGTTTCCCAGTCCTAAATGGAGTGGAATCACATGCAGTTTCTGGTCCTACGAGCAAGAGTTGTTTTCTGGTAAGGAAAGTCACTATTGCGCTCCCCTTGCCATACATAGTGCAAATAGCTCTCGTGTCTGTTCCCAGCAAGTACAGTGTATCGGACTGAAGAGGAGCTACTGTTCTTGTCAGTTTCCTAAGCAGAGTTGAACTATATATGGCCCTTGTGTAGGAAGCACAGTTCTTTTGTTCTGAGCAAGCTCACTGTTCAGACCCCATAGGAAACACAGTAGAGGAGAAGAGTGCTCTTTACTCAAAAGCAGAGTGTGTCTCTTGTAAGGCGAGCTAGCGTTTGTTTCCCAGTCCTAAATGGATTTGAGTCACATGCAGTTTCTGGTCCTAAGAACAAGAGTTGTTTTCTGGAAAGGAAGTCACTATTGCGCGCCCATTGCCTTACACAAGGCAAACAGCACTCGCGTCTTTTCCAGCAAGTACAGTGTATTGGACTGAATAGGAGTTACTGTTCTTGTCAGTTTCCTAAGTAGAGTTGAACTAGATATGGCCCGTGTTTGTAGGAAGCACAGTTCTTTTGTTCTGAGCAAGCTCACTGTTCTGGCCCTATAGGAAACACAGCAGAGTAGAAGAGTGCTCTTTTCTCAAAAGCAGAGTGTGTTTCTGTAAGGTGAGCTAGCTTTTGTTTCCCAGTCCTAAATGGAGTTGAATCACATGCAGTTTCTGGTCCTAAGAGCAAGAGTTGTTTTATGGTAAGAAGAGTCACTATTGTACTGCCATTGCCATACACTGGACAAATAGCACTGGCGTCTGTTCCCAGCACGTACAGTGTATTGTACTGAAGAGGATCTACTGTTATTGTCAGGTTCCTAAGCAGAATTAAACTAGATATGGCCATGTGTGTAGGAAGCACAGTTCTTTTGTTCTGAGCAAGCTCACTGTTCGGACACCATAGGAAACACAGTAGAGTAAAAGAGTGCTCTTTTCTCTAAAGCAGAGTGTGTTTTTGTAAGGCGAGCTAGCATTTGTTTCCCAGTCCTAAATTGAGTGGAATCACATGCAGTTTGTGGTCCTATGAGCAAGAGTTGTTTTCTGGTAAGGAAAGTCTCTATTGCGCACCCATTGCCATACTCAGTGCAAATAGCCCTCCCGTCTGTTCCCAGCAAGTGCAGTGTATTGGACTGAAGAGGAGCTACTGTTCTTCTCATTTCCTAAGCAGAGTTGAACTAGATATGGTCCGTGTGTGTAGGAAGCACAGTTCTTTTTTTCTGAGCAAGCTCACTGTTCTGGCCCTATAGGAATCACAGTAGTGTAGAAGAGTGCTCTTTTCTCAAAAGCAGAGTGTGTTTCTTGTAAAGCGAGCTAGAGTTTGTTTCCCAGTCCTAAATGGAGTTGAATCACATGCAGTTTCTGGTCCTACGAACAAGAGTTGTTTTCTGGTAAGGAAAGTCACTATTGCGATCCCATTGCCCAACACAAGGCAAATAGCACTCGCGTATTTTCCCAGCAAGTACAGTGTATTGGACTGAATAGGAGCTACTGTTCTTGTCAGTTTCCTAAGCAGAGTTGAACTAGATGTGGTCCGTGTGTGAATTAAACACAGTTCTTTTGTTCTGAGTAAGCTCACTGTTTGGACCCCATGGAAATTACAGTAGAGTAGAAGAGTGCTATTTTCTCTAAAGCAGAGTGTGTTTCTTGTAAGGCGAGTTAGCATTTGTTTCCCAGTCCTAAATGGAGTGGAATCACATGCAGTGTCTAGTCCTATGCGCAAGAGTTGTTTTCTGGTAAGGAAAGTCACTATTGCGCTCCCATTGACATACACAGTGCAAATAGCACATGCGCCTGTTGCCAGCAAGTACAGTGTATTGGACTGAAGAGGAGCTACTGTTCTTGTCAGTTTCCTAAGCAGAGTTGAACTAGATATGGCCCGTGTGTGTAGGAAGCACAGTTCTTTTGTTCTGAGCAAGCTCACTGTTCGGACCTCATAGGAAACACAGTAGAGTAGAAGAGTGCTCTTTAATCAAAAGCAGAGTGTGTTTCATGTAAGGCGAGCTAGCATTTGTTTCCCAGTCCTAAATGGAGTTGAATCACATGCAGTTTCTGGTCCTATGAGCAAGAGCTGTTTTCTGGTAAGGAAAGTCACTATTTTGCTCCCATTGCCATCCACAGTGCAAATAGCCCTCCAGTCTGTTCCCAGCAAGTACAGTGTATTGGACGGAAGAGGAGCTACTGTTCTTGTCAGTTTCCTAAGCAGAGTTGAACTAGTTATGGCCCTGTGTTGGAAGCACAGTTCTTTTGTTCTGAGCAAGCTCACTGTTCTGGCCCTATAGGAAACACAGTAGAGTAGAAGAGTGCTCTTTTCGCTAAAGCAGAGTGTGTATCTTGTAAGGCGAGCTAGCGTTTGTTTCCCAGTCCTAAATGGAGTTGAATCACATGCAGTTTCTAGTCTTACGAGCAAGAGTTGTTTTATGGTAACAAGAGTCACTATTGCTATGCCATTGCCATACACAGGACAAATAGCACTGGCGTCTGTTCCCAGCAAGTACAGTGTATTGGACTGAAGAGGATCTACTGTTCTTGTCAGGTTCCTAAGCAGAATTGAACTAGATATGGCCGTGTGTGTAGGAAGCACAGTTTTTTTGTTCTGAGCAAGCTCACTGTTCGGAACACATAGGAAACACAGTAGAGTAGAAGAGTGCTCTTTTCTCAAAAGCAGAGTGTGTTTCTTGGAAGTCGAGCTAGAGTTTGTTTCCCAGTCCTAAATGGAGTTGAGTCACATGCAGTTTTTTGTCCTACGAGCCAGAGTTGTTTTCTGGTAAGACAAGTCACTATTGTGCTCCAATTGCCATACACAGTGCAAATAGCACTCGCGTCTGTTCCCCGAAAGTACTGTGTATGGGACTGAAGAGGAGCTAGTGTTCTTGTCAGTTTCCTATGCAGAGTTGAACTAGATATGGCCCGTGTGTAGGAAGCACAGTTCTTTTGTTCTGAGCAAGCTAACTGTTCAGACCCCATAGGAAAAACAGTAGAGTAGAAGAGTGCTCTTTTCTCAAAAGCAGAGTGTGTTTTTGTAAGGCGAACTAGCGTTTGTTTCCTAGTCCTAAATGGAGTTGAATCACATGCAGTTTCTGGTCCTACGAGGAAGAGTTGTTTTCTGGTAAGGAAAGTCACTATTGTGCTCCCAATACTCTATACAAGGCAAATAGCAATCGAGTCTTTTCCCAGCCAGTACAGTGTATTGGAGTGAATAGGAGCTACTGTTCTTGTCAGTTTCCTAAGCAGAGTTGAACTAGATATGGTCCGTATGTGTAGGAAGCACAGTTCTTTTGTTCTGAGCAAGCTCACTGTTTGGATCTCATAGGAAACACAGTAGAGTAAAAGAGTGCTCTTTTCTCTAAAGCAGAGTGTGTTTTTGTAAGGCGAGCTAGCCTTTGTTTCCCAGTCCTAAACGGAGTGGAATCACATGCAGTTTCTGGTTCTACGAGCAAGAGTTGTTTTCTGGTAAGGAAAGTCACTATTGCGCTACCATTGCCATACACAGTGCAAATAGCCCTCCCATCTGCTCCCAGCAAGTACAGTGTATTGGACTGAAGAGGAGCTACTGTTCTTCTCAGTTTCCTAAGCAGAGTTGAACTAGATATGGTCCGTGTGTGTAGGAAGCACAGTTCTTTTTTTCTGAGCAAGCTCACTGTTCTGGCCCTATAGGAAACACAGTAGAGTAGAAGAGTGCTCTTTTCTCAAAAGCAGAGTGTGTTTCTTGTAAAGCGAGCTAGAGTTTGTTTCCCAGTCCTAAATGGAGATGAGTCACATGCAGTTTATGGTCCTACGAGCAAGAGTTGTGTTCTGGTAAGAAGAGTCACTATTGCGCTGCCATTGACATATACAGAACAAATAGCACTCGTATCTGTTCCCAGCAAGTACAGTGTATTGGACTGAAGAGGATCTACTGTTCTTGTCAGGTTCTTAAGCAGACTTGAACTAGATATGGCCGTGTGTGTAGGAAGCACAGTTTTTTTTTCTGAGCAAGCTCACTGTTGGGAACACATAGGAAACACAGTAGAGTAGAAGAGTGCTCTTTTCTCAAAAGCAGAGTGTGTTTCTTGGAAGTCGACCTAGCGTTTGTTTCCCAGTCCTAAATGGAGTTGAGTCACATGCAGTTTTTTATCCAACGAGCAAGAGTTGTTTTCTGGTAAGACAAGTCACAATTGTGCTCCAATTGCCATACACAGTGCAAATGGCACTCACGTCTGTTCCCCGCAAGTACAGTGTATTGGACTGAAGAGGAGCTAGTGTTCTTGTCAGTTTCCTAAGCAGAGTTGAACTAGATATGGCCCGTGTGTAGGAAGCACAGTTGTTTTGTTCTGAGCAAGCTCACTGTTCGGACACCATAGGAAACACAGTAGAGTAGAAGAGTGCTCTTTTCTCAAAAGCAGAGTGTGTTTCATGTAAGGCGAGCTAGCATTTGTTTCCCAGTCCTAAATGGAGTTGAATCACATGCAGTTTCTGGTCCTACGAGCAAGAGTTGTTTTTTGGTAAGGAAAGTCACTATTGCCCTCCCATTGCCATACACAGTGCAAACAGCACTCGCGTCTGTTCCCAGCAAGTACAGTCTATCGGACTGAAGAGGAGCTACTGTTCTTGTCAGTTTCCTAAGCAGAGTTGAACTAGATATGGCCCGTGTGTAGGAAGCACAGTTCTTTTGTTCTGAGCAAGCTCACTGTTCTGGCCCTATAGGAAACACAGTAGAGTAGAAGAGTGGTCTTTTCTCTAAAGCAGAGTGTGTTTTTGTAAGGTGAGCTAGCATTTGTTTCCCAGTCCTAAATGGAGTGGAATCACATGCAGTTTCTGGTCCTACGACCAAGAGATGTTTTCTGGTAAGGAAAGTCACTATTGCGCTCCCATTGCCATACATAGTGCAAATAGCTCTCGCGTCTGTTCCCAGCAAGTACAGTGTATCAGACTGAAGAGGAGCTACTGTTCATGTCAGTTTCCTAAGCACAGTTGAACTATATATGGCCCGTGTGTAGGAAGCACAGTTCTTTTGTTCTGAGGAAGCTCACTGTTCAGACCCCATAGGAAACCCAGTAGAGGAGAAGAGTGCTCTTTACTTAAAAGCAGAGTGTGTCTCTTGTAAGGCGAGCTAGCGTTTGTTTCCCAGTCCTAAATGGATTTGAGTCACATTCAGCTTCTGGTCCTAAGAACAAGAGTTGTTTTCTGGAAAGGAAAGTCACTATTGCGCGCCCATTGCCTTACACAAGGCAAATAGCACTCGCGTCTTTTCCCAGCAAGTACAGTGTATTGGACTGAATAGGAGTTACTGTTCTTGTCAGTTTCCTAAGTAGAGTTGAACTAGATAAAGCCCGTGTTTGCAGGAAGCACAGTTCTTTTGTTCTGAGCAAGCTCACTGTTCTGGCCCTATAGGAAACACAGCAGAGTAGAAGAGTGCTCTTTTCTCAAAAGCAGAGTGTGTTTCTTGTAAGGCGAGCTAGCGTTTGTTTCCCAGTCCTAAATGGAGTTGACTCACATGCAGGTTTTTGTCCTTCGAGCAAGAGTTGTTTTCTGGTAGGGCGAGTCACTATTGTGCTCTAATTGCCATACACAGTGCAAATAGCACTCGCGTCTGTTCCCTGCAAGTACAGTGTATCGGACTGAAGAGGAGCTACTGTTCTTGTCAGTTTCCTAAGCAGAGTTGAATTAGATATGGCCCGTGTGTAGGAAGCACAGTTCTTTATTGTGAGCAAGCTCACTGTTCTGGCCCTATAAAAAACACAGTAGAGTAGAAGAGTGCTCTTTTCTCTAAAGCAGAGTGTGTTTCTGTAAGGTGAGCTAGCTTTTGTTTCCCAGTCCTAAATGGAGTTGAATCACATGCAGTTTCTGGTCCTAAGAGCAAGAGTTGTTTTCTGGTAAGGAAAGTCACTATTGTGCTCCCTTTGGCATACACAGTGCAAATAGCACATGCGTCTGTTCCCAGCAAGTACAGTGTATTGGACTGAAGAGGAGCTACTGTTCTTGTCAGTTTCCTAAGCAGAGTTGAACTAGATATGGTCCGTGTGTGTAGGAAGCACAGTTCTTTTGTTCTGAGCAAGCTCACTGTTGTGACCCCATAGTAAACAGAGTAGAGTAGAAGAGTGCTCTTTTCTCTAAAGCAGAGGGTGTTTCTTGTAAGGCGAGCTAGCATTTGCTTCCCAGTCCTAAATGGAGCGGAATCACATGCAGTTTCTGGTCCTACGAGCAAGAGTTGTTTTCTGGTAAGGAAAGTCACTATTGCGGTCCCATTGCCATACACAGTGCAAATAGCACTTGCGTCTGTTCCCAGCAAGTACAGTGTATTGGACTGAAGAGGATCTACTGTTCTTGTCAGGTTCCTAAGCAGAATTGAACTAGTTATGGCCGTGTGTGTAGGAAGCACAGTCCTTTAGTTCTGAGCAAGCTCATTGTTCAGACCCAAAAGGAAACACAGTAGAGTAGAAGAGTGCTCTTTTCTCAAAAGCAGAGTGTGTTTCTTGTAAGGCGAGCTAGCGTTTGTTTCCCAGTCCTAAATGGAGTCGAGTCACATGCAGTTTTTTGTCCAACGAGCAAGAGTTGTTTTCTGGTAAGAAGAGACACTATTGCGCTGTCATTGACATACACAGGACAAATAGCACTGGCGTCTGTTCCCAGCAAGTACAGTGTATTGGACTGAAGAGGATCTACTGTTCTTGTCAGGTTCCTAAGCAGACTTGAACTAGATAGGGCCGTGTGTGTAGGAAGCACAGTTTTTTTTGTTCTGAGCAAGCTCACTGTTCGGAACACATAGGAAACACAGTAGAGTAGAAGAGTGCTCTTTTCTCAAAAGCAGATTGTGTTTCTTGGAAGTCGAGCTAGCGTTTGTTTCCGAGTCCTAAATGGAGTTGAGTCACATGCAGTTTTTTGTCCAACGATCAAGAGTTGTTTTCTGGTAAGACAAGTCACTATTGTGCTCCAATTGCCATACACAGTGCAAATATCACTCGCTTCTGTTCCCCACAAGTACAGTGTATCTGACTGAAGAGGAGCTAGTGTTCTTGTCAGTTTCCTAAGCAGAGTTGAACTAGATATGGCCCGTGTGTGTAGGAAGCACAGTTCTTTTGTTCTGAGCAAGCTCACTGTTCGGACCCCATAGGAAGCACAGTAGAGTAGAAGAGTGCTCTTTTCTCAAAAGCAGAGTGTGTTTCATGTAAGGCGAGCTAGCATTTGTTTCCCAATCCTAAATAGAGTTGAATCACATGCAGTTTCTGGTCCTACGAGCAAGAGTTGTTTTCTGGTAAAGAAAGTCACTATTGCGCTCCCATTGCCATACACAGTGCAAATAGCACTCGCGTCTGTTCCCAGCAAGTACAGTGTATCGGACTGAAGAGGAGCTACTGTTCTTGTCAGTTTCCTAAGCAGAGTTGAACTAGATATGGCCGTGTGTGTAGGAAGCACAGTTTTTTTGTTCTGAGCAATCTCACTGTTCGGAACACATAGGAAACACAGTAGAGTAGAAGAGTGCTCTTTTCTCAAAAGCAGAGTGTGTTTCTTGGAAGTCGAGCTAGCGTTTGTTTCCAGTCCTAAATGGAGTTGAGTCACATGCAGTTTTTTGTCCAACGATCAAGAGTTGTTTTCTGGTAAGACAAGTCACTATTGTGCTCCAATTGCCATACACAGTGCAAATATCACTCGCTTCTGTTCCCCACAAGTACAGTGTATCGGACTGAAGAGGAGCTACTGTTCTTGTCAGTTTCCTAAGCAGAGTTGAACTAGATATGGCCCGTGTGTGTAGGAAGCACAGTTCTTATGTTCTGAGCAAGCTCACTGTTCTGGCCCTATAGGAAACACAGTAGAGAAGAAGAGTGCTCTTTTCTCAAAAGCAGAGTGTGTTTCTTGTAAAGCGAGCTAGAGTTTGTTTTCCAGTCCTAAATGGAGTTGAATCACATGCAGTTTCTGGTCCTACCAACAAGAGTTGTTTTCTGGAAAGGAAAGTCACTATTGCGCTCCCATTGCCCTACACAAGGCAAATAGCACTCGCGATTTTCCCAGCAAGTACAGTGTATTGGTCTGAATAGGAGCTACTGTTCTTGTCAGTTTCCTAAGCAGAGTTGAACTAGATGTGGTCCGTGTGTGTATTAAGCACAGTTCTTTTGTTCTGAGCAAGCTCACTGTTTGGACCCCATAGGAAACACAGTAGAGAAGAAGAGTGCTATTTTCTCTAAAGCAGAGTGTGTTTCTTGTAAGGCGAGCTAGCATTTGTTTTCCAGTCCTAAATGGAGTTGAATCACATGCAGTTTCTGGTCCTACGAAGAAGAGTTGTTTTCTGGTAAAGAAAGTCACTATTGCGCTCCCATTGCCATACACAGTGCAAATAGCACTCGCGTCTGTTCCCAGCAAGTACAGTGTATTGGATTGAAGAGGAGCTACTGTTCTTGTTGGTTTCCTAAGCAGAGTTGAACTAGATATGGCCCGTGTGTGTAGGAAGCACAGTTCTTTTGTTCTGAGCAAGCTCACTGTTCTGGCCCTATAGGAAACACAGTAGAGTAGAAGAGTGCTCTTTTCTCTAAAGCAGAGTGTGTTTCTTGTAAGGCAAGCTAGCGTTTGTTTCCCAGTCCTAAATGGAGTTGAATCACATGCAGTTTCTGGACCTAAGAGCAAGAGTTGTTTTCTGGTAAGGAAAGTCACTATTGTGCTCCCTTTGGCATACACAGTGCAAATAGCACATGCGTCTGTTCCCAGCAAGTACAGTGTATTGGACTGAAGAGGAGCTACTGTTCTTGTCAGTTTCCTAAGCAGAGTTGAACTAGATATGGTCCGTGCGTGTAGGAAGCACAGTTCTTTTGTTCTGAGCAAGCTCACTGTTGTGACCCCATAGTAAACAGAGTAGAGTAGAAGAGTGCTCTTTTCTCTAAAGCAGAGTGTGTTTCTTGTAAGGCGAGCTAGCATTTGCTTCCCAGTCCTAAATGGAGCGGAATCACATGCAGTTTCTGGTCCTACGAGCAAGAGTTGTTTTCTGGTAAGGAAAGTCACTATTGCGGTCCCATTGCCATACACAGTGCAAATAGCACTTGCGTCTGTTCCCAGCAAGTACAGTGTATCGGACTGAAGAGGATCTACTGTTCTTGTCAGGTTCCTAAGCAGAATTGAACTAGTTATGGCCGTGTGTGTAGGAAGCACAGTCCTTTAGTTCTGAGCAAGCTCACTGTTCAGACCCAAAAGGAAACACAGTAGAGTAGAAGAGTGCTCTTTTCTCAAAAGCAGAGTGTGTTTCTTGTAAGGCGAGCTAGCGTTTGTTTCCCAGTCCTAAATGGAGTTGAGTCACATGCAGTTTTTTGTCCTACGAACAAGAGTTGTTTTCTGGTAAGAAGAGACACTATTGCGCTGTCATTGACATACACAGGACAAATAGCACTGGCGTCTGTTCCCAGCAAGTACAGTGTATTGGACTGAAGAGGATCTACTGTTCTTGTCAGGTTCCTAAGCAGACTTGAACTAGATAGGGCCGTGTGTGTAGGAAGCACAGTTTTTTTTGTTCTGAGCAAGCTCACTGTTCGGAACACATAGGAAACACAGTAGAGTAGAAGAGTGCTCTTTTCTCAAAAGCAGATTGTGTTTCTTGGAAGTCGAGCTAGCGTTTGTTTCCGAGTCCTAAATGGAGTTGAGTCACATGCAGTTTTTGTCCAACGATCAAGAGTTGTTTTCTGGTAAGACAAGTCACTATTGTGCTCCAATTGCCATACACAGTGCAAATATCACTCGCTTCTGTTCCCCACAAGTACAGTGTATCTGACTGAAGAGGAGCTAGTGTTCTTGTCAGTTTCCTAAGCAGAGTTGAACTAGATATGGCCCGTGTGTGTAGGAAGCACAGTTCTTTTGTTCTGAGCAAGCTCACTGTTCGGACCCCATAGGAAGCACAGTAGAGTAGAAGAGTGCTCTTTTCTCAAAAGCAGAGTGTGTTTCATGTAAGGCGAGCTAGCATTTGTTTCCCAATCCTAAATAGAGTTGAATCACATGCAGTTTCTGGTCCTACGAGCAAGAGTTGTTTTCTGGTAAAGAAAGTCACTATTGCGCTCCCATTGCCATACACAGTGCAAATAGCACTCGCGTCTGTTCCCAGCAAGTACAGTGTATCGGACTGAAGAGGAGCTACTGTTCTTGTCAGTTTCCTAAGCAGAGTTGAACTAGATATGGCCGTGTGTGTAGGAAGCACAGTTTTTTTGTTCTGAGCAATCTCACTGTTCGGAACACATAGGAAACACAGTAGAGTAGAAGAGTGCTCTTTTCTCAAAAGCAGAGTGTGTTTCTTGGAAGTCGATCTAGCGTTTTTTTCCAGTCCTAAATGGAGTTGAGTCACATGCAGTTTTTTGTCCAATGATCAAGAGTTGTTTTCTGGTAAGACAAGTCACTATTGTGCTCCAATTGCCATACACAGTGCAAATATCACTCGCTTCTGTTCCCCACAAGTACAGTGTATCGGACTGAAGAGGAGCTAGTGTTCTTGTCAGTTTCCTAAGCAGAGTTGAACTAGATATGGCCCGTGTGTGTAGGAAGCACAGTTCTTATGTTCTGAGCAAGCTCACTGTTCTGGCCCTATAGGAAACACAGTAGAGAAGAAGAGTGCTCTTTTCTCAAAAGCAGAGTGTGTTTCTTGTAAAGTGAGCTAGAGTTTGTTTTCCAGTCCTAAATGGAGTTGAATCACATGCAGTTTCTGGTCCTACCAACAAGAGTTGTTTTCTGGAAAGGAAAGTCACTATTGCGCTCCCATTGCCCTACACAAGGCAAATAGCACTCGCGATTTTCCCAGCAAGTACAGTGTATTGGACTGAATAGGAGCTACTGTTCTTGTCAGTTTCCTAAGCAGAGTTGAACTAGATGTGGTCCGTGTGTGTATTAAGCACAGTTCTTTTGTTCTGAGCAAGCTCACTGTTTGGACCCCATAGGAAACACAGTAGAGAAGAAGAGTGCTATTTTCTCTAAAGCAGAGTGTGTTTCTTGTAAGGCGAGCTAGCATTTGTTTTCCAGTCCTAAATGGAGTTGAATCACATGCAGTTTCTGGTCCTACGAAGAAGAGTTGTTTTCTGGTAAAGAAAGTCACTATTGTGCTCCCATTGCCATACACAGTGCAAATAGCACTCGCGTCTGTTCCCAGCAAGTACAGTGTATTGGATTGAAGAGGAGCTACTGTTCTTGTTGGTTTCCTAAGCAGAGTTGAACTAGATATGGCCCGTGTGTGTAGGAAGCACAGTTCTTTTGTTCTGAGCAAGCTCACTGTTCTGGCCCTATAGGAAACACAGTAGAGTAGAAGAGTGCTCTTTTCTCTAAAGCAGAGTGTGTTTCTTGTAAGGCAAGCTAGCGTTTGTTTCCCAGTCCTAAATGGAGTTGAATCACATGCAGTTTCTGGTCCTAAGAGCAAGAGTTGTTTTCTGGTAAGGAAAGTCACTATTGTGCTCCCTTTGGCATACACAGTGCAAATAGCACATGCGTCTGTTCCCAGCAAGTACAGTGTATTGGACTGAAGAGGAGCTACTGTTCTTGTCAGTTTCCTAAGCAGAGTTGAACTAGATATGGTCCGTGCGTGTAGGAAGCACAGTTCTTTTGTTCTGAGCAAGCTCACTGTTGTGACCCCATAGTAAACAGAGTAGAGTAGAAGAGTGCTCTTTTCTCTAAAGCAGAGTGTGTTTCTTGTAAGGCGAGCTAGCATTTGCTTCCCAGTCCTAAATGGAGCGGAATCACATGCAGTTTCTGGTCCTACGAGCAAGAGTTGTTTTCTGGTAAGGAAAGTCACTATTGCGGTCCCATTGCCATACACAGTGCAAATAGCACTTGCGTCTGTTCCCAGCAAGTACAGTGTATCGGACTGAAGAGGATCTACTGTTCTTGTCAGGTTCCTAAGCAGAATTGAACTAGTTATGGCCGTGTGTGTAGGAAGCACAGTCCTTTAGTTCTGAGCAAGCTCACTGTTCAGACCCAAAAGGAAACACAGTAGAGTAGAAGAGTGCTCTTTTCTCAAAAGCAGAGTGTGTTTCTTGTAAGGCGAGCTAGCGTTTGTTTCCCAGTCCTAAATGGAGTTGAGTCACATGCAGTTTTTTGTCCTACGAACAAGAGTTGTTTTCTGGTAAGAAGAGACACTATTGCGCTGTCATTGACATACACAGGACAAATAGCACTGGCGTCTGTTCCCAGCAAGTACAGTGTATTGGACTGAAGAGGATCTACTGTTCTTGTCAGGTTCCTAAGCAGACTTGAACTAGATAGGGCCGTGTGTGTAGGAAGCACAGTTTTTTTTGTTCTGAGCAAGCTCACTGTTCGGAACACATAGGAAACACAGTAGAGTAGAAGAGTGCTCTTTTCTCAAAAGCAGAGTGTGTTTCTTGGAAGTCGAGCTAGCGTTTGTTTCCCAGTCCTAAATGGAGTTGAGTCACATGCAGTTTTTTGTCCAACGAGCAATAGTTGTTTTCTGGTAAGACAAGTCACTATTGTGCTCCAATTGCCATTCACAGTGCAAATATCACTCGCTTCTGTTCCCCACAAGTACAGTGTATCGGACTGAAGAGGAGCTAGTGTTCTTGTCAGTTTCCTAAGCAGAGTTGAACTAGATATGGCCCGTGTGTGTAGGAAGCACAGTTCTTTTGTTCTGAGCAAGCTCACTGTTCGGACCCCATAGGAAGCACAGTAGAGTAGAAGAGTGCTCTTTTCTCAAAAGCAGAGTGTGTTTCATGTAAGGCGAGCTAGCATTTGTTTCCCAATCCTTATTAGAGTTGAATCACATGCAGTTTCTGGTCCTACGAGCAAGAGTTGTTTTCTGGTAAAGAAAGTCACTATTGCGCTCCCATTGCCATACACAGTGCAAATAGCACTCGCGTCTGTTCCCAGCAAGTACAGTGTATCGGACTGAAGAGGAGCTACTGTTCTTGTCAGTTTCCTAAGCAGAGTTGAACTAGATATGGCCGTGTGTGTAGGAAGCACAGTTTTTTTGTTCTGAGCAATCTCACTGTTCGGAACACATAGAAAACACAGTAGAGTAGAAGAGTGCTCTTTTCTCAAAAGCAGAGTGTGTTTCTTGGAAGTCGAGCTAGCGTTTGTTTCCAGTCCTAAATGGAGTTGAGTCACATGCAGTTTTTTGTCCAACGATCAAGAGTTGTTTTCTGGTAAGACAAGTCACTATTGTGCTCCAATTGCCATACACAGTGCAAATATCACTCGCTTCTGTTCCCCACAAGTACAGTGTATCGGACTGAAGAGGAGCTACTGTTCTTGTCAGTTTCCTAAGCAGAGTTGAACTAGATATGGCCCGTGTGTGTAGGAAGCACAGTTCTTATGTTCTGAGCAAGCTCACTGTTCTTGCCCTATAGGAAACACAGTAGAGAAGAAGAGTGCTCTTTTCTCAAAAGCAGAGTGTGTTTCTTGTAAAGCGAGCTAGAGTTTGGTTCCCAGTCCTAAATGGAGTTGAATCACATGCAGTTTCTGGTCCTACCAACAAGAGTTGTTTTCTGGTAAGGAAAGTCACTATTGCGCTCCCATTGCCCTACACAAGGCAAATAGCACTCGCGTCTTTTCCCAGCAAGTACAGTGTATTGGACTGAATAGGAGCTACTGTTCTTGTCAGTTTCCTAAGCAGAGTTGAACTAGATGTGTTCCGTGTGTGTATTAAGCACAGTTCTTTTGTTCTGAGCAAGCTCACTGTTTGGACCCCATAAGAAACACAGTAGAGTAGAAGAGTGCTATTTTCTCTAAAGCAGAGTGTGTTTCTTGTAAGGCGAGCTAGCATTTGTTTCCCAGTCCTAAATGGAGTTGAATCACATGCAGTTTCTGGTCCTACGAAGAAGAGTTGTTTTCTGGTAAAGAAAGTCACTATTGCGCTCCCATTGCCATACACAGTGCAAATAGCACTCGCGTCTGTTCCCAGCAAGTACAGTGTATTGGACTGAAGAGGAGCTACTGTTCTTGTCAGTTTCCTAAGCAGAGTTGATCTAGATATGGCCCGTGTGTAGGAAGCACAGTTCTTTTGTTCTGAGCAAGCTCACTGTTCTGGCCCTATAGGAAACACAGTAGAGTAGAAGAGTGCTCTTTTCTCTAAAGCAGAGTGTGTTTCTTGTAAGGCAAGCTAGCGTTTGTTTCCCAGTCCTAAATGGAGTTGAATCACATGCAGTTTCTGGTCCTAAGAGCAAGAGTTGTTTTCTGGTAAGGAAAGTCACTATTGTGCTCCCTTTGGCATTAACAGTGCAAATAGCACACGCGTCTGTTCCCAGCAAGTACAGTGTATTGGACTGAAGAGGAGCTACTGTTCTTGTCAGTTTCCTAAGCAGAGTTGAACTAGATATGGTCCGTGTGTGTAGGAAGCACAGTTCTTTTGTTCTGAGCAAGCTCACTGTTGTGACCCCATAGTAAACAGAGTAGAGTAGAAGAGTGCTCTTTTCTCTAAAGCAGAGTGTGTTTCTTGTAAGGCGAGCTAACATTTGCTTCCCAGTCCTAAATGGAGTGGAATCACATGCAGTTTCTGGTCCTATGAGCAAGAGTTGTTTTCTGGTAAGGAAAGTCACTATTGCGCTCCCATTGCCATACACAGTGCAAATAGCACTCGCGTCTGTTCCCAGCAAGTACAGTGTATCGGACTGAAGAGGATCTACTGTTCTTGTCAGGTTCCTAAGCAGAATTGAACTAGTTATGGCCGTGTGTGTAGGAAGCACAGTCCTTTAGTTCTGAGCAAGCTCACTGTTCAGACCCAAAAGGAAACACAGTAGAGTAGAAGAGTGCTCTTTTCTCTAAAGCAGAGTGTGTTTCTTGTAAGGCAAGCTTGCGTTTGTTTCCCAGTCCTAAATGGAGTTGAATCACATGCAGTTTCTGGTCCTAAGAGCAAGAGTTGTTTTCTGGTAAGGAAAGTCACTATTGTGCTCCCTTTGGCATACACAGTGCAAATAGCACACGCGTCTGTTCCCAGCAAGTACAGTGTATTGGACTGAAGAGGAGCTACTGTTCTTGTCAGTTTCCTAAGCAGAGTTGAACTAGATATGGTCCGTGTGTGTAGGAAGCACAGTTCTTTTGTTCTGAGCAAGCTCACTGTTGTGACCCCATAGTAAACAGAGTAGAGTAGAAGAGTGCTCTTTTCTCTAAAGCAGAGTGTGTTTCTTGTAAGGCGAGCTAGCATTTGCTTCCCAGTCCTAAATGGAGTGGAATCACATGCAGTTTCTGGTCCTATGAGCAAGAGTTGTTTTCTGGTAAGGAAAGTCACTATTGCGCTCCCATTGCCATACACAGTGCAAATAGCACTCGCGTCTGTTCCCAGCAAGTACAGTGTATCGGACTGAAGAGGATCTACTGTTCTTGTCAGGTTCCTAAGCAGAATTGAACTAGTTATGGCCGTGTGTGTAGGAAGCACAGTCCTTTAGTTCTGAGCAAGCTCACTGTTCAGACCCAAAAGGAAACACAGTAGAGTAGAAGAGTGCTCTTTTCTCAAAAGCAGAGTGTGTTTCTTGTAAGGCGAGCTAGCGTTTGTTTCCCAGTCCTAAATGGAGTTGAATCACATGCAGTTTCTGTTCCTATGAGCAAGAGCTGTTTTCTGGTAAGGAAAGTCACTATTTTGCTCCCATTGCCATCCACAGTGCAAATAGCCCTCCCGTCTGTTCCCAGCAAGTACAGTGTATTGGACGGAAGAGGAGCTACTGTTCTTGTTGGTTTCCTAAGCAGAGTTGAACTAGATATGGCCCGTGTGTGTAGGAAGCACAGTTCTTTTGTTCTGAGCAAGCTCACTGTTCAGACCCGATAGGAAATACAATAGAGTAGAAGAGTGCTCTTTTCTCAAATGCAGAGTGTGTTTCATGTAAGGCGAGCTAGCATTTGTTACCCAGTCCTAAATGGAGTTGAATCACATGCAGTTTCTGGTCCTACGAGCAAGAGTTGTTTTCTGGTAAGAAGAGTCACTATTGCGCTGCCATTGCCATACACAGGACTAATAGCACTGGTGTCTGTTCCCAGCAAGTACAGTGTATTGTACTGTAGAGGATCTACTGTTCTTGTCACGTTCCTAAGCAGAATTGAACTAGATATGGCCGTGTGTCTAGGAAGCACAGTTCTTTTGTTCTGAGCAAGCTCACTGTTCGGACCACATAGGAAACACAGTAGAGTAGAAGAGTGCTCTTTTCTCTAAAGCAGAGTGTGTTTTTGTAAGGCGAGCTAGCGTTTGTTTCCTAGTTAAATGGAGTTGAATCACATGCAGTTTCTGGTCCTACGAACAAGAGTTGTTTTCTGGTAAGGAAAGTCACTATTGCGCTCCCATTGCCCTTCACAAGGCAAATAGCACTCGCGTCTTTTCCCAGTAAGTACAGTGTATTGGACTGAATAGGAGCTACTGTTCTTGTCAGTTTCCTAAGCAGAGTTGAACTAGATATGGTACGTGTGTGTAGGAAGCACAGTTCTTTTGTTCTGAGCAAGCTCACTGTTTGGACCCCATAGGAAACACAGTAGAGTAGAAGAGTGCTCTTTTCTCTAAAGCAGAGTGTGTTTCTTGTAAGGCAAGCTACCGTTTGTTTCCCAGTCCTAAATGGAGTGGAATCACATGCAGTTTCTGGTCCTATGAGCAAGAGTTGTTTTCTGGTAAGGAAAGTCACTATTGTGCTCCCATTGCCATACACAGTGCAAATAGCCCTCCCGTCTGTTCCCAGCAAGTACAGTGTATTGGACTGAAGAGGAGCTACTGTTCTTCTCAGTTTCCTAAGCAGAGTTGAACTAGATATGGCCTGTGTGTGTAGGAAGCACAGTTCCATTTTTCTGAGCAAGCTCACTGTTCTGGCCCTATAGGAAATACAGTAGAGTAGAAGCGTGCTCTTTTCTCAAAAGCAGAGTGTGTTTTTGTAAGGCGAGCTAGCGTTTGTTTCCCAGTCCTAAATGGAGTTGAATCACATGCAGTTTCTGGTCCTACGAGCAAGAGTTTTTTTCTGGTAAGGAAAGACACTATTGTGCTCCCATTGCCATACACAGTGCAAATAGCACTCGCATCTGTTCACAGCAAGTACAGTGTATCGGACTGAAGAGGAGCCACTGTTCTTGTCAGTTTCCTAAGCAGAGTTGAACTAGATATGGCCCGTGTGTGTAGGAAGAACATTTCTTATGTTCTGAGCAAGCTCACTCTTCTGGCCCTATAGGAAACACAGTAGAGTAGAAGAGTGCTCTTTTCTCAAAAGCAGAGTGTGTTTCTTGTAAAGCGAGCTACCGTTTGTTTCCCAGTCCTAAATGGAGTGGAATCACATGCAGTTTCTGGTCCTACGAGCAAGAGTTGTTTTCTGGTAGGAAAGTCACTATTGCGCTCCCATTGCCATACACAGTGCAAATAGCCCTCCCGTCTGTTCCCAGCAAGTACAGTGTATTGGACTGAAGAGGAGCTACTGTTCTTCTCAGTTGCCTAAGCAGAGTTGAACTAGATATGGCCCGTGTGTGTAGGAAGCACAGTTCTTTTTTTCTGAGCAAGCTCACTGTTCTGGCCCTATAGGAAATACAGTAGCGTAGAAGAGTGCTCTTTTCGCAAAAGCAGAGTGTGTTTCTTGTAAAGTGAGCTAGAGTTTGTTTCCCAGTCCTAAATGGAGTGGAATCACATGCAGTTTCTGGTCCTACGAGCAAGAGTTGTTTTCTGGTAAGAAGAGTCACTTTTGCGCTGCCATTGCCATAGCACTGGCGTCTGTTCCCAGCAAGTACAGTGTATTGGACTGAAGAGGATATACTGTTCTTGTCAGGTTCCTAAGCAGACTTGAACTAGATATGGCCGTGTGAGTAGGAAGTACAGTTTTTTTGTTCTGAGCAAGCTCACAGTTCGGAACACATAGGAAACACAGTAGAGTAGAAGAGTGCTCTTTTCTCAAAAGCAGAGTGTGTTTCATGTAAGGCGAGCTAGCATTTGTTTCCCAGTCCTAAATGAAGTTGAGTCACATGCAGTTTTTTGTCCTACGAGCAAGAGTTGTTTTCTGGTAAGACAAGTCACTATTGTGCTCCAATGCCATACACAGTGCAAATAGCACTCGCGACTGTTCCCTGCAAGTACAGTGTATTGGACTGAAGAGGAGCTACTGTTCTTGTTGGTTTCCTAAGCAGAGTTGAACTAGATATGGCCCGTGTGTGTAGGAAGCACAGTTCTTTTGTTCTGAGCAAGCTCACTCTTCGGACCCGATATGAAACACAATAGAGTAGAAGAGTGCTCTTTTCTCAAATGCAGAGTGTGTTTCATGTAAGGCGAGCTAGCATTTGTTTCCCAGTCCTAAATGGAGTTGAATCACATGCAGTTTCTGGTCCTACGAGCAAGAGTTGTTTTCTGGTAAGAAGAGTCACTATTGCGCTGCCATTGCCATACACAGGACTAATAGCACTGGCGTCTGTTCCCAGCAAGTACAGTGTATTGGACTGTAGAGGATCTACTGTTCTTGTCAGGTTCCTAAGCAGAATTGGACTAGATATGGCCGTGTGTGTAGGAAGCACAGTTCTTTTGTTCTGAGCAAGCTCACTGTTCGGACCCCAGAGGAAACACAGTAGAGTAGAAGAGTGCTCTTTTCTCAAAAGCAGAGTGTGTTTCTTGTAAGGCGAGCTAGCGTTTGTTTGCCAGTCCTAAATGGAGTTGAGTCACATGCAGTTTTTTGTCCAACGAGCAAGAGTTGTTTTCTGGTAAGACGAGTCACTATTGTGCTCCCATTGCCATACACAGTGCAAATAGCACTCGGGTCTGTTCCCCGCAATTACAGTGTATTGGACGGAAGAGGAGCTACTGTTCTTGTCAGTTTCCTAAGCAGAGTTGAACTAGATATGGCCCGTGTGTGTAGGAAGCACAGTTCTTTTGTTCTGAGCAAGCTCACTGTTTGGACCCCATAGGAAACACAGTAGAGTAGAAGAGTGCTCTTTTCTCTAAAGCAGAGTGTGTTTTTGTAAGGCGAGCTAGCGTTTGTTTCCTAGTTAAATGCAGTTGAATCACATGCAGTTTCTGGTCCTACGAACAAGAGTTGTTTTCTGGTAAGGAAAGTCACTATTGCGCTCCCATTGCCCTACACAAGGCAAATAGCACTCGCGTCTTTTCCCAGCAAGTACAGTGTATTGGACTGAATAGGAGCTACTGTTCTTGTCAGTTTCCTAAGCAGAGTTGAACTAGATATGGTACGTGTGTAGGAAGCACAGTTCTTTTGTTCTGAGCAAGCTCACTGTTTGGACCCCATAGGAAACAGAGTAGATTAGAAGAGTGCTCTTTTCTCTAAAGCAGAGTGTGTTTCTTGTAAGGAGAGCTAGCGTTTGTTTCCCAGTCCTAAATGGAGTTGAATCACATGCAGTTTCTGGTCCTATGAGCAAGAGTTGTTTTCTGGTAATGAAAGTCACTATTGTGCTCCCATTGCCATACACAGTGCAAATCGCACATGCGTCTGTTCCCAGCAAGTACAGTGTATTGGACTGAAGAGGAGCTACTGTTCTTGTTGGTTTCCTAAGCAGAGTTGAACTAGATATGGCCCGTGTGTGCAGGAAGCACAGTTCTTTTGTTCTGAGCAAGCTCACTGTTCGGACCCGATAGGAAATACGATAGAGTAGAAGAGTGCTCTTTTCTAAAATGCAGAGTGTGTTTCATGTAAGGCGAGCTAGCATTTGTTTCCCAGTCCTAAATGGAGTTGAATCACATGCAGTTTCTGGTCCTACGAGCAAGAGTTGTTTTCTGGTAAGAAGAGTCACTATTGCGCTGCCATTGCCATACACAGGACTAATAGCACTGGTGTCTGTTCCCAGCAAGTACAGTGTATTGTACTGTAGAGGATCTACTGTTCTTGTCACGTTCCTAAGCAGAATTGAACTAGATATGGCCGTGTGTCTAGGAAGCACAGTTCTTTTGTTCTGAGCAAGCTCACTGTTCGGACCCCATAGGAAACACAGTAGAGTAGAAGAGTGCTCTTTTCTCTAAAGCAGAGTGTGTTTTTGTAAGGCGAGCTAGCGTTTGTTTCCTAGTTAAATGGAGTTGAATCACATGCAGTTTCTGGTCCTACGAACAAGAGTTGTTTTCTGGTAAGGAAAGTCACTATTGCGCTCCCATTGCCCTTCACAAGGCAAATAGCACTCGCGTCTTTTCCCAGTAAGTACAGTGTATTGGACTGAATAGGAGCTACTGTTCTTGTCAGTTTCCTAAGCAGAGTTGAACTAGATATGGTCCGTGTGTGTAGGAAGCACAGTTCTTTTGTTCTGAGCAAGCTCACTGTTTGGACCCCATAGGAAACACAGTAGAGTAGATGAGTGCTCTTTTCTCTAAAGCAGAGTGTGTTTCTTGTAAGGCAAGCTACCGTTTGTTTCCCAGTCCTAAATGGAGTGGAATCACATGCAGTTTCTGGTCCTATGAGCAAGAGTTGTTTTCTGGTAAGGAAAGTCACTATTGTGCTCCCATTGCCATACACAGTGCAAATAGCCCTCCCGTCTGTTCCCAGCAAGTACAGTGTATTGGACTGAAGAGGAGCTACTGTTCTTCTCAGTTTCCTAAGCAGAGTTGAACTAGATATGGCCTGTGTGTGTAGGAAGCACAGTTCCATTTTTCTGAGCAAGCTCACTGTTCTGGCCGTATAGGAAATAAAGTAGAGTAGAAGAGTGCTCTTTTCGCAAAAGCAGAGTGTGTTTCTTGTAAGGAGAGCTAGCGTTTGTTTCCCAGTCCTAAATGGAGTTGAATCACATGCAGTTTCTGGTCCTACGAGCATGAGTTGTTTTCTGGTAATGAAAGTCACTATTGTGCTCCCATTGCCATACACAGTGCAATCGCAAATGCGTCTGTTCACAGCAAGTACAGTGTATTGGACTGAAGAGGAGCTACTGTTCTTGTTGGTTTCCTAAGCAGAGTTGAACTAGATATGGCCCGTGTGTGTAGGAAGCACAGTTCTTTTGTTCTGAGCAAGCTCACTGTTCGGACCCGATAGAAAATACAATAGAGTAGAAGAGTGCTCTTTTCTCAAATGCAGAGTGTGTTTCATGTAAGGCGAGCTAGCATTTGTTTCCCAGTCCTAAATGGAGTTGAATCACATGCAGTTTTTGTTCCTATGAGCAAGAGTTGTTTTCTCGTAAGAAGAGTCACTATTGCGTTGCCATTGCCATACACAGGACTAATAGCACTGGTGTCTGTTCCCAGCAAGTACAGTGTATTGGACTGTAGAGGATCCACTGTTCTTGTCAGGTTCCTAAGCAGAATTGAACTAGATATGGCCCGTGTGTAGGAAGCACAGTTCTTTTGTTCTGAGCAAGCTCACTGTTCGGACCCCATAGGAAACACAGTAGAGTAGAAGAGTGCTCTTTTCTCTAAAGCAGAGTGTGTTTTTGTAAGGCGAGCTAGCGTTTGTTTCCTAGTTAAATGGAGTTGAATCACATGCAGTTTCTGGTCCTACGAACAAGAGTTGTTTTCTGGTAAGGAAAGTCACTATTGCGCTCCCATTGCACTTCACAAGGCAAATAGCACTCGCGTCTTTTCCCAGCAAGTACAGTGTATTGGACTGAATAGGAGCTACTGTTCTTGTCAGTTTACTAAGCAGAGTTGAACTAGATATGGACGTGTGTGTAGGAAGCACAGTTCTTTTGTTCTGAGCAAGCTCACTGTTTGGACCCCATAGGAAACACAGTAGAGTAGAAGAGTGCTCTTTTCTCTAAAGCAGAGTGTGTTTCTTGTAAGGCAAGCTACCGTTTGTTTCCCAGTCCTAAATGGAGTGGAATCACATGCAGTTTCTGGTCCTACGAGCAAGAGTTGTTTTCTGGTAAGGAAAGTCACTATTGCGCTCCCATTGCCATACACAGTGCAAATAGCCCTCCCGTCTGTTCCCAGGAAGTACAGTGTATTGGACTGAGGAGGATCTACTGTTCTTCTCAGTTTCCTAAGCAGAGTTGAACTAGATATGGCCCGTGTGTGTAGGAAGCACAGTTCCATTTTTCTGAGCAAGCTCACTGTTCTGGCCCTATAGGAAATACAGTAGAGTAGAAGAGTGCTCTTTTCGCAAAAGCAGAGTGTGTTTCTTGTAAAGTGAGCTAGAGTTTGTTTCCCAGTCCTAAATGGAGTTGAATCACATGCAGTTTCCGGTCCTACGAGCAAGAGTTGTTTACTGGTAAGGAAAGTCACTATTGAGCTCCCCTTGCCATACACAGTGCAAATAGCTCTCGCGTCTGTTCCCAGCAAGTACAGTGTATCAGACTGAAGAGGAGCTACTGTTCTTGTCAGTTTCCTAAGCAGAGTTGAACTAGATATGGCCCGTATGTGTAGGAAGCACAGTTCTTATGTTCTGAGCAAGTTCACTCTTCTGGCCCTATAGGAAACACAGGAGAGTAGAAGAGTCCTCTTTTCTCAAAAGTAGAGTGTGTTTTTGTAAGGCGAGCTAGCATTTGTTTCCTACTCCTAAAGGGAGTTGAATCACATGCAGTTTCTGGTCCTAGGAACAAGAGTTGTTTTCTGGTAAGGAAAGTCACTATTGCGCTCCCATTGCCATACACAGTGCAAATAGCACTCGCGACTGTTCCCCGCAAGTACAGTGTATTGGACTGAAGAGGAGCTACTGTTCTTGTTGGTTTCCTAAGCAGAGTTGAACTAGATATGGCCCGTGTGTGTAGGAAGCACAGTTCTTTTGTTCTGAGCAAGCTCACTCTTCGGACCCGATATGAAACACAATAGAGTAGAAGAGTGCTCTTTTCTCAAATGCAGAGTGTGTTTCATGTAAGGCGAGCTAGCATTTGTTTCCCAGTCCTAAATGGAGTTGAATCACATGCAGTTTCTGGTCCTACGAGCAAGAGTTGTTTTCTGGTAAGAAGAGTCACTATTGCGCTGCCATTGCCATACACAGGATTAATAGCACTGGTGTCTGTTCCCAGCAAGTACAGTGTATTGTACTGTAGAGGATCTACTGTTCTTGTCACGTTCCTAAGCAGACTTGAACTAGATATGGCCGTGTGTCTAGGAAGCACAGTTCTTTTGTTCTGAGCAAGCTCACTGTTCGGACCACATAGGAAACACAGTAGAGTAGAAGAGTGCTCTTTTCTCTAAAGCAGAGTGTGTTTTTGTAAGGCGAGCTAGCGTTTGTTTCCTAGTTAAATGGAGTTGAATCACATGCAGTTTCTGGTCCTACGAACAAGAGTTGTTTTCTGGTAAGGAAAGTCACTATTGCGCTCCCATTGCCCTTCACAAGGCAAATAGCACTCGCGTCTTTTCCCAGTAAGTACAGTGTATTGGACTGAATAGGAGCTACTGTTCTTGTCAGTTTACTAAGCAGAGTTGAACTAGATATGGTCCGTGTGTGTAGGAAGCACAGTTCTTTTGTTCTGAGCAAGCTCACTGTTTGGACCCCATAGGAAACACAGTAGAGTAGAAGAGTGCTCTTTTCTCTAAAGCAGAGTGTGTTTCTTGTAAGGCAAGCTACCGTTTATTTCCCAGTCCTAAATGGAGTGGAATCACATAAGTTTCTGGTCCTATGAGCAAGAGTTGTTTTCTGGTAAGGAAAGTCACTATTGTGCTCCCATTGCCATACACAGTGCAAATAGCCCTCCCGTCTGTTCCCAGCAAGTACAGTGTATTGGACTGAAGAGGAGCTACTGTTTTTCTCAGTTTCCTAAGCAGAGTTGAACTAGATATGGCCTGTGTGTGTAGGAAGCAAAGTTCCATTTTTCTGAGCAAGCTCACTGTTCTTGCCCTATAGGAAATACAGTAGAGTAGAAGCGTGCTCTTTTCTCAAAAGCACAGTGTGTTTTTGTAAGGCGAGCTAGCGTTTGTTTCCTAGTTAAATGGAGTTGAATCACATGCAGTTTCTGGTCCTACGAACAAGAGTTGTTTTCTGGTAAGGAAAGTCACTATTGCGCTCCCATTGCCCTACACAAGGCAAATAGCACTTGCGTCTTTTCCCAGCAAGTACAGTGTATTGGACTGAATAGGAGCTACTGTTCTTGTCAGTTTCCTAAGCAGAGTTGAACTAGATATGGTCCGTGTGTGTAGGAAGCACAGTTCTTTTGTTCTGAGCAAGCTAACTGTTTGGAACCCATAGGAAACACAGTAGAGTAGAAGAGTGCTCTTTTCTCTAAAGCAGAGTGTGTTTCTTGTAAGGAGAGCTAGCGTTTGTTTCCCAGTCCTAAATGGAGTTGAATCACATGCAGTTTCTGGTCCTAAGAGCAAGAGTTGTTTTCTGGTAATGAAAGTCACTATTGTGCTCCCATTGCCATACACAGTGCAAATCGCACATGCGTCTGTTCCCAGCAAGTACAGTGTATTTGACTGAAGAGGAGCTACTGCTCTTGTCAGTTTCCTAAGCAGAATTGAACTAGATATGGCCGTGTGTGTAGGAAGCACAGTTCTATTGTTCTGAGCAACCTCACTGTTCGGACCCTATAGTAAACACAGTAGAGTAGAAGAGTGCTCTTTTCTCAAAAGCATAGTGGGTTTCTTGTAAGGCGAGCTAGCGTTTGTTTCCCAGTCCTAAATGGAGTTGAATCACATGCAGTTTCTGGTCCTACGAGCAAGAGTTTTTTTCTGGTAAGGAAAGACACTATTGCGCTCCCATTGCCATACACAGTGCAAATAGCACTCCCGTCTGTTCACAGCAAGTACAGTGTATCGGACTGAAGAGGAGCCACTGTTCTTGTCAGTTTCCTAAGCAGAGTTGAACTAGATATGGCCCGTGTGTGTAGGAAGAACATTTCTTATGTTCTGAGCAAGCTCACTCTTCTGGCCCTATAGGAAACACAGTAGAGTAGAAGAGTGCTCTTTTCTCAAAAGCAGAGTGTGTTTCTTGTAAAGCGAGCTACCGTTTGTTTCCCAGTCCTAAATGGAGTGGAATCACATGCAGTTTCTGGTCCTACGAGCAAGAGTTGTTTTCTGGTAAGGAAAGTCACTATTGCGCTCCCATTGCCATACACAGTGCAAATAGCCCTCCCGTCTGTTCCCAGCAAGTACAGTGTTTTGGACTGAAGAGGAGCTACTGTTCTTCTCAGTTTCCTAAGCAGAGTTGAACTAGATATGGCCCGTGTGTGTAGGAAGCACAGTTCTTTTTTTCTGAGCAAACTCACTGTTCTGGCCCTATAGGAAATACAGTAGCGTAGAAGAGTGCTCTTTTCGCAAAAGCAGAGTGTGTTTTTTGTAAAGTGAGCTAGAGTTTGTTTCCCAGTCCTAAACGGAGTGGAATCACATGCAGTTTCTGGTCCTACGAGCAAGAGTTGTTTTCTGGTAAGAAGAGTCACTATTGCGCTGCCATTGCCATAGCACTGGCTTCTGTTCCCAGCAAGTACAGTGTATTGGACTGAAGAGGATATACTGTTCTTGTCAGGTTCCTAAGCAGACTTGAACTAGATATGGCCGTGTGAGTAGGAAGTGCAGTTTTTTTGTTCTGAGCAAGCTCACTGTTCGGAACACATAGGAAACACAGTAGAGTAGAAGAGTGCTCTTTTCTCAAAAGCAGAGTGTGTTTCATGTAAGGCGAGCTAGCATTTGTTTCCCAGTCCTAAATGGAGTTGAGTCACATGCAGTTTTTTGTCCTACGAGCAAGAGTTGTTTTCTGGTAAGACAAGTCACTATTGTGCTCCAATGCCATACACAGTGCAAATAGCACTCGCGACTGTTCCCCGCAAGTACAGTGTATTGGACTGAAGAGGAGCTACTGTTCTTGTTGGTTTCCTAAGCAGAGTTGAACTAGATATGGCCCGTGTGTGTAGGAAGCACAGTTCTTTTGTTCTGAGCAAGCTCACTCTTCGGACCCGATATGAAACACAATAGAGTAGAAGAGTGCTCTTTTCTCAAATGCAGAGTGTGTTTCATGTAAGGCGAGCTAGCATTTGTTTCCCAGTCCTAAATGGAGTTGAATCACATGCAGTTTCTGGTCCTACGAGCAAGAGTTGTTTTCTGGTAAGAAGAGTCACTATTGCGCTGCCATTGCCATACACAGGACTAATAACACTGGCGTCTGTTCCCAGCAAGTACAGTGTATTGGACTGTAGAGGATCTACTGTTCTTGTCAGGTTCCTAAGCAGAATTGGACTAGATATGGCCGTGTGTGTAGGAAGCACAGTTCTTTTGTTCTGAGCAAGCTCACTGTTCGGACCCCAGAGGAAACACAGTAGAGTAGAAGAGTGCTCTTTTCTCAAAAGCAGAGTGTGTTTCTTGTAAGGCGAGCTAGCGTTTGTTTGCCAGTCCTAAATGGAGTTGAGTCACATGCAGTTTTTTGTCCAACGAGCAAGAGTTGTTTTCTAGTAAGACGAGTCACTATTGCGCTCCCATTGCCCTACACAAGGCAAATAGCACTCGCGTCTTTTCCCAGCAAGTACAGTGTATTGGACTGAATAGGAGCTATTGTTCTTGTCAGTTTCTTAAGCAGAGATGAACTAGATATGGTACGTGTGTGTAGGAAGCACTGTTCTTTTGTTCTGAGCAAGCTCACTGTTTGGACCCCATAGGAAACAGAGTAGAGTAGAAGAGTGCTCTTTTCTCTAAAGCAGAGTGTGTTTCTTGTAAGGAGAGCTAGCGTTTGTTTCCCAGTCCTAAATGGAGTTGAATCACATGCAGTTTCTGGTCCTATGAGCAAGAGTTGTTTTCTGGTAATGAAAGTCACTATTGTGCTCCCTTTGCCATACACAGTGCAAATCGCACATGCGTCTGTTCCCAGCAAGTACAGTGTATTGGACTGAAGAGGAGCTACTGTTCTTGTTGGTTTCCTAAGCAGAGTTGAACTAGATATGGCCCGTGTGTGCAGGAAGCACAGTTCTATTGTTCTGAGCAAGCTCACTGTTCGGACCCGATAGGAAATACAATAGAGTAGAAGAGTGCTCTTTTCTCAAATGCAGAGTGTGTTTCATGTAAGGCGAGCTAGCATTTGTTTCCCTGTCCTAAATGGAGTTGAATCACATGCAGTTTATGGTCCTACGAGCAAGAGTTGTTTTCTGGTAAGAAGAGTCACTATTGCGCTGCCATTGCCATACACAGGACTAATAGCACTGGTGTCTGTTCCCAGCAAGTAAAGTGTATTGTACTGTAGAGGATCTACTGTTCTTGTCACGTTCCTAAGCAGAATTGAACTAGATATGGCCGTGTGTCTAGGAAGCACAGTTCTTTTGTTCTGAGCAAGCTCACTGTTCGGACCCCATAGGAAACACAGTAGAGTAGAAGAGTGCTCTATTCTCTAAAGCAGAGTGTGTTTTTGTAAGGCGAGCAATTGTTTGTTTCCTAGTTAAATGGAGTTGAATCACATGCAGTTTCTGGTCCTACGAACAAGAGTTGTTTTCTGGTAAGGAAAGTCACTATTGTGCTCCCATTGCCCTTCACAAGGCAAATAGCACTTGCGTTTTTTCCCAGTAAGTACAGAGTATTGGACTGAATAGGAGCTACTGTTCTTGTCAGTTTACTAAGCAGAGTTGAACTAGATATGGTCCGTGTGTGTAGGAAGCACAGTTCTTTTGTTCTGAGCAAGCTCACTGTTTGGACCCCATAGGAAACACAGTAGAGTAGAAGAGTGCTCTTTTCTCTAAAGCAGAGTGTGTTTCTTGTAAGGCAAGCTACCGTTTGTTTCCCAGTCCTAAATGGAGTGGAATCACATGCAGTTTCTGGTCCTATGAGCAAGAGTTGTTTTCTGGTAAGGAAAGTCACTATTGTGCTCCCATTGCCATACACAGTGCAAATAGCCCTCCCGTCTGTTCCCAGCAAGTACAGTGTATTGGACTGAAGAGGAGCTACTGTTCCTCTCAGTTTCCTAAGCAGAGTTGAACTAGATATGGCCTGTGTGTGTAGGAAGCACAGTTCCATTTTTCTGAGCAAGCTCACTGTTCTGGCCCTATAGGAAATACAGTAGAGTAGAAGAGTGCTCTTTTCGCAAAAGCAGAGTGTGTTTCTTGTAAGGAGAGCTAGCGTTTGTTTCCCAGTCCTAAATGGAGTTGAATCACATGCAGTTTCTGGTCCTACGAGCAAGAGTTGTTTTCTGGTAATGAAAGTCACTATTGTGCTCCCATTGCCATACACAGTGCAAATCGCAAATGCGTCTGTTCCCAGCAAGTACAGTGTATTGGACTGAAGAGGAGCTACTGTTCTTGTTGGTTTCCTAAGCAGAGTTGAACTTGATATGGCCCGTGTGTGTAGGAAGCACAGTTCTTTTGTTCTGAGCAAGCTCACTGTTCGGACCCGATAGGAAATACAATAGAGTAGAAGAGTGCTCTTTTCTCAAATGCAGAGTGTGTTTCATGTAAGGCGAGCTAGCATTTGTTTCCCAGTCCTAAATGGAGTTGAATCACATGCAGTTTCTGGTCCTACGAGCAAGAGTTGTTTTCTGGTAAGAAGAGTCACTATTGCGCTGCCATTTCCATACACAGGACTAATAGCACTGGTGTCTGTTCCCAGCAAGTACAGTGTATTGGACTGTAGAGGATCCACTGTTCTTGTCAGGTTCCTAAGCAGAATTGAACTAGATATGGCCCGTGTGTAGGAAGCACAGTTCTTTTGTTCTGAGCAAGCTCACTGTTCGGACCCCATAGGAAACACAGTAGAGTAGAAGAGTGCTCTTTTCTCTAAAGCAGAGTGTGTTTTGTAAGGCGAGCTAGCGTTTGTTTCCTAGTTAAATGGAGTTGAATCACATGCAGTTTCTGGTCCTACGAACAAGAGTTGTTTTCTGGTAAGGAAAGTCACTATTGCGCTCCCATTGCACTTCACAAGGCAAATAGCACTCGCGTCTTTTCCCAGCAAGTACAGTGTATTGGACTGAATAGGAGCTACTGTTCTTGTCAGTTTACTAAGCAGAGTTGAACTAGATATGGTCCGTGTGTGTAGGAAGCACAGTTCTTTTGTTCTGAGTAAGCTCACTGTTTGGACCCCATAGGAAACACAGTAGAGTAGAAGAGTGCTCTTTTCTCTAAAGCAGAGTGTGTTTCTTGTAAGGCAAGCTACCGTTTGTTTCCCAGTCCTAAATGGAGTGGAATCACATGCAGTTTCTGGTCCTACGAGCAAGAGTTGTTTTCTGGTAAGGAAAGTCACTATTGTGCTCCCATTGCCATACACAGTGCAAATAGCCCTCCCGTCTGTTCCCAGCAAGTACAGTGTATTGGACTGAAGAGGAGCTACTGTTCTTCTCAGTTTCCTAAGCAGAGTTGAACTAGATATGACCCGTGTGTGTAGGAAGCACAGTTCCATTTTTCTGAGCAAGCTCACTGTTCTGGCCCTATAGGAAATACAGTGGAGTAGAAGAGTGCTCTTTTCGCAAAAGCAGAGTGTGTTTCTTGTAAAGTGAGCTAGAGTTTGTTTCCCAGTCCTAAATGGAGTTGAATCACATGCAGTTTCCGGTCCTACGAGCAAGAGTTGTTTACTGGTAAGGAAAGTCACTATTGAGCTTCCCTTGCCATACACAGTGCAAATAGCTCTCGCGTCTGTTCCCAGCAAGTACAGTGTATCAGACTGAAGAGGAGCTACTGTTCTTGTCAGTTTCCTAAGCAGATTTGAACTAAATATGGCCCGTATGTGTAGGAAGCACAGTTCTTATGTTCTGAGCAAGTTCACTCTTCTGGCCCTATAGGAAACACAGGAGAGTAGAAGAGTGCTCTTTTCTCAAAAGTAGAGTGTGTTTTTGTAAGGCGAGCTAGCATTTGTTTCCTAGTCCTAAAGGGAGTTGAATCACATGCAGTTTCTGGTCCTAGGAACAAGAGATGTTTTCTGGTAAGGAAAGTCACTATTGCGCTCCCATTGCCATACACAGTGCAAGTAGCCTTCCCATCTGTTCCCAGCAAGTACAGTGTGTTGGATTGAAAAGGAGCTACTGATCTTCTCAGTATCCTAAGCAGAGTTGAACTAGATATGGCCCGTGTGTGTAGGAAGTACAGTTCTTTTTTTCTGAGCAAGCTCACTGTTCTGGACATATAGGAAACACAGTAGAGTAGAAGAATGCTCTTTTCTCAAAAGCAGAGTGTGATTCTTGTAAAGCGAGCTAGAGTTTGTTTCCCAGTCCTAAATGGAGTTGAATCATATGCAATTTCTGGTCCTACGAGCAAGAGTTGTTTTCTGGTAAGATAAGTCACTATTGCGCTGCCATTGCCATACACAGGACAAAGAGCACTGGCGTCTATTCCCAGCAAGTACAGTGTATTGGACTGAAGAGGATCTACTGTTCTTGTCAGGTTCCTAAGCAGACTTGAACTAGATATGGTCCGTGTGTGTACGAAGCACAGTTCTTTTGTTCTGAGCAAGCTCACTGTTTGGACCCCATAGGAAACACAGTAGAGTACAAGAGTGCTCTTTTCTCTAAAGCAGAGTGTGTTTCTTGTAAGGCAAGCTACCATTTGTTTCCCAGTCCTAAATGGAGTGGAATCACATGCAGTTTCTGGTCCTACGAGCAAGAGTTGTTTTCTGGTAAGGAAAGTCACTATTGCGCTCCCATTGCCATACACAGTGCAAATAACACTCGCGTCTTTTCCCAGCAAGTACAGTGTATTGGACTGAATAGGAGCTACTGTTCTTGTCAGTTTCCTAGGCAGAGTTGAACTAGATATGGGCCGTGTGTGTAGGAAGCACAGTTCCATTTTTCTGAGCAAGCTCACTGTTCTGGCCGTATAGGAAATAAAGTAGAGTAGAAGAGTGCTCTTTTCGCAAAAGCAGAGTGTATTTCTTGTAAGGAGAGCTAGCGTTTGTTTCCCAGTCCTAAATGGAGTTGAATCACATGCAGTTTCTGGTCCTACGAGCATGAGTTGTTTTCTGGTAATGAAAGTCACTATTGTGCTCCCATTGCCATACACAGTGCAATCGCAAATGCGTCTGTTCACAGCAAGTACAGTGTATTGGACTGAAGAGGAGCTACTGTTCTTGTTGGTTTCCTAAGCAGAGTTGAACTAGATATGGCCGGTGTGTGTAGGAAGCACAGTTCTTTTGTTCTGAGCAAGCTCACTGTTCGGACCCGATAGAAAATACAATAGAGTAGAAGAGTGCTCTTTTCTCAAATGCAGAGTGTGTTTCATGTAAGGCGAGCTAGCATTTGTTTCCCAGTCCTAAATGGAGTTGAATCACATGCAGTTTTTGTTCCTATGAGCAAGAGTTGTTTTCTCGTAAGAAGAGTCACTATTGCGTTGCCATTGCCATACACAGGACTAATAGCACTGGTGTCTGTTCCCAGCAAGTACAGTGTATTGGACTGTAGAGGATCCACTGTTCTTGTCAGGTTCCTAAGCAGAATTGAACTAGATATGGCCCGTGTGTAGGAAGCACAGTTCTTTTGTTCTGAGCAAGCTCACTGTTCGGACCCCATAGGAAACACAGTAGAGTAGAAGAGTGCTCTTTTCTCTAAAGCAGAGTGTGTTTTTGTAAGGCGAGCTAGCGTTTGTTTCCTAGTTAAATGGAGTTGAATCACATGCAGTTTCTGGTCCTACGAACAAGAGTTGTTTTCTGGTAAGGAAAGTCACTATTGCGCTCCCATTGCACTTCACAAGGCAAATAGCACTCGCGTCTTTTCCCAGCAAGTACAGTGTATTGGACTGAATAGGAGCTACTGTTCTTGTCAGTTTACTAAGCAGAGTTGAACTAGATATGGACGTGTGTGTAGGAAGCACAGTTCTTTTGTTCTGAGCAAGCTCACTGTTTGGACCCCATAGGAAACACAGTAGAGTAGAAGAGTGCTCTTTTCTCTAAAGCAGAGTGTGTTTCTTGTAAGGCAAGCTACCGTTTGTTTCCCAGTCCTAAATGGAGTGGAATCACATGCAGTTTCTGGTCCTATGAGCAAGAGTTGTTTTCTGGTAAGGAAAGTCACTATTGCGCTCCCATTGCCATACACAGTGCAAATAGCCCTCCCGTCTGTTCCCAGGAAGTACAGTGTATTGGACTGAGGAGGATCTACTGTTCTTCTCAGTTTCCTAAGCAGAGTTGAACTAGATATGGCCCGTGTGTGTAGGAAGCACAGTTCCATTTTTCTGAGCAAGCTCACTGTTCTGGCCCTATAGGAAATACAGTAGAGTAGAAGAGTGCTCTTTTCGCAAAAGCAGAGTGTGTTTCTTGTAAAGTGAGCTAGAGTTTGTTTCCCAGTCCTAAATGGAGTTGAATCACATGCAGTTTCCGGTCCTACGAGCAAGAGTTGTTTACTGGTAAGGAAAGTCACTATTGAGCTCCCCTTGCCATACACAGTGCAAATAGCTCTCGCGTCTGTTCCCAGCAAGTACAGTGTATCAGACTGAAGAGGAGCTACTGTTCTTGTCAGTTTCCTAAGCAGAGTTGAACTAGATATGGCCCGTATGTGTAGGAAGCACAGTTCTTATGTTCTGAGCAAGTTCACTCTTCTGGCCCTATAGGAAACACAGGAGAGTAGAAGAGTCCTCTTTTCTCAAAAGTAGAGTGTGTTTTTGTAAGGCGAGCTAGCATTTGTTTCCTACTCCTAAAGGTAGTTGAATCACATGCAGTTTCTGGTCCTAGGAACAAGAGTTGTTTTCTGGTAAGGAAAGTCACTATTGCGCTCCCATTGCCATACACAGTGCAAATAGCACTCGCGACTGTTCCCCGCAAGTACAGTGTATTGGACTGAAGAGGAGCTACTGTTCTTGTTGGTTTCCTAAGCAGAGTTGATCTAGATATGGCCCGTGTGTGTAGGAAGCACAGTTCTTTTGTTCTGAGCAAGCTCACTCTTCGGACCCGATATGAAACACAATAGAGTAGAAGAGTGCTCTTTTCTCAAATGCAGAGTGTGTTTCATGTAAGGCGAGCTAGCATTTGTTTCCCAGTCCTAAATGGAGTTGAATCACATGCAGTTTCTGGTCCTACGAGCAAGAGTTGTTTTCTGGTAAGAAGAGTCACTATTGCGCTGCCATTGCCATACACAGGATTAATAGCACTGGTGTCTGTTCCCAGCAAGTACAGTGTATTGTACTGTAGAGGATCTACTGTTCTTGTCACGTTCCTAAGCAGACTTGAACTAGATATGGCCGTGTGTCTAGGAAGCACAGTTCTTTTGTTCTGAGCAAGCTCACTGTTCGGACCACATAGGAAACACAGTAGAGTAGAAGAGTGCTCTTTTCTCTAAAGCAGAGTGTGTTTTTGTAAGGCGAGCTAGCGTTTGTTTCCTAGTTAAATGGAGTTGAATCACATGCAGTTTCTGGTCCTACGAACAAGAGTTGTTTTCTGGTAAGGAAAGTCACTATTGCGCTCCCATTGCCCTTCACAAGGCAAATAGCACTCGCGTCTTTTCCCAGTAAGTACAGTGTATTGGACTGAATAGGAGCTACTGTTCTTGTCAGTTTACTAAGCAGAGTTGAACTAGATATGGTCCGTGTGTGTAGGAAGCACAGTTCTTTTGTTCTGAGCAAGCTCACTGTTTGGACCCCATAGGAAACACAGTAGAGTAGAAGAGTGCTCTTTTCTCTAAAGCAGAGTGTGTTTCTTGTAAGGCAAGCTACCGTTTATTTCCCAGTCCTAAATGGAGTGGAATCACATAAGTTTCTGGTCCTATGAGCAAGAGTTGTTTTCTGGTAAGGAAAGTCACTATTGTGCTCCCATTGCCATACACAGTGCAAATAGCCCTCCCGTCTGTTCCCAGCAAGTACAGTGTATTGGACTGAAGAGGAGCTACTGTTTTTCTCAGTTTCCTAAGCAGAGTTGAACTAGATATGGCCTGTGTGTGTAGGAAGCAAAGTTCCATTTTTCTGAGCAAGCTCACTGTTCTTGCCCTATAGGAAATACAGTAGAGTAGAAGCGTGCTCTTTTCTCAAAAGCACAGTGTGTTTTTGTAAGGCGAGCTAGCGTTTGTTTCCTAGTTAAATGGAGTTGAATCACATGCAGTTTCTGGTCCTACGAACAAGAGTTGTTTTCTGGTAAGGAAAGTCACTATTGCGCTCCCATTGCCCTACACAAGGCAAATAGCACTTGCGTCTTTTCCCAGCAAGTACAGTGTATTGGACTGAATAGGAGCTACTGTTCTTGTCAGTTTCCTAAGCAGAGTTGAACTAGATATGGTCCGTGTGTGTAGGAAGCACAGTTCTTTTGTTCTGAGCAAGCTAACTGTTTGGACCCCATAGGAAACACAGTAGAGTAGAAGAGTGCTCTTTTCTCTAAAGCAGAGTGTGTTTCTTGTAAGGAGAGCTAGCGTTTGTTTCCCAGTCCTAAATGGAGTTGAATCACATGCAGTTTCTGGTCCTAAGAGCAAGAGTTGTTTTCTGGTAATGAAAGTCACTATTGTGCTCCCATTGCCATACACAGTGCAAATCGCACATGCGTCTGTTCCCAGCAAGTACAGTGTATTTGACTGAAGAGGAGCTACTGCTCTTGTCAGTTTCCTAAGCAGAATTGAACTAGATATGGCCGTGTGTGTAGGAAGCACAGTTCTATTGTTCTGAGCAACCTCACTGTTCGGACCCTATAGTAAACACAGTAGAGTAGAAGAGTGCTCTTTTCTCAAAAGCATAGTGGGTTTCTTGTAAGGCGAGCTAGCGTTTGTTTCCCAGTCCTAAATGGAGTTGAATCACATGCAGTTTCTGGTCCTACGAGCAAGAGTTTTTTTCTGGTAAGGAAAGACACTATTGCGCTCCCATTGCCATACACAGTGCAAATAGCACTCCCGTCTGTTCACAGCAAGTACAGTGTATCGGACTGAAGAGGAGCCACTGTTCTTGTCAGTTTCCTAAGCAGAGTTGAACTAGATATGGCCCGTGTGTGTAGGAAGAACATTTCTTATGTTCTGAGCAAGCTCACTCTTCTGGCCCTATAGGAAACACAGTAGAGTAGAAGAGTGCTCTTTTCTCAAAAGCAGAGTGTGTTTCTTGTAAAGCGAGCTACCGTTTGTTTCCCAGTCCTAAATGGAGTGGAATCACATGCAGTTTCTGGTCCTACGAGCAAGAGTTGTTTTCTGGTAAGGAAAGTCACTATTGCGCTCCCATTGCCATACACAGTGCAAATAGCCCTCCCGTCTGTTCCCAGCAAGTACAGTGTTTTGGACTGAAGAGGAGCTACTGTTCTTCTCAGTTTCCTAAGCAGAGTTGAACTAGATATGGCCCGTGTGTGTAGGAAGCACAGTTCTTTTTTTCTGAGCAAACTCACTGTTCTGGCCCTATAGGAAATACAGTAGCGTAGAAGAGTGCTCTTTTCGCAAAAGCAGAGTGTGTTTTTTGTAAAGTGAGCTAGAGTTTGTTTCCCAGTCCTAAACGGAGTGGAATCACATGCAGTTTCTGGTCCTACGAGCAAGAGTTGTTTTCTGGTAAGAAGAGTCACTATTGCGCTGCCATTGCCATAGCACTGGCTTCTGTTCCCAGCAAGTACAGTGTATTGGACTGAAGAGGATATACTGTTCTTGTCAGGTTCCTAAGCAGACTTGAACTAGATATGGCCGTGTGAGTAGGAAGTGCAGTTTTTTTGTTCTGAGCAAGCTCACTGTTCGGAACACATAGGAAACACAGTAGAGTAGAAGAGTGCTCTTTTCTCAAAAGCAGAGTGTGTTTCATGTAAGGCGAGCTAGCATTTGTTTCCCAGTCCTAAATGGAGTTGAGTCACATGCAGTTTTTTGTCCTACGAGCAAGAGTTGTTTTCTGGTAAGACAAGTCACTATTGTGCTCCAATGCCATACACAGTGCAAATAGCACTCGCGACTGTTCCCTGCAAGTACAGTGTATTGGACTGAAGAGGAGCTACTGTTCTTGTTGGTTTCCTAAGCAGAGTTGAACTAGATATGGCCCGTGTGTGTAGGAAGCACAGTTCTTTTGTTCTGAGCAAGCTCACTCTTCGGACCCGATATGAAACACAATAGAGTAGAAGAGTGCTCTTTTCTCAAATGCAGAGTGTGTTTCATGTAAGGCGAGCTAGCATTTGTTTCCCAGTCCTAAATGGAGTTGAATCACATGCAGTTTCTGGTCCTACGAGCAAGAGTTGTTTTCTGGTAAGAAGAGTCACTATTGCGCTGCCATTGCCATACACAGGACTAATAGCACTGGCGTCTGTTCCCAGCAAGTACAGTGTATTGGACTGTAGAGGATCTACTGTTCTTGTCAGGTTCCTAAGCAGAATTGGACTAGATATGGCCGTGTGTGTAGGAAGCACAGTTCTTTTGTTCTGAGCAAGCTCACTGTTCGGACCCCAGAGGAAACACAGTAGAGTAGAAGAGTGCTCTTTTCTCAAAAGCAGAGTGTGTTTCTTGTAAGGCGAGCTAGCGTTTGTTTGCCAGTCCTAAATGGAGTTGAGTCACATGCAGTTTTTTGTCCAACGAGCAAGAGTTGTTTTCTAGTAAGACGAGTCACTATTGCGCTCCCATTGCCCTACACAAGGCAAATAGCACTCGCGTCTTTTCCCAGCAAGTACAGTGTATTGGACTGAATAGGAGCTATTGTTCTTGTCAGTTTCTTAAGCAGAGATGAACTAGATATGGTACGTGTGTGTAGGAAGCACTGTTCTTTTGTTCTGAGCAAGCTCACTGTTTGGACCCCATAGGAAACAGAGTAGAGTAGAAGAGTGCTCTTTTCTCTAAAGCAGAGTGTGTTTCTTGTAAGGAGAGCTAGCGTTTGTTTCCCAGTCCTAAATGGAGTTGAATCACATGCAGTTTCTGGTCCTATGAGCAAGAGTTGTTTTCTGGTAATGAAAGTCACTATTGTGCTCCCTTTGCCATACACAGTGCAAATCGCACATGCGTCTGTTCCCAGCAAGTACAGTGTATTGGACTGAAGAGGAGCTACTGTTCTTGTTGGTTTCCTAAGCAGAGTTGAACTAGATATGGCCCGTGTGTGCAGGAAGCACAGTTCTATTGTTCTGAGCAAGCTCACTGTTCGGACCCGATAGGAAATACAATAGAGTAGAAGAGTGCTCTTTTCTCAAATGCAGAGTGTGTTACATGTAAGGCGAGCTAGCATTTGTTTCCCTGTCCTAAATGGAGTTGAATCACATGCAGTTTATGGTCCTACGAGCAAGAGTTGTTTTCTGGTAAGAAGAGTCACTATTGTGCTGCCATTGCCATACACAGGACTAATAGCACTGGTGTCTGTTCCCAGCAAGTAAAGTGTATTGTACTGTAGAGGATCTACTGTTCTTGTCACGTTCCTAAGCAGAATTGAACTAGATATGGCCGTGTGTCTAGGAAGCACAGTTCTTTTGTTCTGAGCAAGCTCACTGTTCGGACCCCATAGGAAACACAGTAGAGTAGAAGAGTGCTCTATTCTCTAAAGCAGAGTGTGTTTTTGTAAGGCGAGCAATTGTTTGTTTCCTAGTTAAATGGAGTTGAATCACATGCAGTTTCTGGTCCTACGAACAAGAGTTGTTTTCTGGTAAGGAAAGTCACTATTGTGCTCCCATTGCCCTTCACAAGGCAAATAGCACTTGCGTTTTTTCCCAGTAAGTACAGAGTATTGGACTGAATAGGAGCTACTGTTCTTGTCAGTTTACTAAGCAGAGTTGAACTAGATATGGTCCGTGTGTGTAGGAAGCACAGTTCTTTTGTTCTGAGCAAGCTCACTGTTTGGACCCCATAGGAAACACAGTAGAGTAGAAGAGTGCTCTTTTCTCTAAAGCAGAGTGTGTTTCTTGTAAGGCAAGCTACCGTTTGTTTCCCAGTCCTAAATGGAGTGGAATCACATGCAGTTTCTGGTCCTATGAGCAAGAGTTGTTTTCTGGTAAGGAAAGTCACTATTGTGCTCCCATTGCCATACACAGTGCAAATAGCCCTCCCGTCTGTTCCCAGCAAGTACAGTGTATTGGACTGAAGAGGAGCTACTGTTCCTCTCAGTTTCCTAAGCAGAGTTGAACTAGATATGGCCTGTGTGTGTAGGAAGCACAGTTCCATTTTTCTGAGCAAGCTCACTGTTCTGGCCCTATAGGAAATACAGTAGAGTAGAAGAGTGCTCTTTTCGCAAAAGCAGAGTGTGTTTCTTGTAAGGAGAGCTAGCGTTTGTTTCCCAGTCCTAAATGGAGTTGAATCACATGCAGTTTCTGGTCCTACGAGCAAGAGTTTTTTTCTGGTAATGAAAGTCACTATTGTGCTCCCATTGCCATACACAGTGCAAATCGCAAATGCGTCTGTTCCCAGCAAGTACAGTGTATTGGACTGAAGAGGAGCTACTGTTCTTGTTGGTTTCCTAAGCAGAGTTGAACTTGATATGGCCCGTGTGTGTAGGAAGCACAGTTCTTTTGTTCTGAGCAAGCTCACTGTTCGGACCCGATAGGAAATACAATAGAGTAGAAGAGTGCTCTTTTCTCAAATGCAGAGTGTGTTTCATGTAAGGCGAGCTAGCATTTGTTTCCCAGTCCTAAATGGAGTTGAATCACATGCAGTTTATGGTCCTACGAGCAAGAGTTGTTTTCTGGTAAGAAGAGTCACTATTGCGCTGCCATTTCCATACACAGGACTAATAGCACTGGTGTCTGTTCCCAGCAAGTACAGTGTATTGGACTGTAGAGGATCCACTGTTCTTGTCAGGTTCCTAAGCAGAATTGAACTAGATATGGCCCGTGTGTAGGAAGCACAGTTCTTTTGTTCTGAGCAAGCTCACTGTTCGGACCCCATAGGAAACACAGTAGAGTAGAAGAGTGCTCTTTTCTCTAAAGCAGAGTGTGTTTTGTAAGGCGAGCTAGCGTTTGTTTCCTAGTTAAATGGAGTTGAATCACATGCAGTTTCTGGTCCTACGAACAAGAGTTGTTTTCTGGTAAGGAAAGTCACTATTGCGCTCCCATTGCACTTCACAAGGCAAATAGCACTCGCGTCTTTTCCCAGCAAGTACAGTGTATTGGACTGAATAGGAGCTACTGTTCTTGTCAGTTTACTAAGCAGAGTTGAACTAGATATGGTCCGTGTGTGTAGGAAGCACAGTTCTTTTGTTCTGAGTAAGCTCACTGTTTGGACCCCATAGGAAACACAGTAGAGTAGAAGAGTGCTCTTTTCTCTAAAGCAGAGTGTGTTTCTTGTAAGGCAAGCTACCGTTTGTTTCCCAGTCCTAAATGGAGTGGAATCACATGCAGTTTCTGGTCCTACGAGCAAGAGTTGTTTTCTGGTAAGGAAAGTCACTATTGTGCTCCCATTGCCATACACAGTGCAAATAGCCCTCCCGTCTGTTCCCAGCAAGTACAGTGTATTGGACTGAAGAGGAGCTACTGTTCTTCTCAGTTTCCTAAGCAGAGTTGAACTAGATATGACCCGTGTGTGTAGGAAGCACAGTTCCATTTTTCTGAGCAAGCTCACTGTTCTGGCCCTATAGGAAATACAGTGGAGTAGAAGAGTGCTCTTTTCGCAAAAGCAGAGTGTGTTTCTTGTAAAGTGAGCTAGAGTTTGTTTCCCAGTCCTAAATGGAGTTGAATCACATGCAGTTTCCGGTCCTACGAGCAAGAGTTGTTTACTGGTAAGGAAAGTCACTATTGAGCTTCCCTTGCCATACACAGTGCAAATAGCTCTCGCGTCTGTTCCCAGCAAGTACAGTGTATCAGACTGAAGAGGAGCTACTGTTCTTGTCAGTTTCCTAAGCAGATTTGAACTAAATATGGCCCGTATGTGTAGGAAGCACAGTTCTTATGTTCTGAGCAAGTTCACTCTTCTGGCCCTATAGGAAACACAGGAGAGTAGAAGAGTGCTCTTTTCTCAAAAGTAGAGTGTGTTTTTGTAAGGCGAGCTAGCATTTGTTTCCTAGTCCTAAAGGGAGTTGAATCACATGCAGTTTCTGGTCCTAGGAACAAGAGTTGTTTTCTGGTAAGGAAAGTCACTATTGCGCTCCCATTGCCATACACAGTGCAAGTAGCCTTCCCATCTGTTCCCAGCAAGTACAGTGTGTTGGATTGAAAAGGAGCTACTGATCTTCTCAGTATCCTAAGCAGAGTTGAACTAGATATGGCCCGTGTGTGTAGGAAGTACAGTTCTTTTTTTCTGAGCAAGCTCACTGTTCTGGACATATAGGAAACACAGTAGAGTAGAAGAATGCTCTTTTCTCAAAAGCAGAGTGTGATTCTTGTAAAGCGAGCTAGAGTTTGTTTCCCAGTCCTAAATGGAGTTGAATCACATGCAATTTCTGGTCCTACGAGCAAGAGTTGTTTTCTGGTAAGAAGAGTCACTATTGCGCTGCCATTGCCATACACAGGACAAAGAGCACTGGCGTCTATTCCCAGCAAGCACAGTGTATTGGACTGAAGAGGATCTACTGTTCTTGTCAGGTTCCTAAGCAGACTTGAACTAGATATGGTCCGTGTGTGTACGAAGCACAGTTCTTTTGTTCTGAGCACGCTCACTGTTTGGACCCCATAGGAAACACAGTAGAGTACAAGAGTGCTCTTTTCTCTAAAGCAGAGTGTGTTTCTTGTAAGGCAAGCTACCATTTGTTTCCCAGTCCTAAATGGAGTGGAATCACATGCAGTTTCTGGTCCTACGAGCAAGAGTTGTTTTCTGGTAAGGAAAGTCACTATTGCGCTCCCATTGCCATACACAGTGCAAATAGCACTCCCGTCTTTTCCCAGCAAGTACAGTGTATTGGACTGAATAGGAGCTACTGTTCTTGTCAGTTTCCTAGGCAGAGTTGAACTAGATATGGGCCGTGTGTGTACGAAGCACAGTTCTTTTGTTCTGAGCAAGCTCACTGTTTGGACCCCATAGGAAACACAGTAGAGTAGAAGAGTGCTCTTTTCTCTAAAGCAGAGTGTGTTTCTTGTAAGTCGAGCTACCGTTTGTTTTCCAGTCCTAGATGGAGTAGAATCACATGCAGTTTCTGGTCCTACGAGCAAGAGTTGTTTTCTGGTAAGGAAAGTCACTATTGCGCTCCCATTGCCATACACAGTGCAAATAGCCCTCCCGTCTGTTCCCAGCAAGTACAGTGTATTGGACTGAAGAGGAGCTACTGTTCTTCTCAGTTTCCTAAGCAGAGTTGAACTAGATATGGCCCGTGTGAGTAGGAAGCACAGTTCTTTTTTTCCGAGCAAGCTCACTGTTCTGGCCCTATAGGAAACACAGTAGAGTAGAAGAGTGCTCTTTTCTCAAAAGCAGAGTGTGATTCTTGTAAAGCGAGCTAGAGTTTGTTTCCTAGTCCTAAATGGAGTTGAATCAGATGCAGTTTCTGGTCCTACGAGCAAGAGTTGTTTTCTAGTAAGAAGAGTCACTATTGCGCTGCCATTGCCATACACAGGACATATAGCACTGGCGTCTGTTCCCAGCAAGTACAGTGTATTGGACTGAAGAGGATATACTGTTCTTGTCAGGTTCCTAAGCAGACTTGAACTAGATTTGGCCGAGTGAGTAGGAAGTACAGTTTTTTTGTTCTGAGCAAGCTCACTGTTCGGAACACATAGGAAACACAGTAGAGTAGAAGAGTGCTCTTTTCTCAAAAGCAAAGTGTGTTTCTTGGAAGTTGAGCTTGCGTTTGTTTCCCAGTCCTAAATGGAGTTGAGTCACATGCAATTTTTTGTCCTACGACCAAGACTGGTTTTCTGGTAAGGAAAGTCACTATTATGCTCCCATTGCCATACACAGTGCAAATAGCACTCGCGTCTGTTCCCAGCAAGTACAGTGCATCGGACTGAAGAGGAGCTCTGTTCTTGTCAGTTTCCAAAGCAGAGTTGAACTAGATATGACCCGTGTGTAGGAAGCACAGTTCTTTTGTTCTGAGCAAGCTCACTGTTCTGGCCCTATAGGAAACACAGTAGAGTAGAAGAGTGCTCTTTTCTCAAAAGCAGAGTGTGTTTCTTGTAAGGCGAGCTAGCGTTTGTTTCCCAGTCCTAAATGGAGTTGAGTCACATGCAGTTTTTTGTCCTACGAGCAAGAATTGTTTTCTGGTAAGACGAGTCACTATTGTGCTCCAATTGCCATACACACTGCAAATAGCACTCGCATCTGTTCCCCGCAAGTACAGTGTATTGGACTTAAGAAGATCTACTGTTCTTGTCAGTTTCATAAGCAGAGTTGAACTAGATATGGCCCGTGTGTGTAGAAAGCACAGTTCTTTTGTTCTGAGTAAGCTCACTGTTCGGACCCCATAGGAAGCACAGTAGATTAGAAGAGTGCTCTTTTCTCAAAAGCAGAGTGTGTTTCATGTAAGGCGAGCTAGCATTTGTTTCCCAGTCCTAAATGGAGATGAATCACATGCAGTTTCTGGTCCTACGATCAAGAGTTGTTTTCTGGTAAGGAAAGTCACTATTGCGCTCCCATTGCCATACACAGTGCAAATAGCACTCGCGTCTGTTCCCAGCAAGTACAGTGTATCGGACTGAAGAGGAGCTACTGTTCTTGTCAGTTTCCTAAGCAAAGTTCAACTAGTTATGGCCCGTGTGTAGGAAGCACAGTTCTTTTTTTCTGAGCAAGCTCACTGTTCTGGCCTTATAGGAAACACAGAAGAGTAGAAGAGTGCTCTTTTCTTAAAAGCAGAGTGTGATTCTTGTAAAGCGAGCTAGAATTTGTTTCCCAGTCCTAAATGGAGTTGAATCACATGCAATTTCTGGTCCTACGAGCAAGAGTTGTTTTCTGGTAAGAAGAGTCACTGTTGCGCTGCCATTGCCATAAACAGGACAAATAGCACTGGCGTCTGTTCCCAGCAAGTACAGTGTATTGGACTGAAGAGGATATACTGTTCTTGTCAGGTTCCTAAGCAGACTTGAACTAGATATGGTCCGTGTGTGTAGGAAGCACAGTTCTTTTGTTCTGAGCAAGCTCACTGTTTGGAACCCATAGGAAACACAGTAGAGTAGAAGAGTGCTCTTTTCTCTAAAGCAGAGTGTGTTTCTTGTAAGGCAAGCTACCGTTTGTTTCCCAGTCCTAAATGGAGTGGAATCACATGCAGTTTCTGGTCCAATGAGCAAGAGTTGTTTTCTGGTAAGGAAAGTCACTATTGGGCTCATATTGCCATACACAGTGCAAATAGCCCTCCCATCTGTTCCCAGAAAGTACAGTGTATTGGACTGAATAGGAGCTACTGTTCTTCTCAGTTTCCTAAGCAGAGTTGAACTAGATATGGCCCGTGTGTGTAGGAAGCACAGTTCTTTTTTTCTGAGCAAGCTCACTCTTCTGGCCCTATAGGAAACACAGTAGAGTAGAAGAGTGCTCTTTTATCAAAAGCAGAGTGTGTTTCTTGGAAGTCGAGCTAGCGTTTGTTTCCCAGTCCTAAGTGGAGTTGAGTCACATGCAGTTTTTTCTCCTACGAGCAAGAGTTGTTTTCTGCTAAGACAAGTCACTATTGTGCTCCAATTGCCATATACAGGACAAATAGCACTGGCGTCTGTTCCCAGCAAGTACAGTGTATTGGACTAAAGAGGATCTACTGTTCTTGTCAGGTTCCTAAGCAGACTTGAACTAGATATGGCCGTGTGTGTAGGAAGCACAGTTTTTTTGTTCTGAGCAAGCTCACTGTTCGGAACACATAGGAAACACAGTAGAGTAGAAGAGTGCTCTTTTCTCAAAAGCAGAGTTTGTTTCTTGTAAGGCGAGCTAGCATTTGTTTCCCAGTCCTAAATGGAGTTGAGTCACATGCAGTTTTTTGTCCTATGAGCAAAAGTTGTTTTCTGGTAAGACAAGTCACTATTGTTCTCCAATTGCCATACACAATGAAAATAGCACTCGCATCTGTTCCCCGCCAGTACAGTGTATTGGAAGGAAGAAGAGCTACTGTTCTTGTCAGCTTCCTAAGCACAGTTGAACTAGATATGGCTCGTGTGTGTAGGAAGCACAGTTCTTTTGTTCTGAGCAAGCTCACTGTTCGAACCCCATAGGAAACACAGTAGAGTAGAAGAGTGCTCTTTTCTCAAAAGCAGAGTGTGTTTCGTGTAAGGCGAGCTAGAGTTTGTTTCCCAGTCCTAAATGGAGTTGAATCACATGCAGTTTCTGTTCTTACGAGCAACAGTTGTTTTCTGGTAAGGAAAGTCACTATTGTGCTCCCATTGCCATACACAGTGCAAATAGCACTCGCGTCTGTTCCCAGCAAGTACAGTGTATCGGACTGAAGAGGAGCTACTGTTCTTGTCAGTTTCCAAAGCAGAGTTGAACTAGATATGGCCCGTGTGTAGGAAGCACAGTTTTTTTGTTCTGAGCAAGCTCACTTTTCGGAACACATAGGAAACACAGTAGAGTAGAAGAGTGCTCTTTTCTCAAAAGCAGAGTGTGTTTTTGTAAGTTGAGCTAGCGTTTGTTTCCTAGTCCTAAATGGAGTTGAATCACATGCAGTTTCTGGTCCTATGAACAAGAGTTGTTTTCTGGTAAGGAAAGTCACTATTGCGCTCCCATTGCCCTTCACAAGGCAAATAGCCCTGGCGTCTTTTCCCAGCAAGTACAGTGTATTGGACTGAAGAGGAGCTACTGTTCTTGTCAGTTTACTAAGCAGAGTTGAACTAGATATGGCCCGTTTGTGTAGGAAGTACAGTTTTTTTGTTCTGAGCAAGCTCACTGTTCGGAACACATAGGAAACACAGTAGAGTAGAAGAGTGCTCTTGTCTCAAAAGCAGAGTGTGTTTCATGTAAGGCGACCTAGCATTTGTTTCCCACTCCTAAGTGGAGTTGAATCACATGCAGTTTCTGGTCCTATGATCAAGAGTTGTTTTCTGGTAAGGAAAGTCACTATTGGGCTCCCATTGCCGTACACAGTACAAATAGCACTCGCGTCTGTTCCCAGCAAATACAGTGTATTGGACTGAAGAGGAGCTACTGTTCTTGTTGGTTTCCTATGCAGAGTTGAACTAGATATGGCTCGTGTGTGTAGGAAGCACAGTTATTTTCTTCTGTGCAAACTCACTGTTCGGACCCCATAGGAAACACAGTAGAGTAGAAGAGTACTCTTTTCTCAAAAGCAGAGTGTGTTTCATGTATGCGAGCTAGCATTATTTCCCAGTCCTAAATGGAGTTGAATCACATGCAGTTTCTGGTCCTACGAGCAAGAGTTGTTTTCTGGTAAGGAAAGTAACTATTGCGCTCCCATTGCCATACACAGTGCAAATAGCCCTCCTGTCTGTTCCCAGCAAGTACAGTGTATTGGACTGCAAAGGAGCTACTGTTCTTCTCAGTTTCCTAAGCAGAGTTGAACTAGATATGGGCCGTGTGTGTAGGAAGTAAAGTTCTTTTTTTCTGAGCAAGCTCACTGTTCTGGCCCTATAGGAAACACAGAAGAGTAGAAGAGTGCTCTTTTCTCAAAAGCAGAGTATGTGTCATGTAAGGCGAGCTAGCATTTGTTTCCCAGTCCTAAATGGAGTTGAATCACATGCAGTTTCCGGTCCTACGAGCAAGAGTTGTTTACTGGTAAGGAAAGTCACTATTGAGCTCCCCTTGCCATACACAGTGCAAATAACTCTCGCGTCTGTTCCCAGCAAGTACAGTGTATCAGACTGAAGAGGAGCTACTGTTCTTGTCAGTTTCCTAAGCAGAGTTGAACTAGATATGGCCCGTATGTGTAGGAAGCACAATTCTTATGTTCTGAGCAAGTTCACTGTTCTGGCCATATAGGAAACACAGTAGAGTAGAAGAGTGCTCTTTTCTCAAAAGCAGAGTGTGATTCTTGTAATGCGAGCTAGAGTTTGTTTCCCAGTCCTAAATGGAGTTGAATCACATGCAATTTCTTGTCCTACGAGCAAGAGTTGTTTTCTGGTAAGAAGAGTCACTATTGCGCTGCCATTTGATACACAGGACAAATAGCACTGGCGTCTATTCCCAGCAAGTACAGTGTATTGGACTGAAGAGGATCTACTGTTCTTGTCAGGTTCCTAAGCAGACTTGAACTAGATATGGTCCGTGTGTGTAGGAAGCACAGTTCTTTTGTTCTGAGCAAGCTCACTGTTTGGACCCCATAGGAAACACAGTAGAGTACAAGAGTGCTCTTTTCTCTAAAGCATAGTGTGTTTCTTGTAAGGGAAGCTACCGTTTTTTTCCCAGTCCTAAATGGAGTGGAATCACATGCAGTTTCTGGTCCTATGAGCAAGAGTTGTTTTCTGGTAAGGAAAGTAACTATTGTGCTCCCATTGCCAAACACAGTGCAAATAGCACTCGCGTCTTTTCCCAGCAAGTACAGTGTATTGGACTGTATAGGAGCTACTGTTCTTGTCAGTTTCCTAAGCAGAGTTGAACTAGATATGGCCCGTGTGTGTAGGAAGCACAGTTCTTTTTTTCTGAGCAAGCTCACTGTTCGGACCCGATAGGAAACACAATAGAGTAGAAGAGTGCTCTTTTCTCAAATGCAGAGTGTGTTTCATGTAAGGCGAGCTAGCATTTGTTTCCCAGTCCTAAATGGAGTTGAATCACATGCAGTTTCTGGTCCTACGAGCAAGAGTTGTTTTCTGGTAAGAAGAGTCACTATTGCGCTGCCATTGCCATACACAGGACTAATAGCACTGGTGTCTGTTCCCAGCAAGTACAGTGTATTGGACTGTAGAGGATCTACTGTTCTTGTCAGGTTCCTAAGCAGAATTGAACTAGATATGGCCGTGTGTGTAGGAAGCACAGTTCTTTTGTTCTGAGCAAGCTCACTGTTCGGACCCCAGAGGAAACACAGTAGAGTAGAAGAGTGCTCTTTTCTCAAAAGCAGAGTGTGTTTCTTGTAAGGCGAGCTAGCGTTTGTTTCCCAGTCCTAAATGGAGTTGAGTCACATGCAGTTTTTTGTCCTACGAGCAAGAGTTGTTTTTTGGTAGGAGGAGTCACTATTGTGCTCCCATTGACATACACAGTGCAAATAACACTCGCGTCTGTTCCCCGCAAGTACAGTGTATCGGACGGAAGAGGAGCTACTGTTCTTGTCAGTTTCCTAAGCAGAGTTGAAATAGATATGGCCCATGTGTGTAGGAAGCACAATTCTTTTGTTCTGAGCAAGCTCACTGTTTGGACCCCATAGGAAACACAGTAGAGTAGAAGAGTGCTCTTTTCTCTAAAGCAGAGTGTGTTTCTTGTAAGGCGAGCTACCGTTTGATTCCCAGTCCTAAATGGAGTGGAGTCACACGCAGTTTCTGGTCCTACGAGCAAGAGTTGTTTTCTGGTAAGGAAAGTCACTATTGCGCTCCCATTGCCATACACAGTGCAAATAGCCTTCCCGTCTGTTCCCAGCAAGTACAGTGTATTGGATTGAAAAGGAGCCACTGTTCTTCTCAGTTTCCTAAGCAGAGTTGAACTAGATATGGCCCGTGTGTGTAGGAAGTACAGTTCTTTTTTTCTGAGCAAGCTCACTGTTCTGGCCATATAAGAAACACAGTAGAGTAGAAGAGTGCTCTTTTCTCAAAAGCAGAGTGTGATTCTTGTAAAGCGAGCTATAGTTTGTTTCCCAGTCCTAAATGGAGTTGAATCACATGCAATTTCTGGTCCTACGAGCAAGAGTTGTTTTCTGGTAAGAAGAGTCACTATTGCGCTGCCATTGCCATAAACAGGACAAATAGCACTGGTGTCTGTTCCCAGCAAGTACAGTGTATTGGACTGAAGAGGATCTACTGTTCTTGTCAGGTTCCTAAGCAGACTTGAACTAGATATGGTCCGTGTGTGTAGGAAGCACAGTTCTTTTGTTCTGAGCAAGCTCACTGTTTGGAACCCATAGGAAACACAGTAGAGTAGAAGAGTGCTCTTTTCTCTAAAGCAGAGTGTGTTTCTTGTAAGGCGAGCTACCGTTTGTTTCCCAGTCCTAAATGGAGTGGAATCACATGCAGTTTCTGGTCCAACGTGCGAGTTGTTTTCTGGTAAGGAAAGTCACTATTGGGCTCATATTGCCATACACAATGCAAATAGCCCTCCCGTCTGTTCCCAGAAAGTACAGTGTATTGGATTGAAGAGGAGCTACCATTCTTCTCAGTTTCCTAAGCAGAGTTGAACTACATATGGCCCGTGTGTGTAGGAAGCACAGTTCTTTTTTTCTGAGCAAGCTCACTGTTCTGGCCCTATAGGAAACACAGTAGAGTAGAAGAGTGCTCTTTTCTCAAAAGCAGAGTGTGTTTCTTGTAAAGCGAGCTAGAGTTTGTTTCCCAGTCCTAAATGGAGTTGAATCACATGCAGTTTCTGGTCCTACGAGCAAGAGTTGTTTTCTAGTAAGAAGAGTCACTATTGAGCTGCCATTGCCATACACAGGACAAATAGCACTGGCGTCTGTTCCCAGCAAGTACAGTGTATTGGACTGAAGAGGATATACTGTTCTTGTCAGGTTCCTAAGCAGACTTGAACTAGATATGGCCGAGTGAGTAGGAAGTACAGTTTTCTTGTTCTGAGCAAGCTCACTGTTCGGAACACATAGGAAACACAGTAGAGTAGAAGAGTGCTCTTTTCTCAAAAGCAAAGTGTGTTTCTTGGAAGTTGAGCTAGCGTTTGTTTCCCAGTCCTAAATGGAGTTGAGTCACATGCAATTTTTTGTCCTACGACCAAGACTTGTTTTCTGGTAAGGAAAGTCACTATTGTGCTCCCATTGCCATACACAGTGCAAATAGCACTCGCGTCTTTTCCCAGCAAGTACAGTGTATCGGACTGAAGAGGAGCTACTGTTCTTGTCAGTTTCCTAAGCAGAGTTGAACTAGATATGGCCCGTGTGTAGGAAGCACAGTTCTTTTGTTCTGAGCAAGCTCACTGTTCTGGCCCTATAGGAAACACAGTAGAGTAGAAGAGTGCTCTTTTCTCAAAAGCAGAGTGTGTTTCTTGTAAGGCGAGCTAGAGTTTGTTTCCCAGTAATAAGTGGAGTTGAGTCACATGCAGTTTTTTGTCCTACGAGCAAGAATTGTTTTCTGGTAAGACGAGTCACTATTGTGCTCCAATTGCCATACACAGTGCAAATAGCACTCGCGTCTGTTCCCCGCAAGTACAGTGTATTGGACTGAAGAAGATCTACTGTTCTTGTCAGTTTCATAAGCAGAGTTGAACCAGATATGGCCCGTGTGTGTAGGAAGCACGGTTCTTTTGTTCTGAGTAAGCTCACTGTTCGGACCCCATAGGAAGCACAGTAGATTAGAAGAGTGCTCTTTTCTCAAAAGCAGAGTGTGTTTCATGTAAGGCGAGCTAGAGTTTGTTTCCCAGTCCTAAATGGAGTTGAATCACATGCAGTTTCTGGTCCTACGATCAAGAGTTGTTTTCTGGTAAGGAAAGTCACTATTGCGCTCCCATTGCCATACACAGTGCAAATAGCACTCGCGTCTGTTCCCAACAAGTACAGTGTATCGGACTGAAGAGGAGCTACTGTTCTTGTCAGTTTCCTAAGCAAAGTTCAACTAGTTATGACCCGTGTGTAGGAAGCACAGTTCTTTTTTTCTGAGCAAGCTCACTGTTCTGGCCCTATTGGAAACACAGTAGAGTAGAAGAGTGCTCTTTTCTCAAAAGCAGAGTGTGTTTCATGTAAGGTGTGCTAGCATTTGTTTCCCAGTCCTAAATGGAGTTGAATCATATGCAGTTTCTGGTCCTACGAGCAAGGTTTGTTTTCTGGTAAGAAGAGTCACTATTGCGCTGCCATTGCCATACACAGGACAAATAGCACTGGCGTCTGTTCACAGCAAGTACAGTGTATTGGACTGAAGAGGATCTACTATTCTTGTCAGGTTCCTAAGCAGACTTGAACTAGATATGGCCGTGTGTGTAGGAAGCACAGTTCTTTTGTTCTGAGCAAGCTCACTGTTCAGAACACATAGGAAACACAGTAGAGTAGAAGAGTGCTCTTTTCTCAAAACCAGAGTGTGTTTCATGTAAGGCGAGCTAGCATTTGTTTCCCAGTCCTAAATGGAGTTGAATCACATGCAGTTTCTGGTCCTATGAGCAAGGGTTGTTTTCTGGTAAGAAGAGTCACTCTTCGCTGCCATTGCCATACACAGTGCAAATAGCACTCGTGTCTGTTCCCCGCAAGTACAGTGTATTGGACTGAAGAGAATCTACTGTTCTTGTCAGGTTCCTAAGCAGACTTGAACTAGATATGGCCGTGTGTGTAGGAAGCACAGTTTTTTTGTTCTGAGCAAGCTCACTGTTCGGAACACATAGGAAACACAGTAGAGTAGAAGAGTGCTCTTTTCTCAAAAGCAGAGTTTGTTTCTTGGAAGTCGAGCTAGCGTTTGTTTCCCAGTCCTAAATGGACTTGAGTCACATGCAGTTTTTTGTCCAACGAGCAAGAGTTATTTTATGGTAAGACAAGTCACTATTGTGCTCCAATGCCATACACAGTGCAAATAGCACTCGCGTCTGTTCCCAGGAAGTACAGTGTATTGGACTGAAGAGGAGCTAATGTTCTTGTTTGTTTACTAAGCAGAGTTTAATTAGATATGGCCCGTGTGTGTAGAAAGCACAGTTCTTTTGTTCTGAGCAAGCTCACTGTTCGGACCCCATAGGAAACACAGTAGAGTAGAAGAGTGCTCTTTTCTCAAAAGCAGAGTGTGTTTCATGTAAGGCGAGGTAGCATTTGTTTCCCTCTCTTAAATGGAGTTGAATCACATGCAGTTACTGGTCCCATGAGCAAGAGTTGTTTTCTGGTAAGGAAAGTCACTATTGCGCTCCCATTGACTTACACAGTGCAAATAGCCCTGGCGTCTGTTCCCAGAAAGTACAGTGTATCGGACTGAAGAGGAGCTACTGTTCTTGTCAGTTTCCTAAGCAGAGTTGAACTAGATATGGCCCGTGTGCGTAGGAAGCTCAGTTCTTATGTTATGAGCAAGTCACTGTTCTGGCCCTATAGGAAACACAGTAGAGTAGAAGAGTGTTCTTTTCTCAAAAGCCAACTGTGGTTCTTGAAAGGCGAGCTAGCGTTTGTTTCCTAGTGCTAAATGGAGTTGAATCACATGCAGTTTCTGGTCCTACGAGCAAGAGTTGTTTTCTGGTAAGGAAAGTCACTATTGCACTCCTATTGCCATATACAGTGCAAATAGCAATCGCGTCTGTTCCCAGCAAGTACAGTGTATCGGACTGAAGTGGAGCTACTCTTCTTGTCAGTTTCCTAAGCAGAGTTGAACTAGATATGGCCCGTGTGTAGGAAGCACAGTTCTTTTGTTCTGAGCAAGCTCACTGTTCTGGCCCTATAGGAAACACAGTAGAGTAGAAGAGTGGTCTTTTCTCTAAAGCAGAGTGTTTCTTGTAATGCGCGCTAGCATTTGTTTCCCAGTCCGAAATGGAGTTGAAACACATGCAGTTTCTGGACCTACGAGCAAGAGTTGTTTTATGGTAAGAATAGTCACGATTGCGCTGCCATTGCCATACACAGGACAAATAGCACTGGCGTCGGTTCCCAGCAAGTACAGTGTATTGGACTAAAGGTTATCTACTGTTCTTGTCAGGTTCCTAAGCAGAGTTGAACTAGATATGGCCCGTGTGTGTAGGAAGCACAGTTATTGTGTTCTGAGCAAGCTCACTGTTCTGGCCCTATAGGAAACACAGTAGAGTAGAAGAGTGCTCTTTTCTCAAAAGCGGGTGTGTTTCTTGTAAGGCAAGCTAGCGTTTTTTTCCCAGTCCTAAATGGAGTTGAATCACATGCAGTTTCTGGTCCTATGAGCAAGAGTTGTTTTCTGTTAATGAAAGTCACTATTGCGCTCCCATTGCCATACACAGTGCAAATAGCACTCGCGTCTGATCCCACCAAGTACAGTGTATCGGACTGAAGAGGAGCTACTGGTCTTTCAGTTTCCTAAGCAGAGTTGAACTAGATAGGCCCCGTGTGTGTAGGAAGCACAGTTCTATTGTTCTGAGCAAGTTCACCGTTCTGTCCCTATGGATAACACAGTAGAGTAGAAGAATGCTCTTTTCTCAAAAGCAGAGTGTGTTTCTTGTAAGGCGAGCTAGAGTTTGTTTCCCAGTCCTAAATGGAGTTGAGTCACATGCAGTTTTTTGTCCTACGAGCAAGAGTTGTTTTCTGGTAAGGCGAGTCACTATTGTGCTCCCATTGCCATACACAGTGCAAATAGCACTCGCGTCTGTTCCCAGCAAGTACAGTGTATTGGACTGAATAGGATCTACTGTTCTTTTCAGTTTCCTAAGCAGAGGGGAACTAGATATTGCCCATGTGTGTAGGAAGCACAGTTCTTTTGTTCTTGCAAGCTCACTGTTCGGACTCCATAGGAAACACAGTAGAGTAGAAGAGTGCTCTTTTCTCAAAAGCAGAGTGTGTTTCATGTAAGGCGAGGTAGCATTTGTTTCCCAGTCTTAAATGGAGTTGAATCACATGCAGTTACTGGTCCTATGAGCAAGAGTCGTTTTCTGGTAAGGAAAGTCACTATTGCGCTCCCATTGACATACACAGTTCAAATAGCCCTGGCGTCTGTTCCCAGCAAGTACAGTGTATCGGACTGAAGAGGAGCTACTGTTCTTGTCAGTTTCCTAAGCAGAGTTGAACTAGATATGGCCCATGTGCGTAGGAAGCTCAGTTCTTTTATTCTGAGCAAGCTCACTGTTCTGGCCCTATAGGAAACACAGTAGAGTCGAAGAGTGTTCTTTTCTCTAAAGCAGAGTGTGTTTCTTGTAGGGAAATCTAGCGTTTCTTTCCTAGTCCTAAATGGAGTTGAATCACATGCAGTTTCTGGTCCTACGCACAAGAGTTGTTTTCTGGTAAGGAAAGTCACTATTGCGCGCCCATTGCCATAAACAGTGCAAATAGCACTCGCGTCTGTTCCCTGCAAGTACAGTTTTGGACTGAAAAGGAGCTACTGTTCTTGTCAGGTTCCTAAGCAGAGTTGAACTACATATGGTCCGTGTGTGTAGGAAGCACAGTTCTTTTGTTCTGAGCAAGCTCACTGTTTGGAACACATATGAAACACAGTAGCGTAGAAGACTGCTCCTTTCTCTAAAGCAGAGTGTGTTTCTTGTAAGGCGAGCTAGCGCTTGTTTCCTAGTCCTAAATGGAGTAGAATATCATGCCGTTTCTGGTCCTATGAGCAAGAGTTGTTTTCTGGTAAGGAAAGTCACTATTGCGCTGCCATTGCCATACACAGGACAAATAGCACTGGCGTCTGTTGCCAGCAAGTACAGTGTATTGGACTGAAGATGATCTACTGTTCTTGTCAGGTTCCTAAGCAGACTTGAACTAGATATGGCCGTGTGTGTAGGAAGCACAATTTTTTTTGTTCTGAGCAAGCTCACTGTTTGGACCCCTTAGGAAACACAGTAGAGTAGAAGAGTGCTCTTTTCTCAAAAGCTGACTGTGTTTCTTGTAAGGCGAGCTAGCGTTTGTTTCCTACTCCTAAATGGAGTTGAATCACATGCAGTTTCTGGTCCTACGAGCAAGAGTTGTTTTCTGGTAAGGAAAGTCACTATTGCGCGCCCATTGCCATATACAGTGCAAATAGCACTCGCGTCTGTTCCCCGCAAGTATAGTGTTGGACTGAAGAGGAGCTACTGTTCTTGTCAGTTTCCTTAGCAGAGGTGGACTAGATATGGCCCCTGTGTGTAGGAAGCACAGTTCTTTTGTTCTGAGCAAGGTCACAGTTCGGACCCCATAGGAAACACAGCAGAGTAGAAGAGTGCTCTTTTCTCAAAAGCAGAGTGTGTTTCATGTAAGGCGAGGTAGCATTTGTTTCCCTGTCTTAAATGGAGTTGAATCACATGCAGTTATTGGTCCTATGAGCAAGAGTTGTTTTCTGGTAAGGAAAGTCACTATTGCGCTCCCATTGCCATACACAGTGCAAATAGCACTCGCGTATGTTCCCTGCAAGTACAGTGTTGGACTGAAGAGGACCTACTGTTCTTGTCAGGTTCCTAAGCAGAGTTGAACTAGATATGGCCCGTGTGTGTAGGAAGCACAGTTCTTTTGTTCTGAGCAAGCTTACTGTTCAGACCCCATAGGAAACACAGTAGAGTAGAAGAGTGCTCTTTTCTCAAAAGCAGAGTGTGTTTCTTTTAAGGCGAGCTAGTGTTTGTTTCCCAGTCCTAAATGGAGTTGAATCCCATGCATATTCTGGTCCTATGAGCAAGAGTTGTTTTCTGGTAAGAAGAGTCACTATTGCGCTCCCATTGTCATACACTGGGCAAATAGCACTGTCGTCTGTTCCCAGCATGTACAGTGTGTTTGACTGAAGAGGATCTACTGTTCTTGTCAGTTTCCTAAGTAGAATTGAACTAGATATGGCCATGTGTGTAGGAAGCACAGTTCTTTTGTTCAGAGAAAGCTCACTGTTCGGACCTCATAGGAAACACAGTAGAGTAGAAGAGTGCTCTTTTCTCAAAAGCAGGATGTGTTTCTTGTAAGGCGAGCTAGCATTTGTTTCACAGTCCTAAATGGAGTTGAATCACATGCTGTTGTTGGTCCCAGGATCAAGAGTTGTTTTCTGGTAAGGAAAGTCACTATTGCGCTCCCATTGCCATACACAGTACAAATAGCACTCGCGTCTGTTGCCAGCAAGTACAGTGTATTGGACTGAAGAGGAGCTACTGTTCTTGTCAGTTTCCTAAGCAGAGTTGAACTAGATATGGCCGTGTGTGTAGGAAGCACAGTTCTTTTGTTCTGCGCAATCTCACTGTTCGGACCCAATAGGAAACACAGTAGAGTAGAAGAGTGCTCTTTTCTCAAAAGCAGAGTGTGTTTCTTGTAAGGCGAGCTACCGTATGTTTCCCAGTCCTAAATGGTGTTGAATCACATGCACTTTCTGGTCCTAAGAGCAAGAGTTGTTTTCTGGTAAGAAGAGTCACTATTGTGCTCCCATTGTCATACACAGGGCAAATAGCACTGGCGTCTGTTCCCAGCCTGTACACCGTATTGGACTGAAGAGGATCTATTGTTCTTGTCAGTTTCCTAAGCAGAGTTGAACTAGATATAGCCTGTGTGTGTAGGAAGCACAGTTCTTTTGTTCTGAGCAAGCTCACTGTTGTGGCCCTATAGGAAACACAATAGAGTAGAAGAGTGCTCTTTTCTCCAAAGAAGAGTGTGTTTCTTCTAAGGCGACCTAGCTTTTTTTCCCCAGTCCTAAATGGAGTTGAATCACATGCAGTTTTTGGTTTTTTGAGCAAGAGTTGTTTTCTGGTAAGAAGAGTAACTATTGTGCTCCTGTTGTCATACACAGGGCAAATAGCACATGCGTCTGTTCCCAGCAATTACAGTGTATCGGACTGAAGAGGAGCTACTGTTCTTGTCAGTTTCCTAAGGAGAGTTGAACTAGATATGGCCCGTGTGTGTAGGAAGCACAGTTCTTTTGTTCTGAGCAAGCTCACTGTTCGGAACACATAGGAAACACAGTAGAGTAGAAGAGTTCTCTTTTCTCAAAAGCAGAGTGTGTTTCATGTAAGGCGAGCTAGCATTTGTTTCCCAGTCCTAAATGGAGTTGAATCACATGCAGTTTCTGGTCCTACGAGCAAGGTTTGTTTTCTGGTAAGAAGAGTCACTATTGCACTGCCATTGCCATACACAGGACAAATAGCTCTGGCGTCTGTTCCCAGCAAGTACAGTGTATTGGACTGAAGAGGATCTACTGTTCTTGTCAGGTTCCTAAGCAGACATGAACTAGATATGGCCGTGTGTGTAGGAAGCACAGTTTTTTTGTTCTGAGCAAGCTCACTGTTCGGAAAACATAGGAAACACAGTAGAGTAGAAGAGTGCTCTTTTCTCAAAGCCAGAGTGTGTTTCATGTAAGGCGAGCTAGCATTTGTTTCCCAGTCCTAAATGGAGTTGAATCACATGCAGTTTCTGGTCCTATGAGCAAGGGTTGTTTTCTGGTAAGAAGAGTCACTATTGCACTGCCATTGCCATACACAGTGCAAATAGCACTCGTGTCTGTTCCCCGCAAGGACAGTGTATTGGACTGAAGAGAATCTACTGTTCTTGTCAGGTTCCTAAGCAGACTTGAACTAGATATGGCCGTGTGTGTAGGAAGCACAGTTTTTTTGTTCTGAGCAAGCTCACTGTTCGGAACACATAGGAAACACAGTAGAGTAGAAGAGTGCTCTTTTCTCAAAACCAGAGTGTGTTTCTTGGAAGTCGAGCTAGCATTTGTTTCCCAGTCCTAAATGGAGTTGAGTCACATGCAGGTTTTTGTCCAACGAGCAAGAGTTATTTTCTGGTAAGACAAGTCACTATTGTGCTCCAATGCCATACACAGTGCAAATAGCACTCGCGTCTGTTCCCCGCAAGTACAGTGTATTGGACTGAAGAGGAGCTACTGTTCTTGTTTGTTTCCTAAGCAGAGTTTAATTAGATATGGCCCGTGTGTGTAGAAAGCACAGTTCTTTTGTTCTGAGTAAGCTCACTGTTCGGACCCCATAGGAAACTCAGTAGAGTAGAAGAGTGCTCTTTTCTCAAAAGCAGAGTGTGTTTCTTGTAAGGCGAGCTAGCATTTGTTTCCCAGTCCTAAATGGAGTGGAATCACATGCAGTTTCTGGTCCTACGAGCAAGAGTTGTTTTCTGGTAAGGAAAGTCACTATTGCGCTCCCATTGCCATACACAGTGCAAATAGCACATGCATCTGTTCCCAGCAATTACAGTGTATTGGACTGAAGAGGATCTACTGTTCTTGTCAGGTTCCTAAGCAGAGTTGAACTAGATATGGCCCGTGTGTGTAGGAAGCACAGTTCTTATGTTCTGAGCAAGCTCACTGCTCTGGCCCCATAGGAAACACAGTAGAGTAAAAGAGTGCTCTTTTCTCTAAAGCAGAGTTTGTTTCTTGTAAGGTGAGCTTGCATTTGTTTCCAAGTCCTAAATTGAGTTGAGTCACATGCAGTTTTTTGTCCTACGAGCAAGAGTTTTTTTCTTGTAAGACGAGTCTCTATTGTGCTCCAATTGCCATACACAGTGCAAATAGCACTCGCGTCTGTTCCCCGCAAGTACAGTGTATTGGACTGAAGAGGAGCTACTGTTCTTGTTTGTTTCCTAAGCAGAGTTGAACTAGATATGGCCCATGTGTGTAGGAGGCACAGTACTTTTGTTCTGAGCAAGCTCACTGTTCGGACCCCATAGGAAACACAGTAGAGTAGAAGAGTGCTCTTTTCTCAAAAGCAGAGAGTGTTTCATGTAAGGCGAGCTAGCACTTGTTCCCCAGTCCTAAATGGAGTTGAATCACATGCAGTTTCTGGTCCTTCGAGCAAGAGTTGTTTTCTGGTAAGGAAAGTCACTATTGCGCTCCCATTGACATACACAGTGCAAATAGCACTCGCGTCTGTTCCCAGCAAGTACAGTGTATCGGACTGAAGAGGAGCTACAGTTCTTGTCAGTTTCCTAAGCAGAGTTGAACTAGTTATGGCCCGTATGTAGGAAGCACAGTTCTTTTGTTTTGAGCAAGCTCACTGTTCTGGCCCTATAGGAAACACAGTAGAGTAGATGAGTGCTCTTTTCTCTAAAGCAGAGTGTGTTTCTTGTAAGGCCAGCTAGCATTTGTTTCCCAGTCTTAAATGGAGTTGAATCACATGCAGTTTCTAGTCCTAAGAGCAAGAATTGTTTTATGGTAAGAAGAGTCACTATTGTGCTGCCATTGCCATACACAGGACAAAGAGCACTGGCGTCTTTTCCTAGCAAGTACAGTGTATTGGACTGAAGAGGATCTACTGTTCTTGTCAGGTTCCTAAGCAGACTTGAACTAGATATGGCCGTGTGTGTAGGAAGCACAGTTCTTTTGTTCTGAGCAAGCTCACTGTTCGGACACCATAGGAAACACAGTAGAGTAGAAGAGTGCTCTTTTCTCAAAAGCAGAGTGTATTCTTGTAAGGCGAGCTAGCGTTTGTTTCCCAGTCCTAAATGGAGTTGAATCACATGCAATTTCTGGTCCTAAGAGCAAGAGTTGTTTTCTGGTAAGGAAAGTCACTATTGCGCTCCCCTTGCCATACATAGTGCAAATAGCTCTCGCGTCTGTTCCCAGCAAGTACAGTGTATCGGACTGAAGAGGAGCTACTGTTCTTGTCAGTTTCCTAAGCAGAGTTCAACTATATATGGCCCGTGTGTGTAGGAAGCACCGTTCTTATGTTCTGAGCAAGCTCACTCTTCTGGCCCTATAGGAAACACAGTAGAGTAGAAGAGTGCTCTTTTCTCAAAAGCAGAGTGTGTTTTTGTAAGGCGAGCTAGCGTTTGTTTCCTAGTCCTAAATAGAGTTGAATCACAAGCAGTTTCTGGTCCTAAGAACAAGAGTTTTTTTCTGGTAAGGAAAGTCACTATTGCGCTCCCATTGCCCTACACAAGGCAAATAGCACTCGCGTCTTTTCCCAGCAAGTACATTGTATTGGACTTAATAGGAGCTACAGTTCTTGTCAGTTTCCTAAGCAGAGTTGAACTAGATATGGCCCGTGTGTGTAGGAAGTACAGTTCTTTTTTTCTGAGCAAGCTCACTGTTCTGTCCCTATAGGAAACACAGTAGAGTAGAAGAGTGCTCTTTTCTCAAAAGCAGAGTGTGTTTCTTGTAAAGCGAGCTAGAGTTTGTTTCCCAGTCCTAAATGGAGTGGAATCACATGCAGTTTCTGGTCCTACGAGCAAGAGTTGTTTTCTGGTAAGAAGAGTCACTATTGCGCTCCCATTGCCATACACAGGACAAATAGCACTGGCGTCTGTTCCTAGCAAGTACAGTTTATTGGACTGAAGAGGATCTACTGTTCTTGTCAGGTTCCTAAGCAGACTTGAACTAGATATGGCCGTGTGTATAGGAAGCACAGTTCTTTTGTTCTGAGCAAGCTCAGTGTTCGGACACCACAGGAAACACAGTAGAGTAGAAGAGTGCTCTTTTGTCAAAAGCAGAGTGTGTTTCTTGTAAGGCGAGCTAGCGTTTGTTTCCCAGTCCTAAATGGAGTTGAATCTCATGCAGTTTCTGGTCCTAAGAGCAAGAGTTGTTTTCTGGTAAGGAAAGTCACTATTGCGCTCCCCTTGCAATACATAGTGCAAATAGCTCTCGCGTCTATTCCCAGCAAGTACAGTGTATTGGACTGAAGAGGAGCTAATGTTCTTGTCAGTTTCCTAAGCAGATTTGAACTAGATATGGCCCGTGTGTGTAGGAAGCACAGTTCTTACGTACTGAACAAGCTCACTGTTCTGGCCCTATTGGAAACACAGTAGAGTAGAAGAGTGCTCTTTTCTCAAAAGCAGAGTGTGTTTTTGTAAGGCGAGCTAGTGTTTGTTTCCTAGTCCTAAATGGAGTTGAATCAAAGGCAGTTTCTGGTCCTACGAAAAAGAGCTGTTTTCTGGTAAGGAAAGTCACTATTGTGCTCCCATTGCCCTACACAGTGCAAATAGCACTCGCGTCTGTTCCCAGCAAGTACAGTGTATCGGACTGAAGAGGAGCTACTGTTCTTGTCAGTTTCCTAAGGAGAGTTGAACTAGATATGGCCCGTGTGTGTAGGAAGCACAGTTCTTTTGTTCTGAGCAAGCTCACTGTTCGGAACACATAGGAAACACAGTAGAGTAGAAGAGTTCTCTTTTCTCAAAAGCAGAGTGTGTTTCATGTAAGTCGAGCTAGCATTTGTTTCCCAGTCCTAAATGGAGTTGAATCACATGCAGTTTCTGGTCCTACGAGCAAGGTTTGTTTTCCGGTAAGAAGAGTCACTATTGCACTGCCATTGCCATACACAGGACAAATAGCACTGGCGTCTGTTCCCAGCAAGTACAGTGTATTGGACTGAAGAGGATCTACTGTTCTTGTCAGGTTCCTAAGCAGACTTGAAATAGATATGACCGTGTGTGTAGGAAGCACAGTTTTTTGTTCTGAGCAAGCTCACTGTTCGGAACACAGAGGAAACACAGTAGAGTAGAAGAGTGCTCTTTTCTCAAAACCAGAGTGTGTTTCATGTAAGGCGAGCTAGCATTTGTTTCCCAGTCCTAAATGGAGTTGAAACACATGCAGTTTCTGGTCCTATGAGCAAGGGTTGTTTTCTGGTAAGAAGAGTCACTATTGCACTGCCATTGCCATACACAGTGCAAATAGCACATGCATCTGTTCCCAGCAATTACAGTGTATTGGACTGAAGATATGCTACTGTTCTTGTCAGGTTCCTAAGAAGAGTTGAACTAGATATGGCCCGTGTGTGTAGGAAGCACAGTTATTATGTTCTGAGCAAGCTCTCTGCTCTGGCCCCATAGGAAACACAGTAGAGTAAAAGAGTGCTCTTTTCTCTAAAGCAGAGTGTGTTTCTTGTAAGGCAAGCTAGCATTTGTTTCCCAGTCCTAAATGGAGTTGAGTCACATGCAGTTTTTTGTCCTACGAGCAAGAGTTTTTTTCTGGTAAAACGAGTCACTATTGTGCTCCAATTGCCATACACAGTGCAAATAGCACTCGCGTCTGTTCCCCGCAAGTACAGTGTATTGGACTGAAGAGGAGCTACTGTTCTTGTTTGTTTCCTAAGCAGAGTTGTACTAGATATGGCCCGTGTGTGTAGGAGGCACAGTACTTTTGTTCTGAGCAAGCTCACTGTTCGGACCCCATAGGAAACACAGTAGAGTAGAAGAGTGCTCTTTTCTCAAAAGCAGAGTGTGTTTCATGTAAGGCGAGCTAGCGTTTGTTTCCTAGTCCTAAATGGAGTTGAATTACAAGCAGTTTCTGGTCCTATGAACAAGAGTTTTTTTCTGTTAAGGAAAGTCACTATTGTGCTCCCATTGCCCTACACAAGGCAAATAGCCCTCACGTCTTTTCCCAGCAAGTACAGTGTATAGGACTTAATAGGAGCTACAGTTCTTGTCAGTGTCCTAAGCAGAGTTGAACTAGATATGGCCCGTGTGTGTAGGAAGTACAGTTCTTTTTTTCTGAGCAAGCTCACTGTTCTGTCCCTATAGGAAACACAGAAGAGTAGAAGAGTGCTCTTTTCTCAAAAGCAGAGTGTGTTTCTTGTAAAGCGAGCTAGAGATTGTTTCCCAGTCCTAAATGGAGTGGAATCACATGCAGTTTCTGGTCCTACGAGCAAGAGTTGTTTTCTGGTAAGAAGAGTCACTATTGCGCTGCCATTGCCATACACAGGACAAATAGCACTGGCGTCTGTTCCTAGCAAGTATAGTGTATTGGACTGAAGAGGATCTACTGTTCTTGTCAGGTTCCTAAGCAGACTTGAACTAGATATGGCCGTGTGTGTAGGAAGCACAGTTCTTTTGTTCTGAGCAAGCTCACTGTTCGGACACCATAGGAAACACAGTAGAGTAGAAGAGTGCTCTTTTGTCAAAAGCAGAGTGTGTTTCTTGTAAGGCGAGCTAGCGTTTGTTTCCCAGTCCTAAATGGAGTGGAATCACATGCAGTTTCTGGTCCTAGGAGCAAGAGTTGTTTTCTGGTAAGGAAATATCAATTGCGCTCCCATTGCCCTACACAATGCAAATAGCCCTCCCGTCTGTTCCCAGCAAGTACATTGTATTGGACCGAAGAGGATCTACTGTTCTTCTCAGTTTCCTAAGCACAGTTGAACTAGATATGGCCCGTGTGTTTAAGAAGTACAGTTCTTTTTTTCTGAGCAACCTCACTGTTCTGGCCCTATAGGAAACACAGTAGAGTAGAAGAGTGCTCTTTTCTCAAAAGCAGAGAATGTTTCTTGTAAAGCGAGCTAGAGTTTATTTCCCAGTCCTAAATGGAGTTTAATCACATGCAGTTTCTGATCCTACGAGCAAGATTTGTTTTCTGGTAAGAAGAGTCACTATTGCGCTGCCATTGCCATACACAGGACAAATAGCACTGGCGTCTCTTCCCAGCAAGTACAGTGTATTGCACTGAAGAGGATCTACTGTTGTTGTCAGGTTCCTAAGCAGACTTGAACTAGATATGGCCGTGTGTGAGGGAAACACAGTTTTTTTGTTTTGAGCAAGCTCACTTTTCGGAACACCTAGGAAACAGTAGAGTAGAAGAGTGCTCTTTTCTCAAAAGCAGAGTGTGTTTCTTGGAAGTCGAGCTAGCGTTTGTTTCCTAGTCGTAAATGGAGTTGAGTCACATGCAGTTTTTTGTCCTACGAGCAAGAGTTGTTTATTCGTAAGACAAGTCAATATTGTGCTCCAATTGCCATACACAGTGCAAATAGCACTGGCGTCTGTTCCCCGCAAGTGCAGTGTATTTGACTGAAGAGGAGCTACTGTTCTTGTCCGTTTCCTAAGCAGAGTTGAACTAGATATGGCCCGTGTGTGTAAGAAGCACAGTTCTTTTGTTCTGAGCAAGCTCAGTGTTCTGGCCCCAGGGGAAACACAGTAGAGTAGAAGAGAGCTCTTTTCTCTAAAGCAGAGTGTGTTTCTTGTAAGGCGAGCTAGCGTTTGTTTCCCAGTCCTAAATTGAGTTGAGTCACTTGCAGTTTTTTGTCCTACGAGCAAGAGTTGCTTTCTGGTAAGAGGAGTCACTATTGTGCTCCAATTGCCATACACAGTGCAAATAGCACTCGCGTCTGTTCCCCGCAAGTAAAGTGTATTGGACTGAAGAGGAGCTACTGTTCTTGTCAGTTTCATAAGCAGAGTTGAACTAGATATGGCCCGTGTATGTAGGAAGCACAGTTCTTTTGTTCTGAGCAAGCTCACTGTTCGGACCCCATAGGAAACACAGTAGAGTAGAAGAGTGCTCTTTTCTCAAAAGCAGAGTTTGTTTCTTGTAAGGCGAGCTAGCATTTGTTTCCCAGTCCTAAATGGAGTTGAAACACATGCAGTTTCTGGTCCTACGAGCAAGAGTTGTTTTCTGGTAAGACGAGTCACTATTGTACTCCCATTGCCATACACAGTGCAAATAGCACTCGCGTCTGTTCCCAGCAAGTACAGTGAATTGGACTGAATAGGATCTACTGTAATTTTCAGTTTACTAAGCAGAGGTGAACTAGATATTGCCCATGTGTGTAGGAAGCACAGTTCTTTTGTTCTGAGCAAGCTCACTGTTCAGACCCCATAGGAAACACAGTAGAGTAGAAGAGTGCTCTTTTCTCAAAAGCAGAGTGTGTTTCATGTAAGGCCAGGTAGCATTTGTTTCCCAGTCTTAAATGGAGTTTAATCACATGCAGTTACTGGTCCTATGAGCAAGAGTTGTTTTCTGGTAAGGAAAGTCACTATTGCGCTCCCATTGACATACACAGTGCAAATAGCCCTGGCGTCTGTTCCCAGCAAGTACAGTGTATCGGACTGAAGAGGAGCTACTGTTCTTGTCAGTTTCCTAAGCAGAGTTGAACTAGATATGGCCCGTGTGCGTAGGAAGCTCAATTCTTATGTTCTGAGCAAGCTCACTGTTCTGGCCCTATAGGAAACACAGTAGAGTAGAAGAGTGTTCTTTTCTCAAAAGCCGACTGTGTTTCTTGTAAGACGAGCTAGCGTTTGTTTCCTAGTCCTAAATGGAGTTGAATCACATGCAGTTTCTGGTCCTACGAGCAAGAGTTGTTTTCTATTAAGGAAAGTCACTATTGCACTCCTATTGCCATATACAGTGCAAATAGCACTCGCGTCTGTTCCCAGCAAGTACAGTGTATCGGACAGAAGAGGAGCTACTGTTCTTGTCAGTTTCCTAAGCAGAGGTGAACTAGATATGGCCCGTGTGTAGGAAGCACAGTTCTTTTGTTCTGAGCAAGCTCACTGTTCTTGCCCTATAGGAAACACAGTAGAGTAGAAGAGTGCTATTTTTTCTAAAGCAGAGTGTGTTTCTTGTAAGGCACGCTAGCATTTGTTTCCCAGTCCGAAATGGAGTTGAAACACATGCAATTTCTGGTCCTACGAGCAAGAGTTGTTTTATGGTAAGAATAGTCACTATTGCGCTGCCATTGCCATACACAGGACAAATAGCACTGGCGTCTGTTCCCAGCAAGTACTGTGTATTGGACTAAAGGGTATCTACTGTTCTTGTCAGGTTCCTAAGCAGAGTTGAACTAGCTATGGCCCGTGTGTGTAGGAAGCACAGTTATTGTGTTCTGAGCAAGCTCACTGTTCTGGCCCTATAAGAAACACAGTAGAGTAGAAGAGTGCTCTTTTCTCAAAAGCGGGTGTGTTTCTTGTAAGGCAAGCTAGCATTTTTTTCCCAGTCCTAAATGGAGTTGGATCACATGCAGTTTCTGGTCCTACGAGCAAGAGTTGTTTTATGTTAAGAAAAGTCACAATTGCGCTCCCATTGCCATACACAGTGCAAATAGCACTCGCGTCTGATACCAGCAAGTACAGTGTATCAGACTGAAGAGGAGCTACTGGTCTTTCAGTTTCCTAAGCAGAGTTGAACTAGATATGCCCCGTGTGTGTAGGAAGCACAGTTCTTTTGTTCTGAGCAAGTTCACCATTCTGGCCCTATGGGAAACACAGTAGAGTAGAAGAATGCTCTTTTCTCAAAAGCAGAGTATGTTACATGTAAGGCGAGGTAGCATTTGTTTCCCAGTCTTAAATGGAGTTGAATCACATGCAGTTACTGGTACTATGAGCAAGAGTTGTTTTCTGGTAAGGAAAGTCACTATTGCGCTCCCATTGACATACACAGTGCAAATAGCCCTGGCGTCTCTTCCCAGCAAGTACAGTGTATCGGACTGAAGAGGAGCTACTGTTCTTGTCAGTTTCCTAAGCAGAGTTGAACTAGATATGGCCCGTGTGCGTAGGAAGCTCAGTTCTCTTGTTCTGAGCAAGCTCACTGTTCTGGCCCTATAGGAAACACAGTAGAGTAGAAGAGTGTTCTTTTCTCTAAAGCAGAGTGTGTTTCTTGTAGGGAAAGCTAGCGTTTGTTTCCTAGTCCTAAATGGAGTTGAATCACATGCAGTTTCTGGTCCTACGCACAAGAGTTGTTTTCTGGTAAGGAAAGTCACTATTGCGCGCCCATTGCCATATACAGTGCAAATAGCACTCTTGTCTGTTCCCTGCAAGTACAGTGTTGGACTTAAGAGGAGCTACTGTTCTTGTCAGGTTCCTAAGCAGAGTTGAACTACATATGGTCCGTGTGTGTAGGAAGCACAGTTCTTTTGTTCTGAGCAAGCTCACTGTTTGGACCCCATAGGAAACACAGTAGAGTAGAAGACTGCTCCTTTCTCTAAAGCAGAGTGTATTTCTTGTAAGGCGAGCTAGCATTTGTTTCCCAGTCCTAAATGGAGTTGAGTCACAGGCAGTTTTTTGTCCTACGAGCAAGAGTTGTTTTCTCGTAAGACAAGTCACTATTGTGCTCCAATTGCCATACCCAGTGCAAATAGCACTGGCGTCTGTTCCCCGCAAGTACAGTGTATTGGACTGAAGAGGAGCTACTGTTCTTGTCCGTTTCCTAAGCAGAGTTGAACTAGATATGGCCCGTGTGTGTAAGAAGCACAGTTCTTTTGTTCTGAGCAAGCTTAGTGTTCTGGCCCCAGAGGAAACACAGTAGAGTAGAAGAGTGCTCTTTTCTCTAAAGCAGAGTGTGTTTCTTGTAAGGCAAGCTAGCATTTGTTTCCCAGTCTGAAATGGAGTTGAAACACATGCAGTTTCTGGTCCTACGAGCAAGAGTTGTTTTCTGGTAAGACAAGTCACTATTGTGCTCCCATTGCCATACACAGTGCAAATAGCACTCACGTCTGTTCCCAGCAAGTACAGTGAATTGGACTGAATAGGATCTACTGTAATTTTCAGTTTCCTAAGCAGAGGTGAACTAGATATTGCCCATGTGTGTAGGAAGCACAGTTCTTTTGTTCTGAGCAAGCTCACTGTTCGGACCCCATAGGAAACACAGTAGAGTAGAAGAGTGCTCTTTTCTCAAAAGCAGAGTGTGTTTCATGTAAGGCGAGGTAGCATTTGTTTCCCTGTCTTAAATGGAGTTGAATCACATGCAGTTACTGGTCCTATGAGCAAGAGTTGTTTTCTGGTAAGGAAAGTCACTATTGCGCTCCCATTGACATACACAGTGCAAATAGCCCTGGCGTCTGTTCCCAGCAAGTACAGTGTATCGGACTGAAGAGGAGCTACTGTTCTTGTCAGTTTCCTAAGCAGAGTTGAACTAGATATGGCCCGTGTGCGTAGGAAGCTCAGTTCTTATGTTCTGAGCAAGCTCACTGTTCTGGCCGTATAGGAAACACAGTAGAGTAGAAGAGTGTTCTTTTCTCAAAAGCCGACTGTGTTTCTTGTAAGGCGACCTAGCGTTTGTTTCCTAGTCCTAAATGGCGTTGAATCACATGCAGTTTCTGTTCCTACGAGCAAGAGTTGTTTTCTGGTAAGGAAAGTCACTATTGCACTCCTATTGCCATATACAGTGCAAATAGCACTCGCGTCTGTTCCCAGCAAGTACAGTGTATCGGACTGAAGAGGAGCTACTGTTCTTGTCAGTTTCCTAAGCAGAGGTGAACTAGATATGGCCCGTGTGTAGGAAGCACAGTTCTTTTGTTCTGAGCAAGCTCACTGTTCTGGCCCTATAGGAAACACAGTAGAGTAGAAGAATGCTCTTTTCTCTAAAGCAGAGTGTGTATCTTGTAAGGTGAGCTAGCGTTTGTTTCCCAGTCCTAAATGGTGGTGAAACACATGCAGTTTCTGGTCCTATGAGCAAGAGTTGTTTTATGGTAAGAATAGTCACTATTGCGCTGCCATTGCCATACACAGGACAAATAGCACTGGCGTTGTTCCCAGCAAGTACAGTGTATTGGACTAAAGGGGATCTACTGTTCTTGTCAGTTTCCTAAGTAGAATTGAACTAGATATGGCCATGTGTGTAGGAAGCACAGTTCTTTTGTTCAGAGCAAGCTCACTGTTCTGGCCCTATAGGAAACCCAATAGAGTAGAAGAGTGCTCTTTTCTCAAAAGCAGTGTGTGTTTCTTGTAAGGCGACCTAGCTTATTTCCCAGTCCAAAATGGAGTTGAATAACATGCAGTTTCTGGTTTTTCGAGCAAGAGTTGTTTTCTGATAAGAAGAGTAACTATTGCGCTCCCATTGTCATACACAAGGCAAATAGCACTGGCGACTGTTCCCAGCATGTACAGTGTATTGGACTGACGAGGATCTGCTCTTCTTGTCAGTTGGCTAAGCAAAATTGAACTAGATATGGCCGTGTGTGTAGGAAGCACAGTTCTTTTCTTCTGAGGAAGCTCACTGTTCAAACACCATAGGAAACACAGTAGAGTAGAAGAGTGCTCTTTTTTCAAAAGCAGAGTGAGTTTCTTGTAAGGCAAGCTAGCGTTTGTTTCCCAGTCCTAAATGGAGTTGAATCACATGCAGTTTCTGGTCCTACGAGCAAGAGTAGTTTTCTGTTAAGAAGAGTCACTATTGCGCTCCCTTTGTCATACATAGGGCAAATAGCACTGGCGTCTGTTCCCAGCATGTACAGTGTATTGGACTGAAGAGGATCTACTGTTATTGTCAGTTTCCTAAGTAGAATTGAACTAGATATGCCCGTATGTGGAGGAAGCACAGATCTCTTGTTCAGAGCAAGCTCACTGTTCAGATTTCATAGGAAACACAGTAGAGTAGAAGAGTGCTCTTTTTTCAAAAGCAGAGTGTGTTTCTGGTAAGGCGAGCTAGCATTTGTTTCACAGTCCTAAATGTAGTTGAATCACATGCAGTTTTTGGTTTTTTTAAGCAAGAGTTGTTTTCTGGTAAGAAGAGTAACTATTGTGCTCCCATTGTCATACACAGGGCAAATAGCACTGGCGACTGTTCCCAGCATGGACAGTGTATTGGACTGAAGAAGATCTACTGTTCTTGTCAGTTTGCTAAGCAGAATTGAACTAGATATGGCCGTGTGTGTAGGAAGCACAGTTCTTTTCTTCTGAGGAAGCTCAATGTTCTGGCCCTATAGGAAACAAAGTAGAGTAGAAGAGTGCTCTTTTCTCAAAAGCAGAGTGTGTTTCTTGTAAGGCGAGCTAGCATTTGTTTCCCAGTCCTAAATGGAGTTGAATCACATGCAGTTTCTGGTCCTACGAGCAAGAGTTGTTATCTGGTAAGAAGAGTCACTATTGCGTTCACATTGTCATTCACAGGGCAAATAGCACTTGCGTCTTTTCCCAGCATGTACAGTGTATTGGACTGAAGAGGATCTACTGTTCTTGTCAGTTTCTTAAGGAGAGTTGAACTAGATATGTCCCGTGTGTGTAGGAAGCACAGTTCTTTTGTTCTGAGCAAGCTCACTGTTCTGGCCCTATAGGAAACACAGTAGAGTAGAAGAGTGCTCTTTTCTCAAAAGCAGAGTGTGTTTCTTGTAAGGAGAGCTAGCGTTTGTTTCCCAGACCTAAATGGAGTTGAATCACATGCAGCTGTTGGTCTCACAAGCAAGAGCTGTTTTCTGATAAGGAAAGTCACTATTGCGCTCCCATTGCCATACACAGTACAAATAGCACTCGCGTCTGTTGCCAGCAAGTACAGTGTATTGGACTGAAGAGGAGCTACTGTTATTGCCCGTTTCCTAAGCACAGTTGAACTAGATATGGCTCGTGTGTGTAGGAAGCACTGTTCTTTTGTTCTGAGCAAGCTCACTCTTTGGACCCAATAGGAAACACAGTAGAGTAGAAGAGTGCTCTTTTCTCAAAAGCAGAGTGTGTTTCTTGTAAGGCGAGCTACCATTTGTTTCCCAGTCCTAAATGGTGTTGAATCACATGCAGTTTCTGGTCTTAGAGCAAGAGTAGTTTTCTGGTAAGAAGAGTCACTATTGTGCTCCCATTGTCATACACAGGGCAAATAGCACTGGCGTCTATTCCCAGCTTGTACACTGTATTGGACTGAAGAGGATCTATTGTACTTGTCAGTTTCCTAAGCAGAGTTGAACTAGATATAGCCGTGTGTGTAGGAAGCACAGTTCTTTTGTTCTGAGCAAGCTCACTGTTCTGGCCCTATAGGAAACACAATAGAGTAGAAGAGTGCTCTTTTCTCAAAAGCAGAGTGTGTTTCTTTAAGGTGACCTAGCTTTTTTTTTCGCAGTTCTAAATGGAGTTGAATCACATGCAGTTTCTGGTTTTTCGAGCAAGAGTTGTTTTCTTGTAAGAAGAGTAACTATTGCGCTCCCATTGTCATACACAGGGCAAATAGCACTGGCGACTGTTCCCAGCATGTACAGTGTATTGGACTGAAGAAGATCTACTGTTCTTGTCAGTTAGCTAAGCAGAATTGAACTAGATATGGCCCGTGGGTGTAGGAAGCACAGTTCTTTTATTCTGAGGAAGCTCACTGTTCAAACCCCATAGGAAACACAGTAGAGTAGAAGAGTGCTCTTTTCTCAAAAGCAGAGTGTGTTTCTTGTAAGGCGAGCTAGCGTTTGTTTCCCAGTCCTAAATGGAGTTGAATCACATGCAGTTTGTGGTCCTACGAGCAAGAGTTGTTTTCTGGTAAGAAGAGTCACTATTGTGCTCCTTTGTCATACACAGGGCAAATAGCACTGGTGTCTGTTCCCAGCATGTACAGTGTATTGGACTGAAGAGGATCTACTGTTCTTGTCAGTTTCATAAGCAGAATTGAAATAGATATGGCCGTGTGAGAAGGAAGCACAGTTCTTTTCTTCTGAGCAAGCTCACTGTTCTGGCCCTATAGGAAACACAGTAGAGTAGAAGAGTGATCTTTTCTCAAAAGCAGAGTGTGTTTCTTGTAAGGCGAGCTAGCATTTGTTTCCCAGTCCTAAATGGCGTTGAATCACATGCAGTTTCTGGTTCTATGAGCAAGAGTAGTTTTCTGGTAAGAAGAGTCACTATTGTGCTCCCATTGTCATACACAGGGCAAATAGCACTGGCATCTGTTCCCAGCATGTACAGTGTATTGGACGAAGAGGGTCTAATGTTCTTGTCAGTTTCCTAAGCAGAGTTGAACTAGATATGGCCCGTGTGTGTAGGAAGCACAGTTCTTTTGTTCTGAGCAAGCTTACTGTTCAGACCCCATAGGAAACACAGTAGAGTAGAAGGGTGCTCTTTTCTCAAAAGCAGAGTGTGTTTCTTGTAAGGCGAGCTAGTATTTGTTTCACAGTCCTAAATGGAGTTGAATCACATGCAGTTTCTGGTTCTTCGAGCAAGAGTTGTTTTCTGGTAAGAAGAGTCACTATTGCACTCCCATTGACATACACAGGGCAAATAGCACTGGCGTCTGTTCCCAGCATGTACAGTGTATTGGACTGAAGAGGATCTACTGTTCTTGTCAGTTTCCTAAGGAGAGTTGAACTAGATATGGCCCGTGTGTGTAGGACACACAGTTCTTTTTTTCTGAGCAAGCTCACTCTTCGTCCCTATAGGAAACACAGTAGAGTAGAAGAGTGCTCTTTTCTTAAAAGCAGAGTGTGTTTCTTGTAAGGGGAGCTAGCGTTTGTTTCCCAGTCCTAAATGGAGTTGAATGACATTCAGTTGTTGGTCCCAGGAGCAAGAGTTGTTTTCTGGTAAGGAAAGTCACTATTGCGCTCCCATTGCCATACACAGTACAAATAGCACTCGCGTCTGTTGCCAGCAAGTACAGTGTATTGGACTGAAGAGGAGCTACTGTTCTTGTCAGTTTCCTATGCAGAGTTGAACTAGATATGGCCCGTGTGTGTAGGAAGCACAGTTCTTTTGTTCTGAGCAAGCTCACTGTTCGGACCCAATAGGAAACACAGTAGAGTAGAAGAGTGCTCTTTTCTCAAAAGCAGAGTGTGTTTCTTGTAAGGCGAGCTAGCGTTTGTTTCCCAGTCCTAAATGGTGTTGAATAAAATGCAGTTTCTGGTCCTAAGGGCAAGAGTTGTTTTCTGGTAAGAAGATTCACTATTGTGCTCCCATTGTCATACACAGGGCAAATAGCACTGGCGTCTGTTCCCAGCCTGTACACTGTATTGGACTGAAGAGGATCTATTGTTCTTGTCAGTTTTCTAAGCAGAGTTGAACTAGATATAGCCCATGTGTGTAGGAAGCACAGTTCTTTTGTTCTGAGGAAGCTCACTGTTCTGGCCCTATAGGAAACACAATAGAGTAGAAGAGTGCTCTTTTCTCAAAAGCAGAGTGTGTTTCTTGTAAGGCGACCTAGCTTTTTTTTCCCAGTCCTAAATGGAGTTGAATCACATGCAGTTTCTGGTTTTTCGAGCAAGAGTTGTTTTCTTGTAAGAAGAGTAACTATTGCGCTCCCATTGTCATACACAGGGCAGATAGCACTGGCGACTGTTCCCAGCATGTACAGTGTATTGGACTGAAGAAGATCTACTGTTCTTGTCAGTTTGCTAAGCAGAATTGAACTAGATATGGCCATGTGTGTAGGAAGCACAGTTCTTTTGTTCTGAGGAAGTTCAATGTTCTGGCCCTATAGGAAACACAGTAGAGTAGAAGAGGGCTCTTTTCTCAAAAGCAGAGTGGGTTTCTTGTAAAGCGAGCTAGCATTTGTTTCCCAGTCCTAAATGGAGTTGAAACACATGCAGTTTCTGGTCCTATGAGCAAGAGTTGTTTTCTTAAGAAGAGTCACTATTGCGTTCCCATTGTCATTCACAGGGCAAATAGCACTGCCGTCTGTTCCCAGCATGTACAGTGTATTGGACTGAAGAGGATCTACTGTTCTTGTCATTTTCCTAAGCAGACTTGAACTAGATATAGCCTGTAAGTGTAGGAAGCACAGTTCGTTTTTTCTGAGCAAGCTCACTGTTCTGGCCCTATAGGAAACACATTAGAGTAGAAGAGTGCTCTTTTCTCAAAAGCAGAGTGTGTTTCTTGTAAGGCGAGCTAGCATTTGTTTCCCAGTCCTAAATGGAGTTGAATCACATGCAGTTTCTGGTCCTACGAGCAAGAGTCGTTTTCTGGTAAGAAGAGTCACCATTGTGCTCCCTTTGTCATACACAGGGCAAATAGCACTGACATCTGTTCCCAGCATGTACAGTGTATTGGACTGAAGAGGATCTACTGTTCTTGTCAGTTTCCTAAGGAGAGTTGAACTAGATATGGCCCGTGGGTGTAGGAAGCACAGTTCTTTTATTCTGAGCAAGCTCACTGTTCTGGCCCTATAGGAAACACAGTAGAGTAGAAGAGTGTTCTTTTCTCAAAAGCAGAGTGTGTTTCTTGTAAGGCGACCTAGCTTTTTTTTCCCAGTCCTAAATGAAGTTGAATCACATGCAGTTTCTGGTTTTTCGAGCAAGAGTTGTTTTCTGGTAAGGAATGTCACTATTGAGCTCCCATTGCCATACACAGTGCAAATAGCACTGGCGTCTGTTCCCAGCAAGTACAGTGTTGGACTGAAGAGGAGCTACTGTTCTTGTCAGGTTCCTAAGCAGAGTTGAACTACATATGGTTCGTGTGTGTAGGAAGCACAGTTCTTTTGTTCTGAGCAAGCTCACTGTTTGGACCACATAGGAAACACAGTAGACTAGAAGAGTGCTCTTTTCTCTAAAGCAGAGTGTTTTTCTTGAAAGGCGAGCTAGCGTTTGTTTCCGAGTCCTAAATGGAGTTGAATCTCATGCAGTTTCTGGTACTATGAGCAAGAGATGTTTTCTGGTAAGGAAAGTCACTATTGTGCTGCCATTGTTATACACAGGACAAATAGCACTGGCATCTGTTGCCAGAAAGTACAGTGTATTGGACTGAAGAGGATCTACTGTTCTTGTCAGGTTCCTAAGCAGACTTGAACTAGATATGGCCCTGTGTGTAGGAAGCACAGTTTTTTTTGTTCTGAGCAAGCTGACTGTTCTGACCCCATAGGAAACACAGTAGAGTAGAAGAGTGCTCTTTTCTCAAAAGCAGACTGTGTTTCTTGTAAGGCGAGCTAGCGTTTGTTTCCCAGTCCTAAATGGAGTTGAATCACATGCAGTTTGTGGTCCTACGAGCAAGAGTTGTTTTCTGGTAAGAAGAGTCACTATTGTGCTCCCTTTGTCATACACAGGGCAAATAGCACTGGTGTCTGTTCCCAGCATGTACAGTGTATTGGACTGAAGAGGATCTACTGTTCTTGGCAGTTTGCTAAGCAGAATTGAAATAGATATGGCCGTGTGTAGGAAGCACAGTTCTTTTGTTCTGTTCAAGCTCACTGTTCTGGCCCTATAGGAAACACAGTAGAGTAGATGAGTGATCTTTTCTCAAAAGCAGAGTGTGTTTCTTGTAAGGCGAGCTAGCGTTTGTTTCCCAGTCCTAAATGGCGTTGAATCCCATGCAGTTTCTGGTTCTATGAGCAAGAGTAGTTTTCTGGTAAGAAGAGTCACTATTGCGCTCACATTGTCATACATAGTGGAAATAGCACTCATGTCTGTTCCCAGCATGTACAGTGTATTGGACTGAAGAGGATCTACTGTTCTTGTCAGTTTCCTATGCAGTGTTGAACTAGATATGGCCCGTGTGTAGGAAGCACAGTTCTTTTGTTCTGAGCAAGCTTACTGTTCAGACCCCATAGGAAACACAGTAGAGTAGAAGAGTGCTCTTTTCTCAAAAGCAGAGTGTGTTTCTTTTAAGGCGAGCTAGTGTTTGTTTCCCAGTCCTAAATGGAGTTGAATCCCATGCAGTTTCTGGTCCTATGAGCAAGAGTTGTTTTCTGGTAAGAAGAGTCACTATTGCGCTCCCATTGTCATACACATGGCAAATAGCACTGGCGTCTGTTCCCAGCATGTACAGTGTATTGGACTGAAGAGGATCTACTGTTCTTGTCAGTTTGCTAAGCAGAATTGAAATAGATATGGCCGTGTGTAGGAAGCACAGTTCTTTTGTTCTGAGCAAGCTCACTGTTCTGGCCCTATAGGAAACACAGTAGAGTAGATGAGTGATCTTTTCTCAAAAGCAGAGTGTGTTTCTTGTAAGGCGAGCTAGCGTTTGTTTCCCAGTCCTAAATGGAGTTGAATCACATGAAGTTTGTGGTCCTACGAGCAAGAGTTGTTTTCTGGTAAGAAGAGTCACTATTGTGCTCCTTTGTCATACACAGGGCAAATAGCACTGGCGTCTGTTCCCAGCATGTACAGTGTATTGGACTGAAGAGGATCTACTGTTCTTGTCAGTTTCATAAGCAGAATTGAAGTAGATATGGCCGTGTGTGTAGGAAGCACAGTTCTTTTCTTATGAACAAGCTCACTGTTCTGGCCCTATAGGAAACACAGTAGAGTAGAAGAGTGATCTTTTCTCAAAAGCAGAGTGTGTTTCTTGTAGGGCGAGCTAGCATTTGTTTCCCAGTCCTAAATGTCATTGAATCACATGCAGTTTCTGGTTCTATGAGCAAGAGTAGTTTTCTGGTAAGAAGAGTCACTATTGTGCTCCCATTGTCATACACAGGGCAAATAGCACTCGCGTCTGTTCCCAGCATGTACAGTGTATTGGACTGAAGAGGGTCTAATGTTCTTGTCAGTTTCCTAAGCAGAGTTGAACTAGATATGGCCCGTGTGTGTAGGAAGCACAGTTCTTTTGTTCTGAACAAGCTTACTGTTCACACCAAATAGGAAACACAGTAGAGTAGAAGAGTGCTCTTTTCTCAAAAGCAGAGTGTGTTTCTTGTAAGGCGAGCTAGTATTTGTTTCACAGTCCTAAATGGAGTTGAATCACATGTAGTTTTTGGTTCCTCGAGCAAGAGTTGTTTTCTGGTAAGAAGAGTCACTATTGCACTCCCTTTGACATACACAGGGCAAATAGCACTGGCGTCTGTTCCCAGCATGTACAGTGTATTGGACTGAAGAGGATCTACTGTTCTTGTCAGTTTCCTAAGGAGAGTTGAACTAGATATGGCCCGTGTGTGTAGGAAGCACAGTTCTTTTGTTCTGAGCAAGCTCACTCTTCGTCCGTATAGGAAACACAGTAGAGTAGAAGAGTGCTCTTTTCTCAAAAGCAGAGTGTGTTTCTTGTAAGGAGAGCTAGCGTTTGTTTCCCAGTCCTAAAAGGAGTTGAATCACATGCAGTTGTTTTTCCCAGGAGCAAGAGTTGTTTTCTGGTAAGGTAAGTCACTATTGCGCTCCCATTGCCATACACAGTGCAAATAGCACTCGCGTCTGTTCCCAGCATGTACAGTGTATTGGACTGAAGAGGGTCTAATGTTCTTGTCAGTTTCCTAAGCAGAGTTGAACTAGATATGGCCCGTGTGTGTAGGAAGCACAGTTCTTTGTTCTGAGCAAGCTTACTGTTCAGACCAAATAGGAAACACAGTAGAGTAGAAGAGTGCTCTTTTCTCAAAAGCAGAGTGTGTTTCTTGTAAGGCGACCTAGCTTTTTTTTCCCCAGTCCTAAATGGAGTGTAATCACATGCAGTTTCTGGTTTTTCGAGCAAGAGTTGTTTTCTTGTAAGAAGAGTAACTATTGCGCTCCCATTGTCATACACAGGGCAGATAGCACTGGCGACTGTTCCCAGCATGTACAGTGTATTGGACTGAAGAAGATCTACTGTTCTTGTCAGTTTGCTAAGCAGAATTGAACTAGATATGGCCCGTGTGTGTAGGAAGCACAGTTCTTTGTTCTGAGGAAGTTCAATGTTCTGGCCCTGTATGAAACACAGTAGAGTAGAAGAGTGCTCTTTTCTCAAAAGCAGAGTGTGTTTCTTGTAAGGCGAGCTAGCGTTTATTTCCCAGTCCTAAATGGAGTTGAAACACATGCAGTTTCTGGTCCTACGAGCAAGAGTTGTTTTCTGGTAAGAAGAGTCACTATTGCGTTCCCATTGTCATTCACAGGGCAAATAGCCCTGCCGTCTGTTCCCAGCATGTACAGTGTATTGGACTGAAGAAGATCTACTGTTCTTGTCAGTTTCCTAAGGAGAATTGAACTAGATATGGCCCGTTGGTGTAGGAAGCACAGTTCTTTTATTCTGAGCAAGCTCACTGTTCTGGCCCTATAGGAAACACAGTAGAGTAGAAGAGTGTTCTTTTCTCAAAAGCAGAGTGTGTTTCTTGTAAGGAGAGCTAGCGTTTGTTTCCCAGTCCTAAATGGAGTTGAATCACATGCAATTGTTAGTCCCACGAGCAAGAGTTGTTTTCTGGTAAGGAAAGTCACTATTGCGCTCCCATTGCCATACACAGTGCAAATAGCACTCGCGTCTGTTGCCAGCAAGTACTGTGTATTGGACTGAAGAGGAGCTACTGTTCTTGTCAATTTCCTAAGCACAGTTGAACTATATGGCCTGTGTGTGGAGGAAGCACAGTTCTTTTGTTCTGAGCAAGCTCACTGTTCGGACCCAATAGGAAACACAGTAGAGTAGAAGAGTGCTCTTTTCTCAAAAGTAGAGTGTGTTTCTTGTAAGGCCAGCTAGCGTTTGTTTCCCAGTCCTAAATGGTGTTGAATCACATGCAGTTTCTAGTCCTAAGAGCAAGAGTTGTTTTCTGGTAAGAAGAGTCACTATTGTGCTCCCATTGTCATACACAGGGCAAATAGCACTGGCGTCTGTTCCCAGCCTGTACACTGTATTGGACTGAAGAGGATCTATTTTTCTTGTCAGTTTCCTAAGCAGAGTTGAACTAGATATAGCCCGTGTGTGTAGGAAGCACAGTTCGTTTGTTCTGAGCAAGCTCACTGTTCTGGCCCTATAGGAAACACAGTAGAGTAGATGAGTGATCTTTTCTCAAAAGCAGAGTGTGTTTCTTGTAAGGCGAGCTAGCGTTTGTTTCCCAGTCCTAAATGGCGTTGAATCCCATGCAGTTTCTGGTTCTATGAGCAAGAGTAGTTTTCTGGTAAGAAGAGTCACTATTGCGCTCACATTGTCATACATAGTGCAAATAGCACTCATGTCTGTTCCCAGCATGTACAGTGTATTGGACTGAAGAGGATCTACTGTTCTTGTCAGTTTCCTAAGCAGTGTTGAACTAGATATGGCCCGTGTGTAGGAAGCACAGTTCTTTTGTTCTGAGCAAGCTTACTGTTCAGACCCCATAGGAAACACAGTAGAGTAGAAGAGTGCTCGTTTCTCAAAAGCAGAGTGTGTTTCTTTTAAGGCGAGCTAGTGTTTGTTTCCCAGTCCTAAATGGAGTTGAATCCCATGCAGTTTCTGGTCCTATGAGCAAGAGTTGTTTTCTGGTAAGAAGAGTCACTATTGCGCTCCCATTGTCATACACAGGGCAAATAGCACTGGCGTCTGTTCCCAGCATGTACAGTGTATTGGACTGAAGAGGATCTACTGTTCTTGTCAGTTTCATAAGCAGAATTGAAGTAGATATGGCCGTGTGTGTAGGAAGCACAGTTCTTTTCTTATGAACAAGCTCACTGTTCTGGCCCTATAGGAAACACAGTAGAGTAGAAGAGTGATCTTTTCTCAAAAGCAGAGTGTGTTTCTTGTAGGGCGAGCTAGCATTTGTTTCCCAGTCCTAAATGTCATTGAATCACATGCAGTTTCTGGTTCTATGAGCAAGAGTAGTTTTCTGGTAAGAAGAGTCACTATTGTGCTCCCATTGTCATACACAGGGCAAATAGCACTCGCGTCTGTTCCCAGCATGTACAGTGTATTGGACTGAAGAGGGTCTAATGTTCTTGTCAGTTTCCTAAGCAGAGTTGAACTAGATATGGCCCGTGTGTGTAGGAAGCACAGTTCTTTTGTTCTGAACAAGCTTACTGTTCAGACCAAATAGGAAACACAGTAGAGTAGAAGAGTGCTCTTTTCTCAAAAGCAGAGTGTGTTTCTTGTAAGGCGAGCTAGTATTTGTTTCACAGTCCTAAATGGAGTTGAATCACATGTAGTTTTTGGTTCCTCGAGCAAGAGTTGTTTTCTGGTAAGAAGAGTCACTATTGCACTCCCTTTGACATACACAGGGCAAATAGCACTGGCGTCTGTTCCCAGCATGTACAGTGTATTGGACTGAAGAGGATCTACTGTTCTTGTCAGTTTCCTAAGGAGAGTTGAACTAGATATGGCCCGTGTGTGTAGGAAGCACAGTTCTTTTGTTCTGAGCAAGCTCACTCTTCGTCCGTATAGGAAACACAGTAGAGTAGAAGAGTGCTCTTTTCTCAAAAGCAGAGTGTGTTTCTTGTAAGGAGAGCTAGCGTTTGTTTCCCAGTCCTAAAAGGAGTTGAATCACATGCAGTTGTTTTTCCCAGGAGCAAGAGTTGTTTTCTGGTAAGGTAAGTCACTATTGCGCTCCCATTGCCATACACAGTGCAAATAGCACTCGCGTCTGTTCCCAGCATGTACAGTGTATTGGACTGAAGAGGGTCTAATGTTCTTGTCAGTTTCCTAAGCAGAGTTGAACTAGATATGGCCCGTGTGTGTAGGAAGCACAGTTCTTTTGTTCTGAGCAAGCTTACTGTTCAGACCAAATAGGAAACACAGTAGAGTAGAAGAGTGCTCTTTTCTCAAAAGCAGAGTGTGTTTCTTGTAAGGCGACCTAGCTTTTTTTTCCCCAGTCCTAAATGGAGTGTAATCACATGCAGTTTCTGGTTTTTCGAGCAAGAGTTGTTTTCTTGTAAGAAGAGTAACTATTGCGCTCCCATTGTCATACACAGGGCAGATAGCACTGGCGACTGTTCCCAGCATGTACAGTGTATTGGACTGAAGAAGATCTACTGTTCTTGTCAGTTTGCTAAGCAGAATTGAACTAGATATGGCCCGTGTGTGTAGGAAGCACAGTTCTTTTGTTCTGAGGAAGTTCAATGTTCTGGCCCTGTATGAAACACAGTAGAGTAGAAGAGTGCTCTTTTCTCAAAAGTAGAGTGTGTTTCTTGTAAGGCCAGCTAGCGTTTATTTCCCAGTCCTAAATGGAGTTGAAACACATGCAGTTTCTGGTCCTACGAGCAAGAGTTGTTTTCTGGTAAGAAGAGTCACTATTGTGCTCCCATTGTCATACACAGGGCAAATAGCACTGGCGTCTGTTCCCAGCCTGTACACTGTATTGGACTGAAGAGGATCTATTTTTCTTGTCAGTTTCCTAAGCAGAGTTGAACTAGATATAGCCCGTGTGTGTAGGAAGCACAGTTCGTTTGTTCTGAGCAAGCTCACTGTTCTGGCCCTATAGGAAACACAGTAGAGTAGATGAGTGATCTTTTCTCAAAAGCAGAGTGTGTTTCTTGTAAGGCGAGCTAGCGTTTGTTTCCCAGTCCTAAATGGCGTTGAATCCCATGCAGTTTCTGGTTCTATGAGCAAGAGTAGTTTTCTGGTAAGAAGAGTCACTATTGCGCTCACATTGTCATACATAGTGCAAATAGCACTCATGTCTGTTCCCAGCATGTACAGTGTATTGGACTGAAGAGGATCTACTGTTCTTGTCAGTTTCCTAAGCAGTGTTGAACTAGATATGGCCCGTGTGTAGGAAGCACAGTTCTTTTGTTCTGAGCAAGCTTACTGTTCAGACCCCATAGGAAACACAGTAGAGTAGAAGAGTGCTCGTTTCTCAAAAGCAGAGTGTGTTTCTTTTAAGGCGAGCTAGTGTTTGTTTCCCAGTCCTAAATGGAGTTGAATCCCATGCAGTTTCTGGTCCTATGAGCAAGAGTTGTTTTCTGGTAAGAAGAGTCACTATTGCGCTCCCATTGTCATACACAGGGCAAATAGCACTGGCGTCTGTTCCCAGCATGTACAGTGTATTGGACTGAAGAGGATCTACTGTTCTTGTCAGTTTCATAAGCAGAATTGAAGTAGATATGGCCTTGTGTGTAGGAAGCACAGTTCTTTTGTTCTGAACAAGCTTACTGTTCAGACCAAATAGGAAACACAGTAGAGTAGAAGAGTGCTCTTTTCTCAAAAGCAGAGTGTGTTTCTTGTAAGGCGAGCTAGTATTTGTTTCACAGTCCTAAATGGAGTTGAATCACATGTAGTTTTTGGTTCCTCGAGCAAGAGTTGTTTTCTGGTAAGAAGAGTCACTATTGCACTCCCTTTGACATACACAGGGCAAATAGCACTGGCGTCTGTTCCCAGCATGTACAGTGTATTGGACTGAAGAGGATCTACTGTTCTTGTCAGTTTCCTAAGGAGAGTTGAACTAGATATGGCCCGTGTGTGTAGGAAGCACAGTTCTTTTGTTCTGAGCAAGCTCACTCTTCGTCCGTATAGGAAACACAGTAGAGTAGAAGAGTGCTCTTTTCTCAAAGGCAGAGTGTGTTTCTTGTAAGGAGAGCTAGCATTTGTTTCCCAGTCCTAAATGGAGTTGAATCACATGCAGTTGTTGGTCCCAGGAGCAAGAGTTGTTTTCTGGTAAGGAAAGTCACTATTGCGCTCCCATTGCCATACACAGTACAAATAGCACTCGCGTCTGTTGCCAGCAAGTACAGTGTATTGGACTGAAGAGGAGCTACTGTTCTTGTCAGTTTCCTATGCAGAGTTGAACTACATATGGCCCGTGTGTGTAGGAAGCACAGTTCTTTTTTTCTGAGGAAGCTCACTGTTCAAACCCCATAGGAAACACAGTAGAGTAGAAGAGTGCTCTTTTCTCAAAAGCAGAGTGTGTTTCTTGTAAGGCGACCTAGCTTTTTTTTTCCCAGTCCTAAATGGAGTTGAATCACATGCAGTTTCTGGTTTTTCGAGCAAGAGTTGTTTTCTTGTAAGAAGAGTCACTATTGCGCTCCCATTGTCATACACAGGGCAGATAGCCCTGGCGACTGTTCCCAGCATGTACAGTGTATTGGACTGAAGAAGATCTACTGTTATTGTCATTTTGCTAAGCAGAATTGAACTAGATATGGCCATGTATGTAGGAAGCAGAGTTCTTTTGTTCTGAGGAAGTTCAATGTTCTGGCCCTATAGGAAACACAGTAGAGTAGAAGAGTGCTCTTTTCTCAAAAGCAGAGTGTGTTTCTTGTAAGGCGAGCTAGCGTTTGTTTCCCAGTCCTAAATGGAGTTGAAACACATGCAGTTTCTGGTCCTACGAGCAAGAGTTGTTTTCTGGTAAGAAGAGTCACTATTGCGTTCCCATTGTCATTCACAGGGCAAATAGCCCTGCCGTCTGTTCCCAGCATGTACAGTGTATTGGACTGAAGAGGATCTACTGTTCTTGTCAGTTTCCTAAGCAGAGTTGAACTAGATATAGCCTGTATGTGTAGGAAGCACAGTTCGTTTTTTCTGAGCAAGCTCACTGTTCTGGCCCTATAGGAAACACATTAGAGTAGAAGAGTGTTCTTTTCTCAAAAGCAGAGTGTGTTTCTTGTAAGGCGAGCTAGCATTTGTTTCCCAGTCCTAAATGGAGTTGAATCACATGCAGTTTGTGGTCCTACGAGCAAGAGTCGTTTTCTGGTAAGAAGAGTCACTGTTGCGCTCCCTTTGTCATACACAGGGCAAATAGCACTGGCATCTGTTCCCAGCATGTACAGTGTATTGGACTGAAGAGGATCTACTGTTCTTGTCAGTTTCCTAAGGAGAGTTTAACTAGATATGGCCCGTGGGTGTAGGAAGCACAGTTCTTTTATTCTGAGCAAACTCACTGTTCTGGCCCTATAGGAAACACAGTAGAGTAGAAGAGTGTTCTTTTCTCAAAAGCAGAGTGTGTTTCTTGTAAGGAGAGCTAGCGTTTGTTTCCCAGTCCTAAAAGGAGTTGAATCACATGCAATTGTTAGTCCCACGAGCAAGAGTTGTTTTCTGGTAAGGAAAGTCACTATTGCGCTCCCATTGCCATACACAGTGCAAATAGCACTCGCGTCTGTTCCCAGCATGTACAGTGTATTGGACTGAAGAGGGTCTAATGTTCTTGTCAGTTTCCTAAGCAGAGTTGAACTAGATATGGCCCGTGTGTGTAGGAAGCACAGTTCTTTTGTTCTGAGCAAGCTTACTGTTCAGACCAAATAGGAAACACAGTAGAGTAGAAGAGTGCTCTTTTCTCAAAAGCAGAGTGTGTTTCTTGTAAGGCGAGCTAGTATTTGTTTCACAGTCCTAAATGGAGTTGAATCTCATGCAGTTTTTGGTTCCTCGAGCAAGAGTTGTTTTCTGGTAAGAAGAGTCACTATTGCACTCCCTTTGACATACACAGGGCAAATAGCACTAGCGTCTGTTCCCAGCATGTACAGTGTATTGGACTGAAGAGGATCTACTGTTCTTGTCAGTTTCCTAAGGAGAGTTGAACTAGATATGGCCCGTGTGTGTAGGAAGCACAGTTCTTTGTTCTGAGCAAGCTCACTCTTCGTCCGTATAGGAAACACAGTAGAGTAGAAGTGTGCTCTTTTCTCAAAAGCAGAGTGTGTTTCTTGTAAGGAGAGCTAGCATTTGTTTCCCAGTCCTAAATGGAGTTGAATCACATGCAGTTGTTTTTCCCAGGAGCAAGAGTTGTTTTCTGGTAAGGAAAGTCACTATTGCGCTCCCATTGCCATACACAGTACAAATAGCACTCGCGTCTGTTGCCAGCAAGTACAGTGTATTGGACTGTAGAGGAGCTACTGTTCTTGTCAGTTTCCTATGCAGAGTTGAACTACATATGGCCCGTGTGTGTAGGAAACACAGTTCTTTTTTTTTTTGAGGAAGCTCACTGTTCAAACCCCATAGGAAACACAGTAGAGTAGAAGAGTGCTCTTTTCTCAAAAGCAGAGTGTGTTTCTTGTAAGGCGACCTAGCTTTTTTTTTCCCAGTCCTAAATGGAGTTGAATCACATGCAGTTTCTGGTTTTTCGAGCAAGAGTTGTTTTCTTGTAAGAAGAGTAACTATTGCGCTCCCATTGTCATACACAGGGCAGATAGCACTGGCGACTGTTCCCAGCATGTACAGTGTATTGGACTGAAGAAGATCTACTGTTCTTGTCAGTTTGCTAAGCAGAATTGAACTAGATATGGCCCGTGTGTGTAGGAAGCACAGTTCTTTTGTTCTGAGGAAGTTCAATGTTCTGGCCCTATAGGAAACACAGTAGAGTAGAAGAGTGCTCTTTTCTCAAAAGCAGAGTGTGTTTCTTGTAAGGCGAGCTAGCGTTTGTTTCCCAGTCCTAAATGGAGTTGAAACACATGCAGTTTCTGGTCCTACGAGCAAGAGTTGTTTTCTGGTAAGAAGAGTCACTATTGCGTTCCCATTGTCATTCACAGGGCAAATAGCCCTGCCGACTGTTCCCAGCATGTACAGTGTATTGGACTGAAGAGGATCTACTGTTCTTGTCAGTTTCCTAAGGAGAGTTGAACTAGATATGGCCCGTGGGTGTAGGAAGCACAGTTCTTTTATTCTGAGCAAGCTCACTGTTCTGGCCCTATAGGAAACACAGTAGAGTAGAAGAGTGTTCTTTTCTCAAAAGCAGAGTGTGTTTCTTGTAAGGAGAGCTAGCGTTTGTTTCCCAGTCCTAAATGGAGTTGAATCACATGCAATTGTTAGTCCCACGAGCAAGAGTTGTTTTCTGGTAAGGAAAGTCACTATTGTGTTCCCATTGCCATACACAGTGCAAATAGCACTCGCATCTGTTGCCAGCAAGTACTGTGTATTGGACTGAAGAGGAGCTACTGTTCTTGTCAATTTCCTAAGCACAGTTGAACTAGATATGGCCCGTGTGTGGAGGAAGCACAGTTCTTTTGTTCTGAGCAAGCTCACTGTTCGGACCCAATAGGAAACACAGTAGAGTAGAAGAGTGCTCTTTTCTCAAAAGTAGAGTGTGTTTCTTGTAAGGCCAGCTAGCGTTTGTTTCCCAGTCCTAAATGGTGTTGAATCACATGCAGTTTCTAGTCCTATGAGCAAGAGTTGTTTTCTGGTAAGAAGAGTCACTATTGTGCTCCCATTGTCATACACAGGGCAAATAGCACTGGCGTCTGTTCCCAGCCTGTACACTGTATTGGACTGAAGAGGATCTATTTTTCTTGTCAGTTTCCTAAGCAGAGTTGAACTAGATATAGCCCCTGTGTGTAGGAAGCACAGTTCTTTTGTTCTGAGCAAGCTCACTGTTCTGGCCCTATAGGAAACACAATAGAGTAAAGAGTGCTCTTTTCTCAAAAGCAGAGTGTGTTTCTTGTATGGCGATCTAGCTTTTTTTTCCCAGTCCTAAATGGAGTTGAATCACATGCAGTTTCTGGTTTTTCGAGCAAGAGTTGTTTTCTGGTAAGAAGAGTAACTATTGCGCTCCCATTGTCATACACAGGGCAAATAGCACTGGTGACTGTTCCCAGCATGTACAGTGTATTGGACTGAAGAGGATCTACTGTTCTTGTCAGTTGGCTAAGCAGAATTGAACTAGATATGGCCGTGTGTGTAGGAAGCACAGTTCTTTTCTTCTGAGGAAGCTCAATGCTCAAACCCCATAGGAAACACAGTAGAGTAGAAGAGTGCTCTTTTCTCAAAAGCAGAGTGTGTTTCTTGTAAGGCGAGCTAGCGTTTGTTTCCCAGTCCTAAATGGAGTTGAATCACATGCAGTTTCTGGTCCTACGAGCAAGAGTTGTTTTCTGGTAAGAAGAGTCACCATTGCGTTCCCATTGTCATTCACAGGGCAAATAGCACTGGCGTGTGTTCCAGCATGTACAGTGTATTGGACTTAAGAGGATCTACTGTTCTTGTCAGTTTCCTAAGCAGAGTTGAACTAGATATAGCCCGTGTGTGTAGGAAGCACAGTTCTTTTGTTCTGAGCAAGCTCACTGTTCTGGCCCTCTAGGAAACACAGAACAGTAGAAGAGTACTCTTTTCTCAAAAGCAGAGAGTGTTTCTTGTAAGGCGAGCTAGCGTTTGTTTCCCAGTCCTAAATGGAGTTGAATCACATGCAGTTTGTGGTCCTACGAGCAAGAGTTGTTTTCTGGTAAGAAGAGTCACTATTGTGCTCCCTTTGTCATACACAGGGCAAATAGCACTGGTGTCTGTTCCCAGCATGTACAGTGTATTGGACTGAAGAGGATCTACTGTTCTTGTCAGTTTGCTATGCAGAATTGAAATAGATATGGCCGTGTGTAGGAAGCACAGTTCTTTTTTCTGTTCAAGCTCACTGTTCTGGCCCTATAGGAAACACAGTAGAGTAGATGAGTGATCTTTTCTCAAAAGCAGAGTGTGTTTCTTGTAAGGCGAGCTAGCGTTTGTTTCCCAGTCCTAAATGGCGTTGAATCCCATGCAGTTTCTGGTTCTATGAGCAAGAATAGTTTTCTGGTAAGAAGAGTCACTATTGCGCTCACATTGTCATACATAGTGCAAATAGCACTCATGTCTGTTCCCAGCATGTACAGTGTATTGGACTGAAGAGGATCTACTGTTCTTGTCAGTTTCCTAAGCAGTGTTGAACTAGATATGGCCCGTGTGTAGGAAGCACAGTTCTTTTGTTCTGAGCAAGCTTACTGTTCAGACACCATAGGAAACACAGTAGAGTAGAAGAGTGCTCTTTTCTCAAAAGCAGAGTGTGTTTCTTTTAAGGCGAGCTAGTGTTTGTTTCCCAGTCCTAAATGGAGTTGAATCCCATGCAGTTTCTGGTCCTATGAGCAAGAGTTGTTTTCTGGTAAGAAGAGTCACTATTGCGCTCCCATTGTCATACACAGGGCAAATAGCACTGGCGTCTGTTCCCAGCATGTACAGTGTATTGGACTGAAGAGGATCTACTGTTCTTGTCAGTTGGCTAACCAGAATTGAACTAGATATGGCCGTGTGTGTAGGAAGCACAATTCTTTTGTTCTGAGCAAGCTTACTGTTCAGACCACATAGGAAACACAGTAGAGTAGAAGAGTGCTCTTTTCTCAAAAGCAGAGTTTGTTTCTTTTAAGGCGAACTAGTGTTTGTTTCACAGTCCCAAATGGAGTTGAATCACATGCAGTTGTTTGTCCCATGAGCAAGAGTTGTTTTCTGGTAAGAAGAGTCACTATTGTGCTCCCTTTGTCATACACAGGGCAAATAGCACTGACGTCTGTTCCTAGCATGTACAGTGTATTGGACTGAAGAGGATCTACTGTTCTTGTCAGTTTGCTAAGCAGAATTGAACTAGATATGGCCGTGTGTAGGAAGCACAGTTCTTTTGTTCTGAGCAAGCTCACTGTTCTGGCCCTATAGGAAACACAGTAGAGTAGATGAGTGATCTTTTCTCAAAAGCATAGTGTGTTTCTTTTAAGGCGAGCTAGTGTTTGTTTCCCAGTCCTAAATGGAGATGAATCCCATGCAGTTTCTGGTCTTATGAGCAAGAGTTGTTTTCTGGTAAGAAGAGTCACTATTGCGCTCCCATTGTCATACACAGGGCAAATAGCACTGGCGTCTGTTCCCAGCATGTACAGTGTATTGGACTGAAGAGGATCTACTGTTTTTGTCATTTGTCTAACCAGAATTGAACTAGATATGGCCGTGTGTGTAGGAAGCACAGTTCTTTTGTTCTGAGCAAGCTTACTGTTCAGACCACATAGGAAACACAGTAGAGTAGAAGAGTGCTCTTTTCTCAAAAGCAGAGTGTGTTTCTTTTAAGGCAAACTAGTGTTTGTTTTCCAGTACCAAATGGAGTTGAATCACATGCAGTTGTTGGTCCCACGAGCAAGAGTTGTTTTCTGGTAAGGAAAGTCACTATTGTGCTTCCATTGCCATACACAGTGCAAATAGCACTCGTGTCTTTTGCCAGCAACTACAGTGTATTGGACTGAAGAGGAGCTACTGTTCTTGTCAGTTGGCTAACCAGAATTGAACTAGATATGGCCGTGTGTGTAGGAAGCACAGTTCTTTTCTTCTGAGGAAGCTCACTGTTCAAACCCCATAGGAAACACAGTAGAGTAGAAGAGTGCTCTTTTCTCAAAAGCAGAGTGTGTTTCTTGTAGGGCGAGCTAGCATTTGTTTCCCAGTCCTAAATGGAGTTGAATCACATGCAGTTTGTGGTCCTACGAGCAAGAGTTGTTTTCTGGTAAGAAGAGTCACTATTGTGCTCCTTTGTCATACACAGGGCAAATAGCACTGGCATCTGTTCCCAGCATGTACAGTGTATTGGACTGAAGAGGATCTACTGTTCTTGTCAGTTTCATAAGCAGAATTGAAGTAGATATGGCCGTGTGTGTAGGAAGCACAGTTCTTTTCTTCTGAGCAAGCTCACTGTTCTGGCCCTATAGGAAACACAGTAGAGTAGAAGAGTGCTCTTTTCTCAAAAGCAGAGTGTGTTTCTTGTAAGGCGAGCTAGCGTTTATTTCCCAGTCCTAAATGGTGTTGAATAAAATGCAGTTTCTGGTCCTAAGGGCAAGAGTTGTTTTCTGGTAAGAAGAGTCACTATTGTGCTCCCATTTTCATACACAGGGCAAATAGCACTGGCGTCTGTTCCCAGCCTGTACACTGTATTGGACTGAAGAGGATCTATTGTTCTTGTCAGTTTCCTAAGCAGAGTTGAACTAGATATGGCCCGTGTGTAGGAAGCACAGTTCTTTTGTTCTGAGCAAGCTTACTGTTCAGACCAAATAGGAAACACAGTAGAGTAGAAGAGTGCTCTTTTCTCAAAAGCAGAGTGTGTTTCTTGTAAGGCGAGCTAGTATTTGTTTCACAGTCCTAAATGGAGTTGAATCACATGCAGTTTCTGGTCCTATGAGCAAGAGTTGTTTTCTGGTAAGAAGAGTCACTATTGCGCTCCCATTGTCATACACAGGGCAAATAGCACTGGCGTCTGTTCCCAGCATGTACAGTGTATTGGACTGAAGAGGATCTACTGTTCTTGTCAGTTGGCTAAGCAGAATTGAACTAGATATGGCCGTGTGTGTAGGAAGCACAGTTCTTTTCTTCTGAGGAAGCTCAATGCTCAAACCCCATAGGAAACACAGTAGAGTAGAAGAGTGCTCTTTTCTCAAAAGCAGAGTGTGTTTCTTGTAAGGCGAGCTAGCGTTTGCTTCCCAGTCCTAAATGGAGTTGAATCACATGCAGTTTCTGGTCCTACGAGCAAGAGTTGTTTTCTGGTAAGAAGAGTCACCATTGCGTTCCCATTGTCATTCACAGGGCAAATAGCACTGGCGTGTGTTCCAGCATGTACAGTGTATTGGACTTAAGAGGATCTACTGTTCTTGTCAGTTTCCTAAGCAGAGTTGAACTAGATATAGCCCGTGTGTGTAGGAAGCACAGTTCTTTTGTTCTGAGCAAGCTCACTGTTCTGGCCCTCTAGGAAACACAGAACAGTAGAAGAGTACTCTTTTCTCAAAAGCAGAGAGTGTTTCTTGTAAGGCGAGCTAGCGTTTGTTTCCCAGTCCTAAATGGAGTTGAATCACATGCAGTTTGTGGTCCTACGAGCAAGAGTTGTTTTCTGGTAAGAAGAGTCACTATTGTGCTCCCTTTGTCATACACAGGGCAAATAGCACTGGTGTCTGTTCCCAGCATGTACAGTGTATTGGACTGAAGAGGATCTACTGTTCTTGTCAGTTTGCTATGCAGAATTGAAATAGATATGGCCGTGTGTAGGAAGCACAGTTCTTTTTTCTGTTCAAGCTCACTGTTCTGGCCCTATAGGAAACACAGTAGAGTAGATGAGTGATCTTTTCTCAAAAGCAGAGTGTGTTTCTTGTAAGGCGAGCTAGCGTTTGTTTCCCAGTCCTAAATGGCGTTGAATCCCATGCAGTTTCTGGTTCTATGAGCAAGAATAGTTTTCTGGTAAGAAGAGTCACTATTGCGCTCACATTGTCATACATAGTGCAAATAGCACTCATGTCTGTTCCCAGCATGTACAGTGTATTGGACTGAAGAGGATCTACTGTTCTTGTCAGTTTCCTAAGCAGTGTTGAACTAGATATGGCCCGTGTGTAGGAAGCACAGTTCTTTTGTTCTGAGCAAGCTTACTGTTCAGACACCATAGGAAACACAGTAGAGTAGAAGAGTGCTCTTTTCTCAAAAGCAGAGTGTGTTTCTTTTAAGGCGAGCTAGTGTTTGTTTCCCAGTCCTAAATGGAGTTGAATCCCATGCAGTTTCTGGTCCTATGAGCAAGAGTTGTTTTCTGGTAAGAAGAGTCACTATTGCGCTCCCATTGTCATACACAGGGCAAATAGCACTGGCGTCTGTTCCCAGCATGTACAGTGTATTGGACTGAAGAGGATCTACTGTTCTTGTCAGTTGGCTAACCAGAATTGAACTAGATATGGCCGTGTGTGTAGGAAGCACAATTCTTTTGTTCTGAGCAAGCTTACTGTTCAGACCACATAGGAAACACAGTAGAGTAGAAGAGTGCTCTTTTCTCAAAAGCAGAGTTTGTTTCTTTTAAGGCGAACTAGTGTTTGTTTCACAGTCCCAAATGGAGTTGAATCACATGCAGTTGTTTGTCCCATGAGCAAGAGTTGTTTTCTGGTAAGAAGAGTCACTATTGTGCTCCCTTTGTCATACACAGGGCAAATAGCACTGACGTCTGTTCCTAGCATGTACAGTGTATTGGACTGAAGAGGATCTACTGTTCTTGTCAGTTTGCTAAGCAGAATTGAACTAGATATGGCCGTGTGTAGGAAGCACAGTTCTTTTGTTCTGAGCAAGCTCACTGTTCTGGCCCTATAGGAAACACAGTAGAGTAGATGAGTGATCTTTTCTCAAAAGCATAGTGTGTTTCTTTTAAGGCGAGCTAGTGTTTGTTTCCCAGTCCTAAATGGAGATGAATCCCATGCAGTTTCTGGTCTTATGAGCAAGAGTTGTTTTCTGGTAAGAAGAGTCACTATTGCGCTCCCATTGTCATACACAGGGCAAATAGCACTGGCGTCTGTTCCCAGCATGTACAGTGTATTGGACTGAAGAGGATCTACTGTTTTTGTCATTTGTCTAACCAGAATTGAAGTAGATATGGCCGTGTGTGTAGGAAGCACAGTTCTTTTGTTCTGAGCAAGCTTACTGTTCAGACCACATAGGAAACACAGTAGAGTAGAAGAGTGCTCTTTTCTCAAAAGCAGAGTGTGTTTCTTTTAAGGCAAACTAGTGTTTGTTTTCCAGTACCAAATGGAGTTGAATCACATGCAGTTGTTGGTCCCACGAGCAAGAGTTGTTTTCTGGTAAGGAAAGTCACTATTGTGCTTCCATTGCCATACACAGTGCAAATAGCACTCGTGTCTTTTGCCAGCAACTACAGTGTATTGGACTGAAGAGGAGCTACTGTTCTTGTCAGTTGGCTAACCAGAATTGAACTAGATATGGCCGTGTGTGTAGGAAGCACAGTTCTTTTCTTCTGAGGAAGCTCACTGTTCAAACCCCATAGGAAACACAGTAGAGTAGAAGAGTGCTCTTTTCTCAAAAGCAGAGTGTGTTTCTTGTAGGGCGAGCTAGCATTTGTTTCCCAGTCCTAAATGGAGTTGAATCACATGCAGTTTGTGGTCCTACGAGCAAGAGTTGTTTTCTGGTAAGAAGAGTCACTATTGTGCTCCTTTGTCATACACAGGGCAAATAGCACTGGCATCTGTTCCCAGCATGTACAGTGTATTGGACTGAAGAGGATCTACTGTTCTTGTCAGTTTCATAAGCAGAATTGAAGTAGATATGGCCGTGTGTGTAGGAAGCACAGTTCTTTTCTTCTGAGCAAGCTCACTGTTCTGGCCCTATAGGAAACACAGTAGAGTAGAAGAGTGCTCTTTTCTCAAAAGCAGAGTGTGTTTCTTGTAAGGCGAGCTAGCGTTTATTTCCCAGTCCTAAATGGTGTTGAATAAAATGCAGTTTCTGGTCCTAAGGGCAAGAGTTGTTTTCTGGTAAGAAGAGTCACTATTGTGCTCCCATTTTCATACACAGGGCAAATAGCACTGGCGTCTGTTCCCAGCCTGTACACTGTATTGGACTGAAGAGGATCTATTGTTCTTGTCAGTTTCCTAAGCAGAGTTGAACTAGATATGGCCCGTGTGTAGGAAGCACAGTTCTTTTGTTCTGAGCAAGCTTACTGTTCAGACCAAATAGGAAACACAGTAGAGTAGAAGAGTGCTCTTTTCTCAAAAGCAGAGTGTGTTTCTTGTAAGGCGAGCTAGTATTTGTTTCACAGTCCTAAATGGAGTTGAATCACATGCAGTTTCTGGTCCTATGAGCAAGAGTTGTTTTCTGGTAAGAAGAGTCACTATTGCGCTCCCATTGTCATACACAGGGCAAATAGCACTGGCGTCTGTTCCCAGCATGTACAGTGTATTGGACTGAAGAGGATCTACTGTTCTTGTCAGTTGGCTAAGCAGAATTGAACTAGATATGGCCGTGTGTGTAGGAAGCACAGTTCTTTTCTTCTGAGGAAGCTCAATGCTCAAACCCCATAGGAAACACAGTAGAGTAGAAGAGTGCTCTTTTCTCAAAAGCAGAGTGTGTTTCTTGTAAGGCGAGCTAGCGTTTGTTTCCCAGTCCTAAATGGAGTTGAATCACATGCAGTTTCTGGTCCTACGAGCAAGAGTTGTTTTCTGGTAAGAAGAGTCACCATTGCGTTCCCATTGTCATTCACAGGGCAAATAGCACTGGCGTGTGTTCCAGCATGTACAGTGTATTGGACTTAAGAGGATCTACTGTTCTTGTCAGTTTCCTAAGCAGAGTTGAACTAGATATAGCCCGTGTGTGTAGGAAGCACAGTTCTTTTGTTCTGAGCAAGCTCACTGTTCTGGCACTCTAGGAAACACAGAACAGTAGAAGAGTACTCTTTTCTCAAAAGCAGAGAGTGTTTCTTGTAAGGCGAGCTAGCGTTTGTTTCCCAGTCCTAAATGGCGTTGAATCCCATGCAGTTTCTGGTTCTATGAGCAAGAATAGTTTTCTGGTAAGAAGAGTCACTATTGCGCTCACATTGTCATACATAGTGCAAATAGCACTCATGTCTGTTCCCAGCATGTACAGTGTATTGGACTGAAGAGGATCTACTGTTCTTGTCAGTTTCCTAAGCAGTGTTGAACTAGATATGGCCCGTGTGTAGGAAGCACAGTTCTTTTGTTCTGAGCAAGCTTACTGTTCAGACACCATAGGAAACACAGTAGAGTAGAAGAGTGCTCTTTTCTCAAAAGCAGAGTGTGTTTCTTTTAAGGCGAGCTAGTGTTTGTTTCCCAGTCCTAAATGGAGTTGAATCCCATGCAGTTTCTGGTCCTATGAGCAAGAGTTGTTTTCTGGTAAGAAGAGTCACTATTGCGCTCCCATTGTCATACACAGGGCAAATAGCACTGGCGTCTGTTCCCAGCATGTACAGTGTATTGGACTGAAGAGGATCTACTGTTCTTGTCAGTTGGCTAACCAGAATTGAACTAGATATGGCCGTGTGTGTAGGAAGCACAATTCTTTTGTTCTGAGCAAGCTTACTGTTCAGACCACATAGGAAACACAGTAGAGTAGAAGAGTGCTCTTTTCTCAAAAGCAGAGTTTGTTTCTTTTAAGGCGAACTAGTGTTTGTTTCACAGTCCCAAATGGAGTTGAATCACATGCAGTTGTTTGTCCCATGAGCAAGAGTTGTTTTCTGGTAAGAAGAGTCACTATTGTGCTCCCTTTGTCATACACAGGGCAAATAGCACTGACGTCTGTTCCTAGCATGTACAGTGTATTGGACTGAAGAGGATCTACTGTTCTTGTCAGTTTGCTAAGCAGAATTGAACTAGATATGGCCGTGTGTAGGAAGCACAGTTCTTTTGTTCTGAGCAAGCTCACTGTTCTGGCCCTATAGGAAACACAGTAGAGTAGATGAGTGATCTTTTCTCAAAAGCATAGTGTGTTTCTTTTAAGGCGAGCTAGTGTTTGTTTCCCAGTCCTAAATGGAGATGAATCCCATGCAGTTTCTGGTCTTATGAGCAAGAGTTGTTTTCTGGTAAGAAGAGTCACTATTGCGCTCCCATTGTCATACACAGGGCAAATAGCACTGGCGTCTGTTCCCAGCATGTACAGTGTATTGGACTGAAGAGGATCTACTGTTTTTGTCATTTGTCTAACCAGAATTGAACTAGATATGGCCGTGTGTGTAGGAAGCACAGTTCTTTTGTTCTGAGCAAGCTTACTGTTCAGACCACATAGGAAACACAGTAGAGTAGAAGAGTGCTCTTTTCTCAAAAGCAGAGTGTGTTTCTTTTAAGGCAAACTAGTGTTTGTTTTCCAGTACCAAATGGAGTTGAATCACATGCAGTTGTTGGTCCCACGAGCAAGAGTTGTTTTCTGGTAAGGAAAGTCACTATTGTGCTTCCATTGCCATACACAGTGCAAATAGCACTCGTGTCTTTTGCCAGCAACTACAGTGTATTGGACTGAAGAGGAGCTACTGTTCTTGTCAGTTGGCTAACCAGAATTGAACTAGATATGGCCGTGTGTGTAGGAAGCACAGTTCTTTTCTTCTGAGGAAGCTCACTGTTCAAACCCCATAGGAAACACAGTAGAGTAGAAGAGTGCTCTTTTCTCAAAAGCAGAGTGTGTTTCTTGTAGGGCGAGCTAGCATTTGTTTCCCAGTCCTAAATGGAGTTGAATCACATGCAGTTTGTGGTCCTACGAGCAAGAGTTGTTTTCTGGTAAGAAGAGTCACTATTGTGCTCCTTTGTCATACACAGGGCAAATAGCACTGGCATCTGTTCCCAGCATGTACAGTGTATTGGACTGAAGAGGATCTACTGTTCTTGTCAGTTTCATAAGCAGAATTGAAGTAGATATGGCCGTGTGTGTAGGAAGCACAGTTCTTTTCTTCTGAGCAAGCTCACTGTTCTGGCCCTATAGGAAACACAGTAGAGTAGAAGAGTGCTCTTTTCTCAAAAGCAGAGTGTGTTTCTTGTAAGGCGAGCTAGCGTTTATTTCCCAGTCCTAAATGGTGTTGAATAAAATGCAGTTTCTGGTCCTAAGGGCAAGAGTTGTTTTCTGGTAAGAAGAGTCACTATTGTGCTCCCATTTTCATACACAGGGCAAATAGCACTGGCGTCTGTTCCCAGCCTGTACACTGTATTGGACTGAAGAGGATCTATTGTTCTTGTCAGTTTCCTAAGCAGAGTTGAACTAGATATGGCCCGTGTGTAGGAAGCACAGTTCTTTTGTTCTGAGCAAGCTTACTGTTCAGACCAAATAGGAAACACAGTAGAGTAGAAGAGTGCTCTTTTCTCAAAAGCAGAGTGTGTTTCTTGTAAGGCGAGCTAGTATTTGTTTCACAGTCCTAAATGGAGTTGAATCACATGCAGTTTCTGGTCCTATGAGCAAGAGTTGTTTTCTGGTAAGAAGAGTCACTATTGCGCTCCCATTGTCATACACAGGGCAAATAGCACTGGCGTCTGTTCCCAGCATGTACAGTGTATTGGACTGAAGAGGATCTACTGTTCTTGTCAGTTGGCTAAGCAGAATTGAACTAGATATGGCCGTGTGTGTAGGAAGCACAGTTCTTTTCTTCTGAGGAAGCTCAATGCTCAAACCCCATAGGAAACACAGTAGAGTAGAAGAGTGCTCTTTTCTCAAAAGCAGAGTGTGTTTCTTGTAAGGCGAGCTAGCGTTTGTTTCCCAGTCCTAAATGGAGTTGAATCACATGCAGTTTCTGGTCCTACGAGCAAGAGTTGTTTTCTGGTAAGAAGAGTCACCATTGCGTTCCCATTGTCATTCACAGGGCAAATAGCACTGGCGTGTGTTCCAGCATGTACAGTGTATTGGACTTAAGAGGATCTACTGTTCTTGTCAGTTTCCTAAGCAGAGTTGAACTAGATATAGCCCGTGTGTGAAGGAAGCACAGTTCTTTTGTTCTGAGCAAGCTCACTGTTCTGGCCCTCTAGGAAACACAGAACAGTAGAAGAGTACTCTTTTCTCAAAAGCAGAGAGTGTTTCTTGTAAGGCGAGCTAGCGTTTGTTTCCCAGTCCTAAATGGAGTTGAATCACATGCAGTTTGTGGTCCTACGAGCAAGAGTTGTTTTCTGGTAAGAAGAGTCACTATTGTGCTCCCTTTGTCATACACAGGGCAAATAGCACTGGTGTCTGTTCCCAGCATGTACAGTGTATTGGACTGAAGAGGATCTACTGTTCTTGTCAGTTTGCTATGCAGAATTGAAATAGATATGGCCGTGTGTAGGAAGCACAGTTCTTTTTTCTGTTCAAGCTCACTGTTCTGGCCCTATAGGAAACACAGTAGAGTAGATGAGTGATCTTTTCTCAAAAGCAGAGTGTGTTTCTTGTAAGGCGAGCTAGCGTTTGTTTCCCAGTCCTAAATGGCGTTGAATCCCATGCAGTTTCTGGTTCTATGAGCAAGAATAGTTTTCTGGTAAGAAGAGTCACTATTGCGCTCACATTGTCATACATAGTGCAAATAGCACTCATGTCTGTTCCCAGCATGTACAGTGTATTGGACTGAAGAGGATCTACTGTTCTTGTCAGTTTCCTAAGCAGTGTTGAACTAGATATGGCCCGTGTGTAGGAAGCACAGTTCTTTTGTTCTGAGCAAGCTTACTGTTCAGACACCATAGGAAACACAGTAGAGTAGAAGAGTGCTCTTTTCTCAAAAGCAGAGTGTGTTTCTTTTAAGGCGAGCTAGTGTTTGTTTCCCAGTCCTAAATGGAGTTGAATCCCATGCAGTTTCTGGTCCTATGAGCAAGAGTTGTTTTCTGGTAAGAAGAGTCACTATTGCGCTCCCATTGTCATACACAGGGCAAATAGCACTGGCGTCTGTTCCCAGCATGTACAGTGTATTGGACTGAAGAGGATCTACTGTTCTTGTCAGTTGGCTAACCAGAATTGAACTAGATATGGCCGTGTGTGTAGGAAGCACAATTCTTTTGTTCTGAGCAAGCTTACTGTTCAGACCACATAGGAAACACAGTAGAGTAGAAGAGTGCTCTTTTCTCAAAAGCAGAGTTTGTTTCTTTTAAGGCGAACTAGTGTTTGTTTCACAGTCCCAAATGGAGTTGAATCACATGCAGTTGTTTGTCCCATGAGCAAGAGTTGTTTTCTGGTAAGAAGAGTCACTATTGTGCTCCCTTTGTCATACACAGGGCAAATAGCACTGACGTCTGTTCCTAGCATGTACAGTGTATTGGACTGAAGAGGATCTACTGTTCTTGTCAGTTTGCTAAGCAGAATTGAACTAGATATGGCCGTGTGTAGGAAGCACAGTTCTTTTGTTCTGAGCAAGCTCACTGTTCTGGCCCTATAGGAAACACAGTAGAGTAGATGAGTGATCTTTTCTCAAAAGCATAGTGTGTTTCTTTTAAGGCGAGCTAGTGTTTGTTTCCCAGTCCTAAATGGAGATGAATCCCATGCAGTTTCTGGTCTTATGAGCAAGAGTTGTTTTCTGGTAAGAAGAGTCACTATTGCGCTCCCATTGTCATACACAGGGCAAATAGCACTGGCGTCTGTTCCCAGCATGTACAGTGTATTGGACTGAAGAGGATCTACTGTTTTTGTCATTTGTCTAACCAGAATTGAACTAGATATGGCCGTGTGTGTAGGAAGCACAGTTCTTTTGTTCTGAGCAAGCTTACTGTTCAGACCACATAGGAAACACAGTAGAGTAGAAGAGTGCTCTTTTCTCAAAAGCAGAGTGTGTTTCTTTTAAGGCAAACTAGTGTTTGTTTTCCAGTACCAAATGGAGTTGAATCACATGCAGTTGTTGGTCCCACGAGCAAGAGTTGTTTTCTGGTAAGGAAAGTCACTATTGTGCTTCCATTGCCATACACAGTGCAAATAGCACTCGTGTCTTTTGCCAGCAACTACAGTGTATTGGACTGAAGAGGAGCTACTGTTCTTGTCAGTTGGCTAACCAGAATTGAACTAGATATGGCCGTGTGTGTAGGAAGCACAGTTCTTTTCTTCTGAGGAAGCTCACTGTTCAAACCCCATAGGAAACACAGTAGAGTAGAAGAGTGCTCTTTTCTCAAAAGCAGAGTGTGTTTCTTGTAGGGCGAGCTAGCATTTGTTTCCCAGTCCTAAATGGAGTTGAATCACATGCAGTTTGTGGTCCTACGAGCAAGAGTTGTTTTCTGGTAAGAAGAGTCACTATTGTGCTCCTTTGTCATACACAGGGCAAATAGCACTGGCATCTGTTCCCAGCATGTACAGTGTATTGGACTGAAGAGGATCTACTGTTCTTGTCAGTTTCATAAGCAGAATTGAAGTAGATATGGCCGTGTGTGTAGGAAGCACAGTTCTTTTCTTCTGAGCAAGCTCACTGTTCTGGCCCTATAGGAAACACAGTAGAGTAGAAGAGTGCTCTTTTCTCAAAAGCAGAGTGTGTTTCTTGTAAGGCGAGCTAGCGTTTATTTCCCAGTCCTAAATGGTGTTGAATAAAATGCAGTTTCTGGTCCTAAGGGCAAGAGTTGTTTTCTGGTAAGAAGAGTCACTATTGTGCTCCCATTTTCATACACAGGGCAAATAGCACTGGCGTCTGTTCCCAGCCTGTACACTGTATTGGACTGAAGAGGATCTATTGTTCTTGTCAGTTTCCTAAGCAGAGTTGAACTAGATATGGCCCGTGTGTAGGAAGCACAGTTCTTTTGTTCTGAGCAAGCTTACTGTTCAGACCAAATAGGAAACACAGTAGAGTAGAAGAGTGCTCTTTTCTCAAAAGCAGAGTGTGTTTCTTGTAAGGCGAGCTAGTATTTGTTTCACAGTCCTAAATGGAGTTGAATCACATGCAGTTTCTGGTCCTATGAGCAAGAGTTGTTTTCTGGTAAGAAGAGTCACTATTGCGCTCCCATTGTCATACACAGGGCAAATAGCACTGGCGTCTGTTCCCAGCATGTACAGTGTATTGGACTGAAGAGGATCTACTGTTCTTGTCAGTTGGCTAAGCAGAATTGAACTAGATATGGCCGTGTGTGTAGGAAGCACAGTTCTTTTCTTCTGAGGAAGCTCAATGCTCAAACCCCATAGGAAACACAGTAGAGTAGAAGAGTGCTCTTTTCTCAAAAGCAGAGTGTGTTTCTTGTAAGGCGAGCTAGCGTTTGTTTCCCAGTCCTAAATGGAGTTGAATCACATGCAGTTTCTGGTCCTACGAGCAAGAGTTGTTTTCTGGTAAGAAGAGTCACCATTGCGTTCCCATTGTCATTCACAGGGCAAATAGCACTGGCGTGTGTTCCAGCATGTACAGTGTATTGGACTTAAGAGGATCTACTGTTCTTGTCAGTTTCCTAAGCAGAGTTGAACTAGATATAGCCCGTGTGTGTAGGAAGCACAGTTCTTTTGTTCTGAGCAAGCTCACTGTTCTGGCCCTCTAGGAAACACAGAACAGTAGAAGAGTACTCTTTTCTCAAAAGCAGAGAGTGTTTCTTGTAAGGCGAGCTAGCGTTTGTTTCCCAGTCCTAAATGGAGTTGAATCACATGCAGTTTGTGGTCCTACGAGCAAGAGTTGTTTTCTGGTAAGAAGAGTCACTATTGTGCTCCCTTTGTCATACACAGGGCAAATAGCACTGGTGTCTGTTCCCAGCATGTACAGTGTATTGGACTGAAGAGGATCTACTGTTCTTGTCAGTTTGCTATGCAGAATTGAAATAGATATGGCCGTGTGTAGGAAGCACAGTTCTTTTTTCTGTTCAAGCTCACTGTTCTGGCCCTATAGGAAACACAGTAGAGTAGATGAGTGATCTTTTCTCAAAAGCAGAGTGTGTTTCTTGTAAGGCGAGCTAGCGTTTGTTTCCCAGTCCTAAATGGCGTTGAATCCCATGCAGTTTCTGGTTCTATGAGCAAGAATAGTTTTCTGGTAAGAAGAGTCACTATTGCGCTCACATTGTCATACATAGTGCAAATAGCACTCATGTCTGTTCCCAGCATGTACAGTGTATTGGACTGAAGAGGATCTACTGTTCTTGTCAGTTTCCTAAGCAGTGTTGAACTAGATATGGCCCGTGTGTAGGAAGCACAGTTCTTTTGTTCTGAGCAAGCTTACTGTTCAGACACCATAGGAAACACAGTAGAGTAGAAGAGTGCTCTTTTCTCAAAAGCAGAGTGTGTTTCTTTTAAGGCGAGCTAGTGTTTGTTTCCCAGTCCTAAATGGAGTTGAATCCCATGCAGTTTCTGGTCCTATGAGCAAGAGTTGTTTTCTGGTAAGAAGAGTCACTATTGCGCTCCCATTGTCATACACAGGGCAAATAGCACTGGCGTCTGTTCCCAGCATGTACAGTGTATTGGACTGAAGAGGATCTACTGTTCTTGTCAGTTGGCTAACCAGAATTGAACTAGATATGGCCGTGTGTGTAGGAAGCACAATTCTTTTGTTCTGAGCAAGCTTACTGTTCAGACCACATAGGAAACACAGTAGAGTAGAAGAGTGCTCTTTTCTCAAAAGCAGAGTTTGTTTCTTTTAAGGCGAACTAGTGTTTGTTTCACAGTCCCAAATGGAGTTGAATCACATGCAGTTGTTTGTCCCATGAGCAAGAGTTGTTTTCTGGTAAGAAGAGTCACTATTGTGCTCCCTTTGTCATACACAGGGCAAATAGCACTGACGTCTGTTCCTAGCATGTACAGTGTATTGGACTGAAGAGGATCTACTGTTCTTGTCAGTTTGCTAAGCAGAATTGAACTAGATATGGCCGTGTGTAGGAAGCACAGTTCTTTTGTTCTGAGCAAGCTCACTGTTCTGGCCCTATAGGAAACACAGTAGAGTAGATGAGTGATCTTTTCTCAAAAGCATAGTGTGTTTCTTTTAAGGCGAGCTAGTGTTTGTTTCCCAGTCCTAAATGGAGATGAATCCCATGCAGTTTCTGGTCTTATGAGCAAGAGTTGTTTTCTGGTAAGAAGAGTCACTATTGCGCTCCCATTGTCATACACAGGGCAAATAGCACTGGCGTCTGTTCCCAGCATGTACAGTGTATTGGACTGAAGAGGATCTACTGTTTTTGTCATTTGTCTAACCAGAATTGAACTAGATATGGCCGTGTGTGTAGGAAGCACAGTTCTTTTGTTCTGAGCAAGCTTACTGTTCAGACCACATAGGAAACACAGTAGAGTAGAAGAGTGCTCTTTTCTCAAAAGCAGAGTGTGTTTCTTTTAAGGCAAACTAGTGTTTGTTTTCCAGTACCAAATGGAGTTGAATCACATGCAGTTGTTGGTCCCACGAGCAAGAGTTGTTTTCTGGTAAGGAAAGTCACTATTGTGCTTCCATTGCCATACACAGTGCAAATAGCACTCGTGTCTTTTGCCAGCAACTACAGTGTATTGGACTGAAGAGGAGCTACTGTTCTTGTCAGTTGGCTAACCAGAATTGAACTAGATATGGCCGTGTGTGTAGGAAGCACAGTTCTTTTCTTCTGAGGAAGCTCACTGTTCAAACCCCATAGGAAACACAGTAGAGTAGAAGAGTGCTCTTTTCTCAAAAGCAGAGTGTGTTTCTTGTAGGGCGAGCTAGCATTTGTTTCCCAGTCCTAAATGGAGTTGAATCACATGCAGTTTGTGGTCCTACGAGCAAGAGTTGTTTTCTGGTAAGAAGAGTCACTATTGTGCTCCTTTGTCATACACAGGGCAAATAGCACTGGCATCTGTTCCCAGCATGTACAGTGTATTGGACTGAAGAGGATCTACTGTTCTTGTCAGTTTCATAAGCAGAATTGAAGTAGATATGGCCGTGTGTGTAGGAAGCACAGTTCTTTTCTTCTGAGCAAGCTCACTGTTCTGGCCCTATAGGAAACACAGTAGAGTAGAAGAGTGCTCTTTTCTCAAAAGCAGAGTGTGTTTCTTGTAAGGCGAGCTAGCGTTTATTTCCCAGTCCTAAATGGTGTTGAATAAAATGCAGTTTCTGGTCCTAAGGGCAAGAGTTGTTTTCTGGTAAGAAGAGTCACTATTGTGCTCCCATTTTCATACACAGGGCAAATAGCACTGGCGTCTGTTCCCAGCCTGTACACTGTATTGGACTGAAGAGGATCTATTGTTCTTGTCAGTTTCCTAAGCAGAGTTGAACTAGATATGGCCCGTGTGTAGGAAGCACAGTTCTTTTGTTCTGAGCAAGCTTACTGTTCAGACCAAATAGGAAACACAGTAGAGTAGAAGAGTGCTCTTTTCTCAAAAGCAGAGTGTGTTTCTTGTAAGGCGAGCTAGTATTTGTTTCACAGTCCTAAATGGAGTTGAATCACATGCAGTTTTTGGTTCCTCGCGCAAGAGTTGTTTTCTGGTAAGAAGAGTCACTATTGCACTCCCTTTGACATACACAGGGCAAATAGCACTGGCGTCTGTTCCCAGCAAGTACAGTGTATTGGACTGAAGAGGAGCTACTGTTCTTGTCAGTTTCCTAAGCACAGTTGAACTAGATATGGCCCGTGTGTGGAGGAAGCACAGTTCTTTTGTTCTGAGCAAGCACACTGTTCGGACCAATTAGGAAACACAGTAGAGTAGAAGAGTGCTCTTTTCTCAAAAGCAGAGTGTGTTTCTTGTAAGGCGAGCTACCATTTGTTTCCCAGTCCTAAATGGTGTTGAATCACATGCAGTTTCTGGTCTTAGAGCAAGAGTAGTTTTCTGGTAAGAAGAGTCACTATTGTGCTCCCATTGTCATACACAGGGCAAATAGCACTGGCGTCTATTCCCAGCTTGTACACTGTATTGGACTGAAGAGGATCTATTGTACTTGTCAGTTTCCTAAGCAGAGTTGAACTAGATATAGCCGTGTGTGTAGGAAGCACAGTTCTTTTGTTCTGAGCAAGCTCACTGTTCTGGCCCTATAGGAAACACAATAGAGTAGAAGAGTGCTCTTTTCTCAAAAGCAGAGTGTGTTTCTTTAAGGTGACCTAGCTTTTTTTTTCGCAGTTCTAAATGGAGTTGAATCACATGCAGTTTCTGGTTTTTCGAGCAAGAGTTGTTTTCTTGTAAGAAGAGTAACTATTGCGCTCCCATTGTCATACACAGGGCAAATAGCACTGGCGACTGTTCCCAGCATGTACAGTGTATTGGACTGAAGAAGATCTACTGTTCTTGTCAGTTAGCTAAGCAGAATTGAACTAGATATGGCCCGTGGGTGTAGGAAGCACAGTTCTTTTATTCTGAGGAAGCTCACTGTTCAAACCCCATAGGAAACACAGTAGAGTAGAAGAGTGCTCTTTTCTCAAAAGCAGAGTGTGTTTCTTGTAAGGCGAGCTAGCGTTTGTTTCCCAGTCCTAAATGGAGTTGAATCACATGCAGTTTGTGGTCCTACGAGCAAGAGTTGTTTTCTGGTAAGAAGAGTCACTATTGTGCTCCTTTGTCATACACAGGGCAAATAGCACTGGTGTCTGTTCCCAGCATGTACAGTGTATTGGACTGAAGAGGATCTACTGTTCTTGTCAGTTTCATAAGCAGAATTGAAATAGATATGGCCGTGTGAGAAGGAAGCACAGTTCTTTTCTTCTGAGCAAGCTCACTGTTCTGGCCCTATAGGAAACACAGTAGAGTAGAAGAGTGATCTTTTCTCAAAAGCAGAGTGTGTTTCTTGTAAGGCGAGCTAGCATTTGTTTCCCAGTCCTAAATGGCGTTGAATCACATGCAGTTTCTGGTTCTATGAGCAAGAGTAGTTTTCTGGTAAGAAGAGTCACTATTGTGCTCCCATTGTCATACACAGGGCAAATAGCACTGGCATCTGTTCCCAGCATGTACAGTGTATTGGACGAAGAGGGTCTAATGTTCTTGTCAGTTTCCTAAGCAGAGTTGAACTAGATATGGCCCGTGTGTGTAGGAAGCACAGTTCTTTTGTTCTGAGCAAGCTTACTGTTCAGACCCCATAGGAAACACAGTAGAGTAGAAGGGTGCTCTTTTCTCAAAAGCAGAGTGTGTTTCTTGTAAGGCGAGCTAGTATTTGTTTCACAGTCCTAAATGGAGTTGAATCACATGCAGTTTCTGGTTCTTCGAGCAAGAGTTGTTTTCTGGTAAGAAGAGTCACTATTGCACTCCCATTGACATACACAGGGCAAATAGCACTGGCGTCTGTTCCCAGCATGTACAGTGTATTGGACTGAAGAGGATCTACTGTTCTTGTCAGTTTCCTAAGGAGAGTTGAACTAGATATGGCCCGTGTGTGTAGGACACACAGTTCTTTTTTTCTGAGCAAGCTCACTCTTCGTCCCTATAGGAAACACAGTAGAGTAGAAGAGTGCTCTTTTCTTAAAAGCAGAGTGTGTTTCTTGTAAGGGGAGCTAGCGTTTGTTTCCCAGTCCTAAATGGAGTTGAATGACATTCAGTTGTTGGTCCCAGGAGCAAGAGTTGTTTTCTGGTAAGGAAAGTCACTATTGCGCTCCCATTGCCATACACAGTACAAATAGCACTCGCGTCTGTTGCCAGCAAGTACAGTGTATTGGACTGAAGAGGAGCTACTGTTCTTGTCAGTTTCCTATGCAGAGTTGAACTAGATATGGCCCGTGTGTGTAGGAAGCACAGTTCTTTTGTTCTGAGCAAGCTCACTGTTCGGACCCAATAGGAAACACAGTAGAGTAGAAGAGTGCTCTTTTCTCAAAAGCAGAGTGTGTTTCTTGTAAGGCGAGCTAGCGTTTGTTTCCCAGTCCTAAATGGTGTTGAATAAAATGCAGTTTCTGGTCCTAAGGGCAAGAGTTGTTTTCTGGTAAGAAGATTCACTATTGTGCTCCCATTGTCATACACAGGGCAAATAGCACTGGCGTCTGTTCCCAGCCTGTACACTGTATTGGACTGAAGAGGATCTATTGTTCTTGTCAGTTTTCTAAGCAGAGTTGAACTAGATATAGCCCATGTGTGTAGGAAGCACAGTTCTTTTGTTCTGAGGAAGCTCACTGTTCTGGCCCTATAGGAAACACAATAGAGTAGAAGAGTGCTCTTTTCTCAAAAGCAGAGTGTGTTTCTTGTAAGGCGACCTAGCTTTTTTTTCCCAGTCCTAAATGGAGTTGAATCACATGCAGTTTCTGGTTTTTCGAGCAAGAGTTGTTTTCTTGTAAGAAGAGTAACTATTGCGCTCCCATTGTCATACACAGGGCAGATAGCACTGGCGACTGTTCCCAGCATGTACAGTGTATTGGACTGAAGAAGATCTACTGTTCTTGTCAGTTTGCTAAGCAGAATTGAACTAGATATGGCCATGTGTGTAGGAAGCACAGTTCTTTTGTTCTGAGGAAGTTCAATGTTCTGGCCCTATAGGAAACACAGTAGAGTAGAAGAGGGCTCTTTTCTCAAAAGCAGAGTGGGTTTCTTGTAAAGCGAGCTAGCATTTGTTTCCCAGTCCTAAATGGAGTTGAAACACATGCAGTTTCTGGTCCTATGAGCAAGAGTTGTTTTCTTAAGAAGAGTCACTATTGCGTTCCCATTGTCATTCACAGGGCAAATAGCACTGCCGTCTGTTCCCAGCATGTACAGTGTATTGGACTGAAGAGGATCTACTGTTCTTGTCATTTTCCTAAGCAGACTTGAACTAGATATAGCCTGTAAGTGTAGGAAGCACAGTTCGTTTTTTCTGAGCAAGCTCACTGTTCTGGCCCTATAGGAAACACATTAGAGTAGAAGAGTGCTCTTTTCTCAAAAGCAGAGTGTGTTTCTTGTAAGGCGAGCTAGCATTTGTTTCCCAGTCCTAAATGGAGTTGAATCACATGCAGTTTCTGGTCCTACGAGCAAGAGTCGTTTTCTGGTAAGAAGAGTCACTATTGTGCTCCCTTTGTCATACACAGGGCAAATAGCACTGACATCTGTTCCCAGCATGTACAGTGTATTGGACTGAAGAGGATCTACTGTTCTTGTCAGTTTCCTAAGGAGAGTTGAACTAGATATGGCCCGTGGGTGTAGGAAGCACAGTTCTTTTATTCTGAGCAAGCTCACTGTTCTGGCCCTATAGGAAACACAGTAGAGTAGAAGAGTGTTCTTTTCTCAAAAGCAGAGTGTGTTTCTTGTAAGGCGACCTAGCTTTTTTTTCCCAGTCCTAAATGAAGTTGAATCACATGCAGTTTCTGGTTTTTCGAGCAAGAGTTGTTTTCTGGTAAGGAATGTCACTATTGAGCTCCCATTGCCATACACAGTGCAAATAGCACTGGCGTCTGTTCCCAGCAAGTACAGTGTTGGACTGAAGAGGAGCTACTGTTCTTGTCAGGTTCCTAAGCAGAGTTGAACTACATATGGTTCGTGTGTGTAGGAAGCACAGTTCTTTTGTTCTGAGCAAGCTCACTGTTTGGACCACATAGGAAACACAGTAGACTAGAAGAGTGCTCTTTTCTCTAAAGCAGAGTGTTTTTCTTGAAAGGCGAGCTAGCGTTTGTTTCCGAGTCCTAAATGGAGTTGAATCTCATGCAGTTTCTGGTACTATGAGCAAGAGATGTTTTCTGGTAAGGAAAGTCACTATTGTGCTGCCATTGTTATACACAGGACAAATAGCACTGGCATCTGTTGCCAGAAAGTACAGTGTATTGGACTGAAGAGGATCTACTGTTCTTGTCAGGTTCCTAAGCAGACTTGAACTAGATATGGCCCTGTGTGTAGGAAGCACAGTTTTTTTTGTTCTGAGCAAGCTGACTGTTCTGACCCCATAGGAAACACAGTAGAGTAGAAGAGTGCTCTTTTCTCAAAAGCAGACTGTGTTTCTTGTAAGGCGAGCTAGCGTTTGTTTCCCAGTCCTAAATGGAGTTGAATCACATGCAGTTTGTGGTCCTACGAGCAAGAGTTGTTTTCTGGTAAGAAGAGTCACTATTGTGCTCCCTTTGTCATACACAGGGCAAATAGCACTGGTGTCTGTTCCCAGCATGTACAGTGTATTGGACTGAAGAGGATCTACTGTTCTTGGCAGTTTGCTAAGCAGAATTGAAATAGATATGGCCGTGTGTAGGAAGCACAGTTCTTTTGTTCTGTTCAAGCTCACTGTTCTGGCCCTATAGGAAACACAGTAGAGTAGATGAGTGATCTTTTCTCAAAAGCAGAGTGTGTTTCTTGTAAGGCGAGCTAGCGTTTGTTTCCCAGTCCTAAATGGCGTTGAATCCCATGCAGTTTCTGGTTCTATGAGCAAGAGTAGTTTTCTGGTAAGAAGAGTCACTATTGCGCTCACATTGTCATACATAGTGGAAATAGCACTCATGTCTGTTCCCAGCATGTACAGTGTATTGGACTGAAGAGGATCTACTGTTCTTGTCAGTTTCCTATGCAGTGTTGAACTAGATATGGCCCGTGTGTAGGAAGCACAGTTCTTTTGTTCTGAGCAAGCTTACTGTTCAGACCCCATAGGAAACACAGTAGAGTAGAAGAGTGCTCTTTTCTCAAAAGCAGAGTGTGTTTCTTTTAAGGCGAGCTAGTGTTTGTTTCCCAGTCCTAAATGGAGTTGAATCCCATGCAGTTTCTGGTCCTATGAGCAAGAGTTGTTTTCTGGTAAGAAGAGTCACTATTGCGCTCCCATTGTCATACACATGGCAAATAGCACTGGCGTCTGTTCCCAGCATGTACAGTGTATTGGACTGAAGAGGATCTACTGTTCTTGTCAGTTTGCTAAGCAGAATTGAAATAGATATGGCCGTGTGTAGGAAGCACAGTTCTTTTGTTCTGAGCAAGCTCACTGTTCTGGCCCTATAGGAAACACAGTAGAGTAGATGAGTGATCTTTTCTCAAAAGCAGAGTGTGTTTCTTGTAAGGCGAGCTAGCGTTTGTTTCCCAGTCCTAAATGGAGTTGAATCACATGAAGTTTGTGGTCCTACGAGCAAGAGTTGTTTTCTGGTAAGAAGAGTCACTATTGTGCTCCTTTGTCATACACAGGGCAAATAGCACTGGCGTCTGTTCCCAGCATGTACAGTGTATTGGACTGAAGAGGATCTACTGTTCTTGTCAGTTTCATAAGCAGAATTGAAGTAGATATGGCCGTGTGTGTAGGAAGCACAGTTCTTTTCTTATGAACAAGCTCACTGTTCTGGCCCTATAGGAAACACAGTAGAGTAGAAGAGTGATCTTTTCTCAAAAGCAGAGTGTGTTTCTTGTAGGGCAAGCTAGCATTTGTTTCCCAGTCCTAAATGTCATTGAATCACATGCAGTTTCTGGTTCTATGAGCAAGAGTAGTTTTCTGGTAAGAAGAGTCACTATTGTGCTCCCATTGTCATACACAGGGCAAATAGCACTCGCGTCTGTTCCCAGCATGTACAGTGTATTGGACTGAAGAGGGTCTAATGTTCTTGTCAGTTTCCTAAGCAGAGTTGAACTAGATATGGCCCGTGTGTGTAGGAAGCACAGTTCTTTTGTTCTGAACAAGCTTACTGTTCAGACCAAATAGGAAACACAGTAGAGTAGAAGAGTGCTCTTTTCTCAAAAGCAGAGTGTGTTTCTTGTAAGGCGAGCTAGTATTTGTTTCACAGTCCTAAATGGAGTTGAATCACATGTAGTTTTTGGTTCCTCGAGCAAGAGTTGTTTTCTGGTAAGAAGAGTCACTATTGCACTCCCTTTGACATACACAGGGCAAATAGCACTGGCGTCTGTTCCCAGCATGTACAGTGTATTGGACTGAAGAGGATCTACTGTTCTTGTCAGTTTCCTAAGGAGAGTTGAACTAGATATGGCCCGTGTGTGTAGGAAGCACAGTTCTTTTGTTCTGAGCAAGCTCACTCTTCGTCCGTATAGGAAACACAGTAGAGTAGAAGAGTGCTCTTTTCTCAAAAGCAGAGTGTGTTTCTTGTAAGGAGAGCTAGCATTTGTTTCCCAGTCCTAAATGGAGTTGAATCACATGCAGTTGTTGGTCCCAGGAGCAAGAGTTGTTTTCTGGTAAGGAAAGTCACTATTGCGCTCCCATTGCCATACACAGTACAAATAGCACTCGCGTCTGTTGCCAGCAAGTACAGTGTATTGGACTGAAGAGGAGCTACTGTTCTTGTCAGTTTCCTATGCAGAGTTGAACTAGATATGGCCCGTGTGTGTAGGAAGCACAGTTCTTTTGTTCTGAGCAAGCTTACTGTTCAGACCAAATAGGAAACACAGTAGAGTAGAAGAGTGCTCTTTTCTCAAAAGCAGAGTGTGTTTCTTGTAAGGCGACCTAGCTTTTTTTTCCCCAGTCCTAAATGGAGTGTAATCACATGCAGTTTCTGGTTTTTCGAGCAAGAGTTGTTTTCTTGTAAGAAGAGTAACTATTGCGCTCCCATTGTCATACACAGGGCAGATAGCACTGGCGACTGTTCCCAGCATGTACAGTGTATTGGACTGAAGAAGATCTACTGTTCTTGTCAGTTTGCTAAGCAGAATTGAACTAGATATGGCCCGTGTGTGTAGGAAGCACAGTTCTTTTGTTCTGAGGAAGTTCAATGTTCTGGCCCTGTATGAAACACAGTAGAGTAGAAGAGTGCTCTTTTCTCAAAAGCAGAGTGTGTTTCTTGTAAGGCGAGCTAGCGTTTATTTCCCAGTCCTAAATGGAGTTGAAACACATGCAGTTTCTGGTCCTACGAGCAAGAGTTGTTTTCTGGTAAGAAGAGTCACTATTGCGTTCCCATTGTCATTCACAGGGCAAATAGCCCTGCCGTCTGTTACCAGCATGTACAGTGTATTGGACTGAAGAAGATCTACTGTTCTTGTCAGTTTCCTAAGGAGAATTGAACTAGATATGGCCCGTTGGTGTAGGAAGCACAGTTCTTTTATTCTGAGCAAGCTCACTGTTCTGGCCCTATAGGAAACACAGTAGAGTAGAAGAGTGTTCTTTTCTCAAAAGCAGAGTGTGTTTCTTGTAAGGAGAGCTAGCGTTTGTTTCCCAGTCCTAAATGGAGTTGAATCACATGCAATTGTTAGTCCCACGAGCAAGAGTTGTTTTCTGGTAAGGAAAGTCACTATTGCGCTCCCATTGCCATACACAGTGCAAATAGCACTCGCGTCTGTTGCCAGCAAGTACTGTGTATTGGACTGAAGAGGAGCTACTGTTCTTGTCAATTTTCTAAGCACAGTTGAACTATATGGCCTGTGTGTGGAGGAAGCACAGTTCTTTTGTTCTGAGCAAGCTCACTGTTCGGACCCAATAGGAAACACAGTAGATTAGAAGAGTGCTCTTTTCTCAAAAGTAGAGTGTGTTTCTTGTAAGGCCAGCTAGCGTTTGTTTCCCAGTCCTAAATGGTGTTGAATCACATGCAGTTTCTAGTCCTAAGAGCAAGAGTTGTTTTCTGGTAAGAAGTGTCACTATTGTGCTCCCATTGTCATACACAGGGCAAATAGCACTGGCGTCTGTTCCCAGCCTGTACACTGTATTGGACTGAAGAGGATCTATTTTTCTTGTCAGTTTCCTAAGCAGAGTTGAACTAGATATAGCCCGTGTGTGTAGGAAGCACAGTTCGTTTGTTCTGAGCAAGCTCACTGTTCTGGCCCTATAGGAAACACAGTAGAGTAGATGAGTGATCTTTTCTCAAAAGCAGAGTGTGTTTCTTGTAAGGCGAGCTAGCGTTTGTTTCCCAGTCCTAAATGGCGTTGAATCCCATGCAGTTTCTGGTTCTATGAGCAAGAGTAGTTTTCTGGTAAGAAGAGTCACTATTGCGCTCACATTGTCATACATAGTGCAAATAGCACTCATGTCTGTTCCCAGCATGTACAGTGTATTGGACTGAAGAGGATCTACTGTTCTTGTCAGTTTCCTAAGCAGTGTTGAACTAGATATGGCCCGTGTGTAGGAAGCACAGTTCTTTTGTTCTGAGCAAGCTTACTGTTCAGACCCCATAGGAAACACAGTAGAGTAGAAGAGTGCTCGTTTCTCAAAAGCAGAGTGTGTTTCTTTTAAGGCGAGCTAGTGTTTGTTTCCCAGTCCTAAATGGAGTTGAATCCCATGCAGTTTCTGGTCCTATGAGCAAGAGTTGTTTTCTGGTAAGAAGAGTCACTATTGCGCTCCCATTGTCATACACAGGGCAAATAGCACTGGCGTCTGTTCCCAGCATGTACAGTGTATTGGACTGAAGAGGATCTACTGTTCTTGTCAGTTTCATAAGCAGAATTGAAGTAGATATGGCCGTGTGTGTAGGAAGCACAGTTCTTTTGTTCTGAACAAGCTTACTGTTCAGACCAAATAGGAAACACAGTAGAGTAGAAGAGTGCTCTTTTCTCAAAAGCAGAGTGTGTTTCTTGTAAGGCGAGCTAGTATTTGTTTCACAGTCCTAAATGGAGTTGAATCACATGTAGTTTTTGGTTCCTCGAGCAAGAGTTGTTTTCTGGTAAGAAGAGTCACTATTGCACTCCCTTTGACATACACAGGGCAAATAGCACTGGCGTCTGTTCCCAGCATGTACAGTGTATTGGACTGAAGAGGATCTACTGTTCTTGTCAGTTTCCTAAGGAGAGTTGAACTAGATATGGCCCGTGTGTGTAGGAAGCACAGTTCTTTTGTTCTGAGCAAGCTCACTCTTCGTCCGTATAGGAAACACAGTAGAGTAGAAGAGTGCTCTTTTCTCAAAGGCAGAGTGTGTTTCTTGTAAGGAGAGCTAGCATTTGTTTCCCAGTCCTAAATGGAGTTGAATCACATGCAGTTGTTGGTCCCAGGAGCAAGAGTTGTTTTCTGGTAAGGAAAGTCACTATTGCGCTCCCATTGCCATACACAGTACAAATAGCACTCGCGTCTGTTGCCAGCAAGTACAGTGTATTGGACTGAAGAGGAGCTACTGTTCTTGTCAGTTTCCTATGCAGAGTTGAACTACATATGGCCCGTGTGTGTAGGAAGCACAGTTCTTTTTTTCTGAGGAAGCTCACTGTTCAAACCCCATAGGAAACACAGTAGAGTAGAAGAGTGCTCTTTTCTCAAAAGCAGAGTGTGTTTCTTGTAAGGCGACCTAGCTTTTTTTTTCCCAGTCCTAAATGGAGTTGAATCACATGCAGTTTCTGGTTTTTCGAGCAAGAGTTGTTTTCTTGTAAGAAGAGTCACTATTGCGCTCCCATTGTCATACACAGGGCAGATAGCCCTGGCGACTGTTCCCAGCATGTACAGTGTATTGGACTGAAGAAGATCTACTGTTATTGTCATTTTGCTAAGCAGAATTGAACTAGATATGGCCATGTATGTAGGAAGCAGAGTTCTTTTGTTCTGAGGAAGTTCAATGTTCTGGCCCTATAGGAAACACAGTAGAGTAGAAGAGTGCTCTTTTCTCAAAAGCAGAGTGTGTTTCTTGTAAGGCGAGCTAGCGTTTGTTTCCCAGTCCTAAATGGAGTTGAAACACATGCAGTTTCTGGTCCTACGAGCAAGAGTTGTTTTCTGGTAAGAAGAGTCACTATTGCGTTCCCATTGTCATTCACAGGGCAAATAGCCCTGCCATCTGTTCCCAGCATGTACAGTGTATTGGACTGAAGAGGATCTACTGTTCTTGTCAGTTTCCTAAGCAGAGTTGAACTAGATATAGCCTGTATGTGTAGGAAGCACAGTTCGTTTTTTCTGAGCAAGCTCACTGTTCTGGCCCTATAGGAAACACATTAGAGTAGAAGAGTGTTCTTTTCTCAAAAGCAGAGTGTGTTTCTTGTAAGGCGAGCTAGCATTTGTTTCCCAGTCCTAAATGGAGTTGAATCACATGCAGTTTGTGGTCCTACGAGCAAGAGTCGTTTTCTGGTAAGAAGAGTCACTGTTGCGCTCCCTTTGTCATACACAGGGCAAATAGCACTGGCATCTGTTCCCAGCATGTACAGTGTATTGGACTGAAGAGGATCTACTGTTCTTGTCAGTTTCCTAAGGAGAGTTTAACTAGATATGGCCCGTGGGTGTAGGAAGCACAGTTCTTTTATTCTGAGCAAACTCACTGTTCTGGCCCTATAGGAAACACAGTAGAGTAGAAGAGTGTTCTTTTCTCAAAAGCAGAGTGTGTTTCTTGTAAGGAGAGCTAGCGTTTGTTTCCCAGTCCTAAAAGGAGTTGAATCACATGCAATTGTTAGTCCCACGAGCAAGAGTTGTTTTCTGGTAAGGAAAGTCACTATTGCGCTCCCATTGCCATACACAGTGCAAATAGCACTCGCGTCTGTTCCCAGCATGTACAGTGTATTGGACTGAAGAGGGTCTAATGTTCTTGTCAGTTTCCTAAGCAGAGTTGAACTAGATATGGCCCGTGTGTGTAGGAAGCACAGTTCTTTTGTTCTGAGCAAGCTTACTGTTCAGACCAAATAGGAAACACAGTAGAGTAGAAGAGTGCTCTTTTCTCAAAAGCAGAGTGTGTTTCTTGTAAGGCGAGCTAGTATTTGTTTCACAGTCCTAAATGGAGTTGAATCTCATGCAGTTTTTGGTTCCTCGAGCAAGAGTTGTTTTCTGGTAAGAAGAGTCACTATTGCACTCCCTTTGACATACACAGGGCAAATAGCACTAGCGTCTGTTCCCAGCATGTACAGTGTATTGGACTGAAGAGGATCTACTGTTCTTGTCAGTTTCCTAAGGAGAGTTGAACTAGATATGGCCCGTGTGTGTAGGAAGCACAGTTCTTTGTTCTGAGCAAGCTCACTCTTCGTCCGTATAGGAAACACAGTAGAGTAGAAGAGTGCTCTTTTCTCAAAAGCAGAGTGTGTTTCTTGTAAGGAGAGCTAGCATTTGTTTCCCAGTCCTAAATGGAGTTGAATCACATGCAGTTGTTTTTCCCAGGAGCAAGAGTTGTTTTCTGGTAAGGAAAGTCACTATTGCGCTCCCATTGCCATACACAGTACAAATAGCACTCGCGTCTGTTGCCAGCAAGTACAGTGTATTGGACTGTAGAGGAGCTACTGTTCTTGTCAGTTTCCTATGCAGAGTTGAACTACATATGGCCCGTGTGTGTAGGAAACACAGTTCTTTTTTTTTTTGAGGAAGCTCACTGTTCAAACCCCATAGGAAACACAGTAGAGTAGAAGAGTGCTCTTTTCTCAAAAGCAGAGTGTGTTTCTTGTAAGGCGACCTAGCTTTTTTTTTCCCAGTCCTAAATGGAGTTGAATCACATGCAGTTTCTGGTTTTTCGAGCAAGAGTTGTTTTCTTGTAAGAAGAGTAACTATTGCGCTCCCATTGTCATACACAGGGCAGATAGCACTGGCGACTGTTCCCAGCATGTACAGTGTATTGGACTGAAGAAGATCTACTGTTCTTGTCAGTTTGCTAAGCAGAATTGAACTAGATATGGCCCGTGTGTGTAGGAAGCACAGTTCTTTTGTTCTGAGGAAGTTCAATGTTCTGGCCCTATAGGAAACACAGTAGAGTAGAAGAGTGCTCTTTTCTCAAAAGCAGAGTGTGTTTCTTGTAAGGCGAGCTAGCGTTTGTTTCCCAGTCCTAAATGGAGTTGAAACACATGCAGTTTCTGGTCCTACGAGCAAGAGTTGTTTTCTGGTAAGAAGAGTCACTATTGCGTTCCCATTGTCATTCACAGGGCAAATAGCCCTGCCGACTGTTCCCAGCATGTACAGTGTATTGGACTGAAGAGGATCTACTGTTCTTGTCAGTTTCCTAAGGAGAGTTGAACTAGATATGGCCCGTGGGTGTAGGAAGCACAGTTCTTTTATTCTGAGCAAGCTCACTGTTCTGGCCCTATAGGAAACACAGTAGAGTAGAAGAGTGTTCTTTTCTCAAAAGCAGAGTGTGTTTCTTGTAAGGAGAGCTAGCGTTTGTTTCCCAGTCCTAAATGGAGTTGAATCACATGCAATTGTTAGTCCCACGAGCAAGAGTTGTTTTCTGGTAAGGAAAGTCACTATTGCGTTCCCATTGCCATACACAGTGCAAATAGCACTCGCATCTGTTGCCAGCAAGTACTGTGTATTGGACTGAAGAGGAGCTACTGTTCTTGTCAATTTCCTAAGCACAGTTGAACTAGATATGGCCCGTGTGTGGAGGAAGCACAGTTCTTTTGTTCTGAGCAAGCTCACTGTTCGGACCCAATAGGAAACACAGTAGAGTAGAAGAGTGCTCTTTTCTCAAAAGTAGAGTGTGTTTCTTGTAAGGCCAGCTAGCGTTTGTTTCCCAGTCCTAAATGGTGTTGAATCACATGCAGTTTCTAGTCCTATGAGCAAGAGTTGTTTTCTGGTAAGAAGAGTCACTATTGTGCTCCCATTGTCATACACAGGGCAAATAGCACTGGCGTCTGTTCCCAGCCTGTACACTGTATTGGACTGAAGAGGATCTATTTTTCTTGTCAGTTTCCTAAGCAGAGTTGAACTAGATATAGCCCCTGTGTGTAGGAAGCACAGTTCTTTTGTTCTGAGCAAGCTCACTGTTCTGGCACTATAGGAAACACAATAGAGTAAAGAGTGCTCTTTTCTCAAAAGCAGAGTGTGTTTCTTGTATGGCGATCTAGCTTTTTTTTCCCAGTCCTAAATGGAGTTGAATCACATGCAGTTTCTGGTTTTTCGAGCAAGAGTTGTTTTCTGGTAAGAAGAGTAACTATTGCGCTCCCATTGTCATACACAGGGCAAATAGCACTGGTGACTGTTCCCAGCATGTACAGTGTATTGGACTGAAGAGGATCTACTGTTCTTGTCAGTTGGCTAAGCAGAATTGAACTAGATATGGCCGTGTGTGTAGGAAGCACAGTTCTTTTCTTCTGAGGAAGCTCAATGCTCAAACCCCATAGGAAACACAGTAGAGTAGAAGAGTGCTCTTTTCTCAAAAGCAGAGTGTGTTTCTTGTAAGGCGAGCTAGCGTTTGTTTCCCAGTCCTAAATGGAGTTGAATCACATGCAGTTTCTGGTCCTACGAGCAAGAGTTGTTTTCTGGTAAGAAGAGTCACCATTGCGTTCCCATTGTCATTCACAGGGCAAATAGCACTGGCGTGTGTTCCAGCATGTACAGTGTATTGGACTTAAGAGGATCTACTGTTCTTGTCAGTTTCCTAAGCAGAATTGAACTAGATATAGCCCGTGTGTGTAGGAAGCACAGTTCTTTTGTTCTGAGCAAGCTCACTGTTCTGGCCCTCTAGGAAACACAGAACAGTAGAAGAGTACTCTTTTCTCAAAAGCAGAGAGTGTTTCTTGTAAGGCGAGCTAGCGTTTGTTTCCCAGTCCTAAATGGAGTTGAATCACATGCAGTTTTTGGTCCTACGAGCAAGAGTTGTTTTCTGGTAAGAAGAGTCACTATTGTGCTCCCTTTGTCATACACAGGGCAAATAGCACTGGTGTCTGTTCCCAGCATGTACAGTGTATTGGACTGAAGAGGATCTACTGTTCTTGTCAGTTTGCTATGCAGAATTGAAATAGATATGGCCGTGTGTAGGAAGCACAGTTCTTTTTTCTGTTCAAGCTCACTGTTCTGGCCCTATAGGAAACACAGTAGAGTAGATGAGTGATCTTTTCTCAAAAGCAGAGTGTGTTTCTTGTAAGGCGAGCTAGCGTTTGTTTCCCAGTCCTAAATGGCGTTGAATCCCATGCAGTTTCTGGTTCTATGAGCAAGAATAGTTTTCTGGTAAGAAGAGTCACTATTGCGCTCACATTGTCATACATAGTGCAAATAGCACTCATGTCTGTTCCCAGCATGTACAGTGTATTGGACTGAAGAGGATCTACTGTTCTTGTCAGTTTCCTAAGCAGTGTTGAACTAGATATGGCCCGTGTGTAGGAAGCACAGTTCTTTTGTTCTGAGCAAGCTTACTGTTCAGACACCATAGGAAACACAGTAGAGTAGAAGAGTGCTCTTTTCTCAAAAGCAGAGTGTGTTTCTTTTAAGGCGAGCTAGTGTTTGTTTCCCAGTTCTAAATGGAGTTGAATCCCATGCAGTTTCTGGTCCTATGAGCAAGAGTTGTTTTCTGGTAAGAAGAGTCACTATTGCGCTCCCATTGTCATACACAGGGCAAATAGCACTGGCGTCTGTTCCCAGCATGTACAGTGTATTGGACTGAAGAGGATCTACTGTTCTTGTCAGTTGGCTAACCAGAATTGAACTAGATATGGCCGTGTGTGTAGGAAGCACAATTCTTTTGTTCTGAGCAAGCTTACTGTTCAGACCACATATGAAACACAGTAGAGTAGAAGAGTGCTCTTTTCTCAAAAGCAGAGTTTGTTTCTTTTAAGGCGAACTAGTGTTTGTTTCACAGTCCCAAATGGAGTTGAATCACATGCAGTTGTTTGTCCCATGAGCAAGAGTTGTTTTCTGGTAAGAAGAGTCACTATTGTGCTCCCTTTGTCATACACAGGGCAAATAGCACTGACGTCTGTTCCTAGCATGTACAGTGTATTGGACTGAAGAGGATCTACTGTTCTTGTCAGTTTGCTAAGCAGAATTGAACTAGATATGGCCGTGTGTAGGAAGCACAGTTCTTTTGTTCTGAGCAAGCTCACTGTTCTGGCCCTATAGGAAACACAGTAGAGTAGATGAGTGATCTTTTCTCAAAAGCATAGTGTGTTTCTTTTAAGGCGAGCTAGTGTTTGTTTCCCAGTCCTAAATGGAGATGAATCCCATGCAGTTTCTGGTCCTATGAGCAAGAGTTGTTTTCTGGTAAGAAGAGTCACTATTGCGCTCCCATTGTCATACACAGGGCAAATAGCACTGGCGTCTGTTCCCAGCATGTACAGTGTATTGGACTGAAGAGGATCTACTGTTTTTGTCATTTGTCTAACCAGAATTGAACTAGATATGGCCGTGTGTGTAGGAAGCACAGTTCTTTTGTTCTGAGCAAGCTTACTGTTCAGACCACATAGGAAACACAGTAGAGTAGAAGAGTGCTCTTTTCTCAAAAGCAGAGTGTGTTTCTTTTAAGGCAAACTAGTGTTTGTTTTCCAGTACCAAATGGAGTTGAATCACATGCAGTTGTTGGTCCCACGAGCAAGAGTTGTTTTCTGGTAAGGAAAGTCACTATTGTGCTTCCATTGCCATACACAGTGCAAATAGCACTCGTGTCTTTTGCCAGCAACTACAGTGTATTGGACTGAAGAGGAGCTACTGTTCTTGTCAGTTGGCTAACCAGAATTGAACTAGATATGGCCGTGTGTGTAGGAAGCACAGTTCTTTTCTTCTGAGGAAGCTCACTGTTCAAACCCCATAGGAAACACAGTAGAGTAGAAGAGTGCTCTTTTCTCAAAAGCAGAGTGTGTTTCTTGTAGGGCGAGCTAGCATTTGTTTCCCAGTCCTAAATGGAGTTGAATCACATGCAGTTTGTGGTCCTACGAGCAAGAGTTGTTTTCTGGTAAGAAGAGTCACTATTGTGCTCCTTTGTCATACACAGGGCAAATAGCACTGGCATCTGTTCCCAGCATGTACAGTGTATTGGACTGAAGAGGATCTACTGTTCTTGTCAGTTTCATAAGCAGAATTGAAGTAGATATGGCCGTGTGTGTAGGAAGCACAGTTCTTTTCTTCTGAGCAAGCTCACTGTTCTGGCCCTATAGGAAACACAGTAGAGTAGAAGAGTGCTCTTTTCTCAAAAGCAGAGTGTGTTTCTTGTAAGGCGAGCTAGCGTTTATTTCCCAGTCCTAAATGGTGTTGAATAAAATGCAGTTTCTGGTCCTAAGGGCAAGAGTTGTTTTCTGGTAAGAAGAGTCACTATTGTGCTCCCATTTTCATACACAGGGCAAATAGCACTGGCGTCTGTTCCCAGCCTGTACACTGTATTGGACTGAAGAGGATCTATTGTTCTTGTCAGTTTCCTAAGCAGAGTTGAACTAGATATGGCCCGTGTGTAGGAAGCACAGTTCTTTTGTTCTGAGCAAGCTTACTGTTCAGACCAAATAGGAAACACAGTAGAGTAGAAGAGTGCTCTTTTCTCAAAAGCAGAGTGTGTTTCTTGTAAGGCGAGCTAGTATTTGTTTCACAGTCCTAAATGGAGTTGAATCACATGCAGTTTTTGGTTCCTCGAGCAAGAGTTGTTTTCTGGTAAGAAGAGTCACTATTGCACTCCCTTTGACATACACAGGGCAAATAGCACTCGCGTCTGTTGCCAGCAAGTACAGTGTATTGGACTGAAGAGGAGCTACTGTTCTTGTCAGTTTCCTAAGCACAGTTGAACTAGATATGGCCCGTGTGTGGAGGAAGCACAGTTCTTTTGTTCTGAGCAAGCACACTGTTCGGACCAATTAGGAAACACAGTAGAGTAGAAGAGTGCTCTTTTCTCAAAAGCAGAGTGTGTTTCTTGTAAGGCGAGCTACCATTTGTTTCCCAGTCCTAAATGGTGTTGAATCACATGCAGTTTCTGGTCTTAGAGCAAGAGTAGTTTTCTGGTAAGAAGAGTCACTATTGTGCTCCCATTGTCATACACAGGGCAAATAGCACTGGCGTCTATTCCCAGCTTGTACACTGTATTGGACTGAAGAGGATCTATTGTACTTGTCAGTTTCCTAAGCAGAGTTGAACTAGATATAGCCGTGTGTGTAGGAAGCACAGTTCTTTTGTTCTGAGCAAGCTCACTGTTCTGGCCCTATAGGAAACACAATAGAGTAGAAGAGTGCTCTTTTCTCAAAAGCAGAGTGTGTTTCTTTAAGGTGACCTAGCTTTTTTTTTCGCAGTTCTAAATGGAGTTGAATCACATGCAGTTTCTGGTTTTTCGAGCAAGAGTTGTTTTCTTGTAAGAAGAGTAACTATTGCGCTCCCATTGTCATACACAGGGCAAATAGCACTGGCGACTGTTCCCAGCATGTACAGTGTATTGGACTGAAGAAGATCTACTGTTCTTGTCAGTTAGCTAAGCAGAATTGAACTAGATATGGCCCGTGGGTGTAGGAAGCACAGTTCTTTTATTCTGAGGAAGCTCACTGTTCAAACCCCATAGGAAACACAGTAGAGTAGAAGAGTGCTCTTTTCTCAAAAGCAGAGTGTGTTTCTTGTAAGGCGAGCTAGCGTTTGTTTCCCAGTCCTAAATGGAGTTGAATCACATGCAGTTTGTGGTCCTACGAGCAAGAGTTGTTTTCTGGTAAGAAGAGTCACTATTGTGCTCCTTTGTCATACACAGGGCAAATAGCACTGGTGTCTGTTCCCAGCATGTACAGTGTATTGGACTGAAGAGGATCTACTGTTCTTGTCAGTTTCATAAGCAGAATTGAAATAGATATGGCCGTGTGAGAAGGAAGCACAGTTCTTTTCTTCTGAGCAAGCTCACTGTTCTGGCCCTATAGGAAACACAGTAGAGTAGAAGAGTGATCTTTTCTCAAAAGCAGAGTGTGTTTCTTGTAAGGCGAGCTAGCATTTGTTTCCCAGTCCTAAATGGCGTTGAATCACATGCAGTTTCTGGTTCTATGAGCAAGAGTAGTTTTCTGGTAAGAAGAGTCACTATTGTGCTCCCATTGTCATACACAGGGCAAATAGCACTGGCATCTGTTCCCAGCATGTACAGTGTATTGGACGAAGAGGGTCTAATGTTCTTGTCAGTTTCCTAAGCAGAGTTGAACTAGATATGGCCCGTGTGTGTAGGAAGCACAGTTCTTTTGTTCTGAGCAAGCTTACTGTTCAGACCCCATAGGAAACACAGTAGAGTAGAAGGGTGCTCTTTTCTCAAAAGCAGAGTGTGTTTCTTGTAAGGCGAGCTAGTATTTGTTTCACAGTCCTAAATGGAGTTGAATCACATGCAGTTTCTGGTTCTTCGAGCAAGAGTTGTTTTCTGGTAAGAAGAGTCACTATTGCACTCCCATTGACATACACAGGGCAAATAGCACTGGCGTCTGTTCCCAGCATGTACAGTGTATTGGACTGAAGAGGATCTACTGTTCTTGTCAGTTTCCTAAGGAGAGTTGAACTAGATATGGCCCGTGTGTGTAGGACACACAGTTCTTTTTTTCTGAGCAAGCTCACTCTTCGTCCCTATAGGAAACACAGTAGAGTAGAAGAGTGCTCTTTTCTTAAAAGCAGAGTGTGTTTCTTGTAAGGGGAGCTAGCGTTTGTTTCCCAGTCCTAAATGGAGTTGAATGACATTCAGTTGTTGGTCCCAGGAGCAAGAGTTGTTTTCTGGTAAGGAAAGTCACTATTGCGCTCCCATTGCCATACACAGTACAAATAGCACTCGCGTCTGTTGCCAGCAAGTACAGTGTATTGGACTGAAGAGGAGCTACTGTTCTTGTCAGTTTCCTATGCAGAGTTGAACTAGATATGGCCCGTGTGTGTAGGAAGCACAGTTCTTTTGTTCTGAGCAAGCTCACTGTTCGGACCCAATAGGAAACACAGTAGAGTAGAAGAGTGCTCTTTTCTCAAAAGCAGAGTGTGTTTCTTGTAAGGCGAGCTAGCGTTTGTTTCCCAGTCCTAAATGGTGTTGAATAAAATGCAGTTTCTGGTCCTAAGGGCAAGAGTTGTTTTCTGGTAAGAAGATTCACTATTGTGCTCCCATTGTCATACACAGGGCAAATAGCACTGGCGTCTGTTCCCAGCCTGTACACTGTATTGGACTGAAGAGGATCTATTGTTCTTGTCAGTTTTCTAAGCAGAGTTGAACTAGATATAGCCCATGTGTGTAGGAAGCACAGTTCTTTTGTTCTGAGGAAGCTCACTGTTCTGGCCCTATAGGAAACACAATAGAGTAGAAGAGTGCTCTTTTCTCAAAAGCAGAGTGTGTTTCTTGTAAGGCGACCTAGCTTTTTTTTCCCAGTCCTAAATGGAGTTGAATCACATGCAGTTTCTGGTTTTTCGAGCAAGAGTTGTTTTCTTGTAAGAAGAGTAACTATTGCGCTCCCATTGTCATACACAGGGCAGATAGCACTGGCGACTGTTCCCAGCATGTACAGTGTATTGGACTGAAGAAGATCTACTGTTCTTGTCAGTTTGCTAAGCAGAATTGAACTAGATATGGCCATGTGTGTAGGAAGCACAGTTCTTTTGTTCTGAGGAAGTTCAATGTTCTGGCCCTATAGGAAACACAGTAGAGTAGAAGAGGGCTCTTTTCTCAAAAGCAGAGTGGGTTTCTTGTAAAGCGAGCTAGCATTTGTTTCCCAGTCCTAAATGGAGTTGAAACACATGCAGTTTCTGGTCCTATGAGCAAGAGTTGTTTTCTTAAGAAGAGTCACTATTGCGTTCCCATTGTCATTCACAGGGCAAATAGCACTGCCGTCTGTTCCCAGCATGTACAGTGTATTGGACTGAAGAGGATCTACTGTTCTTGTCATTTTCCTAAGCAGACTTGAACTAGATATAGCCTGTAAGTGTAGGAAGCACAGTTCGTTTTTTCTGAGCAAGCTCACTGTTCTGGCCCTATAGGAAACACATTAGAGTAGAAGAGTGCTCTTTTCTCAAAAGCAGAGTGTGTTTCTTGTAAGGCGAGCTAGCATTTGTTTCCCAGTCCTAAATGGAGTTGAATCACATGCAGTTTCTGGTCCTACGAGCAAGAGTCGTTTTCTGGTAAGAAGAGTCACTATTGTGCTCCCTTTGTCATACACAGGGCAAATAGCACTGACATCTGTTCCCAGCATGTACAGTGTATTGGACTGAAGAGGATCTACTGTTCTTGTCAGTTTCCTAAGGAGAGTTGAACTAGATATGGCCCGTGGGTGTAGGAAGCACAGTTCTTTTATTCTGAGCAAGCTCACTGTTCTGGCCCTATAGGAAACACAGTAGAGTAGAAGAGTGTTCTTTTCTCAAAAGCAGAGTGTGTTTCTTGTAAGGCGACCTAGCTTTTTTTTCCCAGTCCTAAATGAAGTTGAATCACATGCAGTTTCTGGTTTTTCGAGCAAGAGTTGTTTTCTGGTAAGGAATGTCACTATTGAGCTCCCATTGCCATACACAGTGCAAATAGCACTGGCGTCTGTTCCCAGCAAGTACAGTGTTGGACTGAAGAGGAGCTACTGTTCTTGTCAGGTTCCTAAGCAGAGTTGAACTACATATGGTTCGTGTGTGTAGGAAGCACAGTTCTTTTGTTCTGAGCAAGCTCACTGTTTGGACCACATAGGAAACACAGTAGACTAGAAGAGTGCTCTTTTCTCTAAAGCAGAGTGTTTTTCTTGAAAGGCGAGCTAGCGTTTGTTTCCGAGTCCTAAATGGAGTTGAATCTCATGCAGTTTCTGGTACTATGAGCAAGAGATGTTTTCTGGTAAGGAAAGTCACTATTGTGCTGCCATTGTTATACACAGGACAAATAGCACTGGCATCTGTTGCCAGAAAGTACAGTGTATTGGACTGAAGAGGATCTACTGTTCTTGTCAGGTTCCTAAGCAGACTTGAACTAGATATGGCCCTGTGTGTAGGAAGCACAGTTTTTTTTGTTCTGAGCAAGCTGACTGTTCTGACCCCATAGGAAACACAGTAGAGTAGAAGAGTGCTCTTTTCTCAAAAGCAGACTGTGTTTCTTGTAAGGCGAGCTAGCGTTTGTTTCCCAGTCCTAAATGGAGTTGAATCACATGCAGTTTGTGGTCCTACGAGCAAGAGTTGTTTTCTGGTAAGAAGAGTCACTATTGTGCTCCCTTTGTCATACACAGGGCAAATAGCACTGGTGTCTGTTCCCAGCATGTACAGTGTATTGGACTGAAGAGGATCTACTGTTCTTGGCAGTTTGCTAAGCAGAATTGAAATAGATATGGCCGTGTGTAGGAAGCACAGTTCTTTTGTTCTGTTCAAGCTCACTGTTCTGGCCCTATAGGAAACACAGTAGAGTAGATGAGTGATCTTTTCTCAAAAGCAGAGTGTGTTTCTTGTAAGGCGAGCTAGCGTTTGTTTCCCAGTCCTAAATGGCGTTGAATCCCATGCAGTTTCTGGTTCTATGAGCAAGAGTAGTTTTCTGGTAAGAAGAGTCACTATTGCGCTCACATTGTCATACATAGTGGAAATAGCACTCATGTCTGTTCCCAGCATGTACAGTGTATTGGACTGAAGAGGATCTACTGTTCTTGTCAGTTTCCTAAGCAGTGTTGAACTAGATATGGCCCGTGTGTAGGAAGCACAGTTCTTTTGTTCTGAGCACGCTTACTGTTCAGACCCCATAGGAAACACAGTAGAGTAGAAGAGTGCTCTTTTCTCAAAAGCAGAGTGTGTTTCTTTTAAGGCGAGCTAGTGTTTGTTTCCCAGTCCTAAATGGAGTTGAATCCCATGCAGTTTCTGGTCCTATGAGCAAGAGTTGTTTTCTGGTAAGAAGAGTCACTATTGCGCTCCCATTGTCATACACATGGCAAATAGCACTGGCGTCTGTTCCCAGCATGTACAGTGTATTGGACTGAAGAGGATCTACTGTTCTTGTCAGTTTGCTAAGCAGAATTGAAATAGATATGGCCGTGTGTAGGAAGCACAGTTCTTTTGTTCTGAGCAAGCTCACTGTTCTGGCCCTATAGGAAACACAGTAGAGTAGATGAGTGATCTTTTCTCAAAAGCAGAGTGTGTTTCTTGTAAGGCGAGCTAGCGTTTGTTTCCCAGTCCTAAATGGAGTTGAATCACATGAAGTTTGTGGTCCTACGAGCAAGAGTTGTTTTCTGGTAAGAAGAGTCACTATTGTGCTCCTTTGTCATACACAGGGCAAATAGCACTGGCGTCTGTTCCCAGCATGTACAGTGTATTGGACTGAAGAGGATCTACTGTTCTTGTCAGTTTCATAAGCAGAATTGAAGTAGATATGGCCGTGTGTGTAGGAAGCACAGTTCTTTTCTTATGAACAAGCTCACTGTTCTGGCCCTATAGGAAACACAGTAGAGTAGAAGAGTGATCTTTTCTCAAAAGCAGAGTGTGTTTCTTGTAGGGCGAGCTAGCATTTGTTTCCCAGTCCTAAATGTCATTGAATCACATGCAGTTTCTGGTTCTATGAGCAAGAGTAGTTTTCTGGTAAGAAGAGTCACTATTGTGCTCCCATTGTCATACACAGGGCAAATAGCACTCGCGTCTGTTCCCAGCATGTACAGTGTATTGGACTGAAGAGGGTCTAATGTTCTTGTCAGTTTCCTAAGCAGAGTTGAACTAGATATGGCCCGTGTGTGTAGGAAGCACAGTTCTTTTGTTCTGAACAAGCTTACTGTTCAGACCAAATAGGAAACACAGTAGAGTAGAAGAGTGCTCTTTTCTCAAAAGCAGAGTGTGTTTCTTGTAAGGCGAGCTAGTATTTGTTTCACAGTCCTAAATGGAGTTGAATCACATGTAGTTTTTGGTTCCTCGAGCAAGAGTTGTTTTCTGGTAAGAAGAGTCACTATTGCACTCCCTTTGACATACACAGGGCAAATAGCACTGGCGTCTGTTCCCAGCATGTACAGTGTATTGGACTGAAGAGGATCTACTGTTCTTGTCAGTTTCCTAAGGAGAGTTGAACTAGATATGGCCCGTGTGTGTAGGAAGCACAGTTCTTTTGTTCTGAGCAAGCTCACTCTTCGTCCGTATAGGAAACACAGTAGAGTAGAAGAGTGCTCTTTTCTCAAAAGCAGAGTGTGTTTCTTGTAAGGAGAGCTAGCATTTGTTTCCCAGTCCTAAATGGAGTTGAATCACATGCAGTTGTTGGTCCCAGGAGCAAGAGTTGTTTTCTGGTAAGGAAAGTCACTATTGTGCTCCCATTGCCATACACAGTACAAATAGCACTCGCGTCTGTTGCCAGCAAGTACAGTGTATTGGACTGAAGAGGAGCTACTGTTCTTGTCAGTTTCCTATGCAGAGTTGAACTAGATATGGCCCGTGTGTGTAGGAAGCACAGTTCTTTTTTTCTGAGGAAGCTCACTGTTCAAACCCCATAGGAAACACAGTAGAGTAGAAGAGTGCTCTTTTCTCAAAAGCAGAGTGTGTTTCTTGTAAGGCGACCTAGCTTTTTTTTTCCCAGTCCTAAATGGAGTTGAATCACATGCAGTTTCTGGTTTTTCGAGCAAGAGTTGTTTTCTTGTAAGAAGAGTAACTATTGCGCTGCCATTGTCATACACAGGGCAGATAGCCCTGGCGACTGTTCCCAGCATGTACAGTGTATTGGACTGAAGAAGATCTACTGTTATTGTCAGTTTGCTAAGCAGAATTGAACTAGATATGGCCATGTATGTAGGAAGCACAGTTCTTTTGTTCTGAGGAAGTTCAATATTCTGGCACTATAGGAAACACAGTAGAGTAGAAGAGTGCTCTTTTCTCCAAAGCAGAGTGTGTTTCTTGTAAGGCGAGCTAGCGTTTGTTTCCCAGTCCTAAATGGAGTTGAAACACATGCAGTTTCTGGTCCTACGAGCAAGAGTTGTTTTCTGGTAAGAAGAGTCACTATTCCGTTCCCATTGTCATTCACAGGGCAAATAGCCCTGCCGTCTGTTCCCAGCATGTACAGTGTATTGGACTGAAGAGGATCTACTGTTCTTGTCAGTTTCCTAAGCAGAGTTGAACTAGATATAGCCTGTATGTGTAGGAAGCACAGTTCGTTTTTTCTGAGCAAGCTCACTGTTCTGGCCCTATAGAAAACACATTAGAGTAGAAGAGTGTTCTTTTCTCAAAAGCAGAGTGTGTTTCTTGTAAGGCGAGCTAGCATTTGTTTCCCAGTCCTAAATGGAGTTGAATCACATGCAGTTTGTGGTCCTACGAGCAAGAGTCGTTTTCTGGTAAGAAGAGTCACTATTGCGCTCCCTTTGTCATACACAGGGCAAATAGCACTGGCATCTGTTCCCAGCATGTACAGTGTATTGGACTGAAGAGGATCTACTGTTCTTGTCAGTTTCCTAAGGAGAGTTTAACTAGATATGGCCCGTGGGTGTAGGAAGCACAGTTCTTTTATTCTGAGCAAACTCACTGTTCTGGCCCTATAGAAACACAGTAGAGTAGAAGAGTGTTCTTTTCTCAAAAGCAGAGTGTGTTTCTTGTAAGGAGAGCTAGCGTTTGTTTCCCAGTCCTAAAAGGAGTTGAATCACATGCAATTGTTAGTCCCACGAGCAAGAGTTGTTTTCTGGTAAGGAAAGTCACTATTGCGCTCCCATTGCCATACACAGTGTAAATAGCACTCGCGTCTGTTCCCAGCATGTACAGTGTATTGGACTGAAGAGGATCTACTGTTCTTGTCAGTTTCCTAAGCAGAGTTGAACTACATATGGTTCGTGTGTGTAGGAAGCACAGTTCTTTTGTTCTGAGCCCGTTCACTGTTTGGACCACATAGGAAACACAGTAGACTAGAAGAGTGCTCTTTTCTCTAAAGCAGAGTGTTTTTCTTGAAAGGCGAGCTAGCGTTTGTTTCCGAGTCCTAAATGGAGTTGAATCTCATGCAGTTTCTGGTACTATGAGCAAGAGATGTTTTCTGGTAAGGAAAGTCACTATTGTGCTGCCATTGTTATACACAGGACAAATAGCACTGGCATCTGTTGCCCGAAAGTACAGTGTATTGGACTGAAGAGGATCTACTGTTCTTGTCAGGTTCCTAAGCAGACTTGAACTAGATATGGCCCTGTGTGTAGGAAGCACAGTTTTATTTGTTCTGAGCAAGCTCACTGTTTTGACCCCATAGGAAACACAGTAGAGTAGAAGAGTGCTCTTTTCTCAAAAGCAGACTGTGTTTCTTGTAAGGCGAGCTAGCATTTGTTTCCCAGTCCTAAATGGAGTTGAATCACATGCAGTTTGTGGTCCTACGAGCAAGAGTTGTTTTCTGGTAAGAAGAGTCACTATTGTGCTCCCTTTGTCATACACAGGGCAAATAGCACTGGTGTCTGTTCCCAGCATGTACAGTGTATTGGACTGAAGAGGATCTACTGTTCTTGGCAGTTTGCTAAGCAGAATTGAAATAGATATGGCCGTGTGTAGGAAGCACAGTTCTTTTGTTCTGTTCAAGCTCACTGTTCTGGCCCTATAGGAAACACAGTAGAGTAGATGAGTGATCTTTTCTCAAAAGCAGAGTGTGTTTCTTGTAAGGCGAGCTAGCGTTTGTTTCCCAGTCCTAAATGGCGTTGAATCCCATGCAGTTTCTGGTTCTATGAGCAAGAGTAGTTTTCTGGTAAGAAGAGTCACTATTGCGCTCACATTGTCATACATAGTGGAAATAGCACTCATGTCTGTTCCCAGCATGTACAGTGTATTGGACTGAAGAGGATCTACTGTTCTTGTCAGTTTCCTAAGCAGTGTTGAACTAGATATGGCCCGTGTGTAGGAAGCACAGTTCTTTTGTTCTGAGCACGCTTACTGTTCAGACCCCATAGGAAACACAGTAGAGTAGAAGAGTGCTCTTTTCTCAAAAGCAGAGTGTGTTTCTTTTAAGGCGAGCTAGTGTTTGTTTCCCAGTCCTAAATGGAGTTGAATCCCATGCAGTTTCTGGTCCTATGAGCAAGAGTTGTTTTCTGGTAAGAAGAGTCACTATTGCGCTCCCATTGTCATACACATGGCAAATAGCACTGGCGTCTGTTCCCAGCATGTACAGTGTATTGGACTGAAGAGGATCTACTGTTCTTGTCAGTTTGCTAAGCAGAATTGAAATAGATATGGCCGTGTGTAGGAAGCACAGTTCTTTTGTTCTGAGCAAGCTCACTGTTCTGGCCCTATAGGAAACACAGTAGAGTAGATGAGTGATCTTTTCTCAAAAGCAGAGTGTGTTTCTTGTAAGGCGAGCTAGCGTTTGTTTCCCAGTCCTAAATGGAGTTGAATCACATGAAGTTTGTGGTCCTACGAGCAAGAGTTGTTTTCTGGTAAGAAGAGTCACTATTGTGCTCCTTTGTCATACACAGGGCAAATAGCACTGGCGTCTGTTCCCAGCATGTACAGTGTATTGGACTGAAGAGGATCTACTGTTCTTGTCAGTTTCATAAGCAGAATTGAAGTAGATATGGCCGTGTGTGTAGGAAGCACAGTTCTTTTCTTCTGAACAAGCTCACTGTTCTGGCCCTATAGGAAACACAGTAGAGTAGAAGAGTGATCTTTTCTCAAAAGCAGAGTGTGTTTCTTGTAAGGCGAGCTAGCATTTGTTTCCCAGTCCTAAATGTCGTTGAATCACATGCAGTTTCTGGTTCTATGAGCAAGAGTAGTTTTCTGGTAAGAAGAGTCACTATTGTGCTCCCATTGTCATACACAGGGCAAATAGCACTCGCGTCTGTTCCCAGCATGTACAGTGTATTGGACTGAAGAGGGTCTAATGTTCTTGTCAGTTTCCTAAGCAGAGTTGAACTAGATATGGCCCGTGTGTGTAGGAAGCACAGTTCTTTTGTTCTGAACAAGCTTACTGTTCAGACCAAATAGGAAACACAGTAGAGTAGAAGAGTGCTCTTTTCTCAAAAGCAGAGTGTGTTTCTTGTAAGGCGAGCTAGTATTTGTTTCACAGTCCTAAATGGAGTTGAATCACATGTAGTTTTTGGTTCCTCGAGCAAGAGTTGTTTTCTGGTAAGAAGAGTCACTATTGCACTCCCTTTGACATACACAGGGCAAATAGCACTGGCGTCTGTTCCCAGCATGTACAGTGTATTGGACTGAAGAGGATCTACTGTTCTTGTCAGTTTCCTAAGGAGAGTTGAACTAGATATGGCCCGTGTGTGTAGGAAGCACAGTTCTTTTGTTCTGAGCAAGCTCACTCTTCGTCCGTATAGGAAACACAGTAGAGTAGAAGAGTGCTCTTTTCTCAAAAGCAGAGTGTGTTTCTTGTAAGGAGAGCTAGCATTTGTTTCCCAGTCCTAAATGGAGTTGAATCACATGCAGTTGTTGGTCCCAGGAGCAAGAGTTGTTTTCTGGTAAGGAAAGTCACTATTGCGCTCCCATTGCCATACACAGTACAAATAGCACTCGCGTCTGTTGCCAGCAAGTACAGTGTATTGGACTGAAGAGGAGCTACTGTTCTTGTCAGTTTCCTATGCAGAGTTGAACTAGATATGGCCCGTGTGTGTAGGAAGCACAGTTCTTTTTTTCTGAGGAAGCTCACTGTTCAAACCCCATAGGAAACACAGTAGAGTAGAAGAGTGCTCTTTTCTCAAAAGTAGAGTGTGTTTCTTGTAAGGCGAGGTAGCGTTTGTTTCCCAGTCCTAAATGGAGTTAAATCCCATGCAGTTTTAGGTCCTATGAGCAAGAGTTGTTTTCTGGTGAGGAAAGTCACTATTGCGCTCACATTGCCATACACAGTGCAAATAGCACTCGCGTCTGTTCCCAGCAAGTACAGTGTAATGGACTGAAGAGGAGCTACTGTTCTTGTCAGTTTTTTAAGCAGAATTGAACTAGATATGTCCGTTTGTGTAGGAAGCACTGTTTTTTTGTTCTGAGCAAGCTCACTGTTCTGGCCATATAGGAAACACAGTAGAGTAGAAGAGTGCTTTTTTCTCAAAAGCAGAGTGTGTTTCTTGTAAGGCGAGCTAGCATTTTTTCCTAGTCCTAAATGGAGTTGAATCCCATGCAGTTTCTGGTCGTATGAGCAAGAGTTGCTTTCTGGTAAGAAGAGTCACTATCGCGCTTCTATTGCCATAAACAGTGCAAATAGCACTCGCGTCTATTCCCAGGAAGTACAGTGTATTGGACTGAAGAGGAGCTACTGTTCTTGTTAGTTTCCTCAGCAGAGTTGAACTAGATATGGCCCGTGTGTGTAGGAAGCACAGTTCTTTTGTTCTGAGCAAGCTAACTGTTCTGGCCCTATAGGAAACACAGTAGAGTAGAAGAGTGCTCTTTTCTCAAAAGCAGAGTGTGTTTCTTGTAAGGCAATCTAGTGTTTGTTTCCCAGTAAGAAATGGATTGAATCACATGCAGTTTCTTGTCCTACGAGCAAGAGTTGTTTTCTGGCAAGAAGAGTCATTATTGCACTCCCATTGTCATACACAGGCCAAAAAGCACTGGCGTCTGTTCCCAGCATGTACAGTGTATTGGACTGAAGAGGATCTACTGTTCTTGTCAATTTCCTAAACAGAATTGAACTATATATGGCCATGGGTATAGGAAGCACAGTTCTTTTGTTCTGAGCAAGCTCTCTGTTCTGGCCCTGTAGGAAACACAGTAGAGTGGAAGAGTGCTTTTTTCTCAAAAGCAGAGTGTGTTTTTGTAAGGTGTGCTAGCGTTTGTTTCCCAGTTCTAAATGGAGTTGAATCACATGCAGTTTCTGGTCCTATGAGCAAGAGTTGTTTTCTGGTAAGGAAAGTCACTATTGAGCTCCCATTGCCATACACAGTGCAAATAGCACTAGTGTCTGTTTCCAGCTAGTAGAGTGTATTGGACTGAAGAGGAGCTACTGTTCTTGTCAGTTTCCTAAGCAGAGTTGAACTAGATATGGCCCGTGTGTGTAGGAAGCACAGTTCTTTTGTTCTGAGCAAGCTCACTGTTCGGAAACCATGGGAACCACAGTAGAGTAGAAGAGTGCTCTTTTCTCAAAAGCAGAGTGTGTTTCTTGTAAGGCAAGCTAACGTTTGTTTCCCAGTCCTAAATAAAGTTGAGTCACTTGCAGTTTTTGGTCCTACAAGCAAGAGTTGTTTTATGGTAAGAATTGTCACTATTGCACTCCCATTGTCATACACAGGGCAAATAGCACTGGTGTCGGTTCCCAGCATGTACAGTGTATTGGACTGAAGAGTATTTACTGTTCTTGTCAGTTTCTTAAGCAGAATTGATCTAGATATGGCCGTGTGTGTAGGAGCACAGTTCTTTTGTTCTGAGCAAGCTCACTGTTCTGGCCACATAGGAAACACAGAAGAGTAGAAGAGTGCTCTTTTCTCAAAAGCAGAGTGTGTTTCTTGTAAGGCAAGCTAGCGTTTGTTTCCCAGTCCTAAATGGAGTTGAATCACATGCAGTTTTTGATCCTACGAGCAAGAGTTGTTTTCTGGTAAGGAAAGTCACTATTGAGCTCCCATTGCCATACACAGTGCAAATAGCACTCGCGTCTCTTCCCACCAAGTACAGTGTATTGGACTGAAGAGCAGCTACTGTTCTTCTCAGTTTCCTAAAAAGAGTTGAACTAGATATGGCCCGTGTGTAGGAAGCAGAGTTCTTTTGTTCTGAGCAAGCTCATTGTTTGGACCCCAAAGGAAACACGGTAGAGTAGAAGAATGCCGTTTTCTCAAAATCAGAGTCTGTTTCTCGTAAGGCGAGCTAGCGTTTATTTCCCAGTTCTAAATGGAGTTGAATCACATGCAGTTTTTTGTTTTAGGAGCAAGATTTGTTTTCTGGTAAGACGAGTCACTATTGTGCTCCAATTGCCATACACAGTGCAAATAGCACTCGCGTCTGTTCCCAGCAAGTACAGTGTATTGGACTGAAAAGGAGCTACTGTTCTTGACAGTTTCCTAAGCAGAGTTGAACTAGATATGGCCCGTGTGTGTAGGAAGCACAGTTCTTTTTTTCTGAGCAAGCTCACTGTTCAGGCGCCATAGGAAACACAGTAGAGTAGAAGAGTGCTCTTTTCTCAAAAGCAGAGTGTGTTTCTTGTAAGGTGACCTAGCGTTTGTTTCCCAGTCCTAAATGGAGTTGAATCACATGCAGTTTTTGGTCATACAAGCAAGAGTTGTTTTCAGGTAAGGAAAGTCACTATTGTGCTCCCTTTGCCATAAACAGTGCAAATATCACTCACGTCTGTTCCCAGCAAGTACAGTGTATTGGACTGAAGAGGAGCTACTGTTCTTGTCAGTTTCCTAAGCAGAGTTGAACTAGATATGGCCCGTGTGTGCAGGAAGCACAGTTCTTTTGTTCTGAGCAAGCTCACTCTTCTGGCCCTATAGAAAACACACTAGAGTAGAAGAGTGCTCTTTTCTCAAAAGCAGAGTGTGTTTCTTGTAAGGCGAGGTAGCATTTGTTTCCCAGTCCTAAATGGACTTGATTCACAAGCAGTTTCTGGTCCTAAGATCAAGAGTTGTTTTCTGGTAAGAAGAGTCACTATTACTCTCCCATTGCCATACACAGTGCAAACAGCACTGGCGTCTGTTCACAGCAAGTACAGTGTATTGGACTGAACAGGATCTACTTTTCTTGTCAGTTTCCTAAGCAGAATTGAACTAGATATGGCCCGTGTGTCTAGGAAGCACAGTTTTTTTGTTCTGAGCAAGTTGACTGTTCTGGCCATATAGGAAACACAGTAGAGTAGAAGAGTGCTCTTTTCTCAAAAGCAGAGTGTGTTTCTTGTAAGGCGAGCTAGCGTTTGTTTCCCAGTCCTAAGTGGAGTTGAATCCCATGCAGTTTCTGGTCCTACGAGCAAAAGTTGTTTTCTGGTAAAAAGAGTCACTATTGCGCTCCCATGGCCATACACAGTGCAAATAGCACACGCGTCTGTTCCCAGCAAGTACAGTGTATTGGACTGAAGAGGACCTACTGTTCTTGTCAGGTTTATAAGCTGATTTGAACTAGATATGGCCGTGTGTGTAGGAAGCACAGTTTTTTTTTCTCAGCAAGCTCACTGTTCGGACCCCATAGGAAACACAGTAGAGTAGAAGAGTGCTCTTTTCTCTAAAGCAGAGTGTGTTTCTAGTAATGCGAACTAGCATTTGTTTACCAGTCCTAAATGGAGTTGAATCACATGCAGTTTCTGATCCTACGAGCAAGAGTTGTTTTCTGGTAGGGAAAGTCACTATTGCGCTCCCATGGCCATACACAGTGCAAATAGCACTAGCGTCTGTTCACAGCAAGTACAGTGTATCGGACTGAAGAGGAGCTACTGTTCTTGTCAGTTTCCTAAGCAGAGTGAACTAGATATGGCCCTTGTGTGTAGGAAGCACATTTCTTATGTTCTGAGCAAGCTCACTGTGCTTGCCCTATAGGAAACACAGTAGAGTAGAAGAGTGCTCTTTTCTCACAAGCAGAGTGTGTTTCTTGTAAGACGTAGTAGCGTTTGTTTCCCAGTCCTAAATGGAGTTGAATCCCATGCAGTTTCTGGTCCTACGAGTAAGAGTTGTTTTCTGGTAAATAGAGACACTATTGTGCTCCCCTTGTCATACACAGGGCAAATAGCACTGGCGTCTTTTCCCAGCATGTAGAGTGTATTGGACTGAAGAGGAGCTACTGTTCTTGTCAGTTTCCTAAGCAGAATTGAACTGGATATGGCCATGTGTGTAGGAAGCACAGTTCTTTTTTTCTGAGCAAGCTCGCTGTACTGGCCCTATAGGAAACACAGTAGAGTAGAAGAGTGCTCTTTTCTCAAAAGTAGAGTGTGTTTCTTGTAAGGCGAGGTAGCGTTTGTTTCCCAGTCCTAAATGGAGTTGAAGCCCATGCAGTTTCTAGTCCTACGAGCAAGAGTTTTTTTCTGGTAAGAAGCGACACTATTGTGCTCCCATTGTCATACACAGGGCAAATAGCACTGGCGTCTTTTCCCAGCATGTAGAGTGTATTGGACTGAAGAGGAGCTACTGTTCTTGTCAGTTTCCTAAGCAGAGTTGAACTAGATATGGCCCGTGTGTGTAGGAAGCACAGTTCTTTTGTTCTGAGCAAGCTTACTGTTCGGAACACTTAAGAAACACAGTAGAGTAGAAGAGTGCCCTTTTCTCAAAAGCAGAGTGTGCTTCTTGTAAGGCAAGCTAACGTTTGTTTCCCAGTCCTAAATAAAGTTGAGTCACTTGCAGTTTTTGGACCTACGAGCAAGAGTTGTTTTATGGTAAGAATTGTCACTATTGCACTCCCATTGTCATACACAGGGCAAATAGCACTGGTGTCGGTTCCCAGAATGTACAGAGTATTGGACTGAAGAGTATCTACTGTTCTTGTCAGTATTTTAAGCAGAATTGATCTAGATATGGTCGTGTGTGTAGGAAGCACAGTTCTTTTGTTCTGAGCAAGCTCACTGTTCTGGCCCTATAGGAAACACTGTAGAGTAGAAGAGTGCTCTTTTCTCAAAAGCAGAGTGTGTTTATTGTAAGGCAAGCTAGCGTTTGTTTCCCAGTCCTAAATGGAGTTGAATCACATGCAGTTTTTGGTCCTAGGAGCAAGAGTTGTTTTCTGGTAAGGAAAGTCACTATTGTGCTCCAATTGCCATACACAGTGCAAATAGCACTGGCGTCTGTTCCCAGCAAGTACATTGTATTGGACTGAAGAGGAGCAACTGTTCTTCTAAGTTTCCTAAAAAGAGTTGAACTAGATATGGCCCGTGTGTGTAGGAAGCGAAGTTCTTTTGTTCTGAGCAAGCTCATTTTTCGGACCCCAAAGGAAACACAGTAGAGTAGAAGAGTGCCGTTTTCTCAAAATCAGAGTCTGTTTCTTGTAAGGCGAGCTTGCGTTTATATCCAAGTTCTAAATGGAGTTGAATCACATGCAGTTTTCAGTCCTACGAGCAAGAGTTGTTTTCTGGTAAGGAAAGTCACTATTGAGCTCCCATTGCCATACACAGTGCAAATAGCACTCGCGTCTGTTCCCAGCAAGTACAGTGTATTGGACTGAAGAGGAGCTACTGTTCTTGACAGTTTCCAAAGCAGAGTTGAACTAGATATGGCCCGTGTGTGTAGGAAGCACAGTTATTTTTTTCTGACCAAGCTCACTGTTCAGACGCCATAGGAAACACAGTTGAGTAGAAGAGTACTCATTTCTCAAAAGCAGAGTGTGTTTCTTGTAAGGCGAGCTAGTGTTTGTTTCCCAGTTAGAAATGGAGTTGAATCCCATGCAGTTTCTGGTCCTACGAGCAAAAGTTGTTTTCTTGTAAAAAGAGTCACTATTGCGCTCCCATGGCCATACACAGTGCAAATAGCACACGCGTCTGTTCCCAGCAAGTACAGTGTATTGGACTGAAGAGGACCTACTGTTCTTGTCAGGTTTATAAGCTGATTTGAACTAGATGTGGCCGTGTGTGTAGGAAGCACAGTTTTTTTTTTCTCAGCAAGCTCACTGTTCGGACCCCATAGGAAACACAGTAGAGTAGAAGAGTGCTCTTTTCTCTAAAGCAGAGTGTGTTTCTAGTAATGCGAACTAGCATTTGTTTACCAGTCCTAAATGGAGTTGAATCACATGCAGTTTCTGATCCTACGAGCAAGAGTTGTTTTCTGGTAGGGAAAGTCACTATTGCGCTCCCATGGCCATACACAGTGCAAATAGCACTCGCGTCTGTTCACAGCAAGTACAGTGTATCAGAATGAAGAGGAGCTACTGTTCTTGTCAGTTTTCTAAGCAGAGTTGAACTAGATATGGCCCTTGTGTGTAGGAAGCACATTTCTTATGTTCTGAGCAAGCTCACTCTTCTGGCCCTATAGGAAACACAGTAGAGTAGAAGAGTGCTCTTTTCTCAAAAGCAGAGTGTGTTTCTTGTAAAGTGAGCTAGAGTTTGTTTCCCAGTCCTAAATGGAGTTGAATCACATGCAGTTTCTGGTCCTACGAGCAAGAGTTGTTTTATGGTAAGAAGAGTCACTATTGCACTGCCATTGCCATACACAGGACAAATAGCACTGGCGTCTGTTCCCAGCATGTCCAGTGTATTGGACTGAAGAGGATCTACTGTTGTTGTCAGTTTCCTAAGCAGAATTGAACTAGATATGGCCGTGTGTGTAGGAAGCACAGTTCTTTTGTTCTGAGCAAGCTCACTGTTTGGACCCCGTAGGAAACACAGTAGAGTAGAAGAGTGCTCTTTTCTCAAAAGCAGAGTGTGTTTCTTGTATGGCGAGCTAGCGTTTGTTTCCCAGTCCTAAATGGAGTTGAATCCCATGCAGTTTCTGGTCCTACGAGCAAGAGTTGTTTTCTGGTAAGGAAAGTCACTATTGCGTTCCCATTGTCATACACAGTGCAAATAGCACTCGCGTCTGTTCCCAGCAAGCACAGTGTATCGGACAGAGGAGGAGCTACTGTTCTTGTCAGTTTCCTAAGCAGAGTTGAATGAGATATGGCCCGTGTGTCTAGGAAGCACAGTTCTTTTGTTCTGAGCAAGCTCACTGTTTGGACCCCATAGGAAACACAGTAGAGAAGAAGAGTGCTCTTTTATGAAAAGCAGAATGTGTTTCATGTAAGGCGAGCTAGCGTTTGTTTCCTAGTCCTAAATGGAGTTGAATCACATGCAGTGTGTGGTCATACGAGCAAGAGTTGTTTTCTGGTAAGGAAAGCCACTATTGCACTCTTATTGCCATACACAGTGCAAATAGCACTCACGTCTGTTCCCAGCAAGTACAGTGTATTGGACTAAAGAGGAGCTACTGTTCTTGTCAGTCTCCTAAGCAGAGTTGAACTAGATATGGCCCGTGTGTCTAGGAAGCACAGTTCATTTGTTCGGAGCAAGCTCACTGTTCTGGCCCTATAGGAAACACAGTAGAGTAGAAGAGTGCTCTTTTCTCAAAAACAGAGTGTGTTTCTGGTAAGGCGAGCTAGAGTTTGTTTCCCAGTCCTAAATGGAGTTGAGTCACATGCAGTACTGGTCCTACGAGCAAGAGTTGTTTTCTGGTAAGGAAAGTCACTATTGCTCTCCCATTGCCATACACAGTGCAAATAGCACTCGCGTCTGTTCCCAGCAAATACAGTGTATTGGACTGAAGAGGAGCTACAGTTCTTGTCAGTTTCCTAAGCAGAGTTGAACTAGATAAGGACCGTGTGTGTAGAAAGCACAGTTCTTTTGTTCTGTGCAAGCTCACTGTTCGGACCCCATAGGAAACACAGTAGAGTAGAAGAGTGCTCTTTTCTCAGAAGCAGAGTGTGTTTCTTGTAAGGCGAGCTAGCATTTGTTTCCCAGTCCTTAATGGTGTTGAATCACATGCAGTGTGTGGTCCTACGTGCAAGAGTTGTTTTCTGGTAAGGAAAGCCACTATTGCGCTCTCATTGCCATACACAGTGCAAATAGCACTCGCTTCTGTTCCCAGCAAGTACAGTGTATTGGACTGAAGAGGAGCTACTGTTCTTGTCAGTCTCCTAAGCAGAGTTGAACTAGATATGGCCCGTGTGTCGAGGAAGCACAGTTCATTTGTTCTGAGCAAGCTCACTGTTCTGGCCCTATAGCAAACACAGTAGAGTAGAAGAGTGCTCTTTTCTCAAAAACAGAGTGTGTTTCTTATAAGGCGAGCTAGAGTTTGTTTCCCAGTCCTACATGGAGTTGAGTCACATGCAGTTTTTTGTCCTAAGAGCAAGAGTTGTTTTCTGGTAAGACGAGTCACTATTGTGCTCCAATTGCCATACACAGTACAAGTAGCACTCGCGTCTGTTCTCAGCAAGCACAGTGTATCGGAATGAAGAGGAGCTACTGTTCTTGTCAGTTTCCTAAGCAGAATTAAACTAGATATGGCCATGTGTGTAGGAAGCACAGTACTTTTGTTCTGAGTAAGCTCACTGTTTGGACCCCGTAGGAAACACAGTAGAGTAGAAGAGTGCTCTTTTCTCAAAAGCAGAATGTGTTTCTTGTAAGGCGAGCTAGCGTTTGTTTCCCAGTCCTAAATGGAGTGGAATCACATGCAGTTTCTGTCCTACGAGCAAGAGTTGTTTTATGGTAAGAATAGTCACTGTTGTGCTGCCATTGCCATACACAGGACAAATAGCACTGGCGTCTGTTTGCAGCAAGTACAGTGTATTGGACTGAGGAGGATCTATTGTTCTTGTCAGATTCCTAAGCAGAATTGAACTAGATATGGCTGTGTGTGTAGGAAGCACAGTTCTTTTGTTCTGAGAAAGCTCACTGTTCGGACCCCATAGGAATCACAGTAGAGTAGAAGAGTGCTCTTTTCTCTAAAGCTGAGTGTTTTTCTTGTAAGGTGAGCTCGCGTTTGTTTTCCAGTCCTAAATGGAGTTGAGTCACAGGCAGTTTCTGGTCCTACGATCAAGAGTTGTTTTCTGGTAAGAAGAGTCACTATTGCGCTCCAAATACCATACACAGTGCAAATAGCACTCGCGTCTGTTCCCAGCAAGCACAGTGTATCAGACTGAATAGGAGCTACTGTTCTTGTCAGTTTCCTAAGCAGAGTTGAACTAGATATGGTCCATGTGTGTAGGAAGCACAGTTCTTTTGTTCTGAGCAAGCTCACTGTTTGGACCCCATAGGAAACACAGTGGAGTAGAAGAGTGCTCTTTTCTCAAAAGCAGAGTGTGTTTCTTGTAAGGCGAGCTAGCGTTTGTTTCCCAGTTTTAAATGGAGTTGAATCACATGCTGTTTCTAATCCTATGAGCAAGTGTTGTTTTCTGGTAAGAAGAGTCACTATAACGCTCCCATTGCCATACACAGGACAAATAGGACTCGCGTTTGTTCCCAGCAAGTACAGTGTATTGGACTGAATAGGAACTTCTGTTCTTGTCAGTTTCCTAAGCAGAATTGAACTAGATATGGCCGTATTTGTAGGAAGCACAGTTCTTTTTTTCTGAGCAATCTCACTCTCTGGCCCTATAGGAAACACAGTAGAGTAGAAGAGTGCTCTTTTCTCAAAAGGAGAGTGTGTTTCTTGTAATGCGAACTAGAGTTTGTTTCCCAGTCAGAAATGGAGTTGAATCCCATGCAGTTTCTGGTCTTACGAGCAAGAGTTGTTATCTGGTAAGAAGAGTCACTATTACGCTCCCATTGTCATACACAGGGCAAATAGCACTGGCGTCTGTTCCCAGCAAGTAGAGTGTATTGGACTGAAGCGGAGCTACTGTTCTTGTCAGTTTCCTAAGCAGAGCTGAACTAGATATGGCCCCTGTGTGTAGGAAGCACAGTTCTTTTGTTCTGAGCAAGCTCAATGTTCGGACCCCATAGAAAACACATTAGAGTAGAAGAGTGCTCTTTTCTCAAAAGCAGAGTGTGTTTCTTGTAAGGCGAGCTAGTGTTTGTTTCCCAGTCCTAAATGGAGTTGAATCACATACAGTTTTTGGTCCTACGAGCAAGAGTTGTTTTCTGGTAAGGAAAGTCACTTTTGCACCACCATTGCCATACACAGGACAAATAGCACTCGCGTCTGTTCCCAGCAAGTACAGTGTATCGGACTGAAGAGGAGCTACTGTTCTTGTCAGTTTCCTAAGCAGAGTTGAACTAGATATGGCCCGTCTGTAGGAAGCACAGTTCTTTTGTTCTGAGCAAGCTCACTGTTCTGGCCCTATAGGAAACACAGTAGAGTAGAAGAGTGCTCTTTTCTCTAAAGCAGATTGTGTTTCTTGTAAGGCGAGCTAGCGTTTGTTTCCCAGTCCTAAATGGAGTTGAATCACATGCAGTTTCTGGTCCTACGAGCAAGAGTTGTTTTATGATAAGAATAGTCACTATTGCGCTGTCATTGCCATACACAGGACAAATAGCACTGGCTTCTGTTCCCAGCAGTACAGTGTATTGGACTGAAGAGGAGCTACTGTTCTTGTCAGGTTCCTAAGCAGAATTGAACTAGATATGGCTGTGTGTGTAGGAAGGACAGTTCTTTTGTTCTGAGAAAGCTCACAATTCGGACACCATAGGAAACACAGTAGAGTAGAAGAGTGCTCTTTTCTCAAAAGCAGAGTGTGTTTCTTGTAAGGTGAGCTAGCGTTTGTTTCCCAGACCTAAATGGAGTTGAGTCACATGGAGTTTTTTGTCCTTCAGGCAAGAGTTGTTTTCTGGTAAGACGAGTCACTATTGTGCTCCAATTGCCATACACAGTGCAAATAGCACTCGCGTCTCTTCCCCGCAATTACAGTGTATTGGACTGAAGAGGAGCTACTGTTCTTGTCAGTTTCCTAAGCAGAGTTGAACTAGATATGGTCGATGTGTGTAGGAAGCACAGTTCTTTTGTTCTGAGCAAGATCACTGTTTGGACCCTATAGGAAACACAGTAGAGTAGAAGAGTGCTCTTTTCTCAGAGGCAGAGTGTGTTTATTGTAAGGCGAGCTAGCATTTGTTTCCCAGTCCTTAATGGCGTTGAAACACATGCAGTGTGTGGTCCTATGAGCAAGAGTTGTTTTCTGGTAAGGAAAGTCACTATTGCGCTCCCTTTGCCATACACAGTGCACATAGCACTCGCGTCTGTTCCCAGCAAGTACAGTGTATCGGACTTAAGGGGAGCTACTGTTCTTATAAGTTTCCTAAGCAGAGTTGAACTAGATATGTTCCATGTGTGTAGGAAGCACAGTTCTTTGTTCTGAGCAAGCTCACTGTTTGGACCCCATAGGAAACACAGTAGAGTAGAAGAGTGCTATTTTCTCAAAAGCAGAGAGTGTTTCATGTAAGGAGAGCTAGCATTTGTTTCCCAGTCCTAAACGGAGTTGAATCACATGCAGTTTTTTGTCCAACGAGCAAGAGTTGTTTTCTGGTAAGACGAGTCACTATTGTGCTCCAATTGCCATACACAGTGCAAGTAGCACTCGCGTCTGCTCTCGGCAAGTACAGTGTATCAGACTGAAGAGGAGCTACTGTTCTTGTCAGTTTCCTAAGCAGAGTTGAACTAGATATGGCCTGTGTGTGTAGGAAGCACAGTTATTATGTTCTGAGCAAGCTCAATGTTCTGGCCGTATAGGAAACACAGTAGAGTAGAAGAGTGCTCTTTTCTCTAAAGCAGAGTGTGTTTCTTGTAAGGCGAGCTCGCGTTTGTTTCCCAGTCCTAAATGGAGTTGAGTCACAGGCAGTTTTTGGTCCTACGAGCAAGAGTTGTTTTCTGGTAAGAAGAGTCACTATTGCGCTCCAAATGCCATACACAGTGCAAATAGCTCTCGCGTCTGTTCCCAGCAAGCACAGTGTATTGGACTGAATAGGAGCTACTGTTCTTGTCAGTTTCGTAAGCAGAGTTGAACTAGATATGGTCCATGTGTGTAGGAAGCACCGTTTTTTTGTTCTGAGCAAGCTCACTGTTTGGACCCCATAGGAAACACAGTAGAGTAGAAGAGTGCTCTTTTCTCAAAAGAAGAGTGTGTTTCTTGTAAGGCGAGCTCGCGTTTGTTTCCCAGTCCTAAATGGACTTGAGTCACAGGCAGTTTTTGGTCCTACGAGCAAGAGTTGTTTTCTGGTAAGAAGAGTCACTATTGTGCTCCAAATGCCATACACAGTGCAAATAGCACTCGCGTCTGTTCCCAGCAAGCACAGTGTATTGGACTGAATAGGAGCTACTGTTCTTGTCAGTTTCCTAAGCAGAGTTGAACTAGATATGGTCCATGTGTGTAGGAATTACAGTTCTTTTGTTCTGAGTAAGCTCACTGTTTGGACCCCGTAGGAAACAAAGTAGAGTAGAAGAGTGCTCTTTTCTCAAAAGCAGAGTGTGTTTCTTGTAAAGCGAGCAGGAGCTTGTTTCCCAGTCCTAAATGGAGTTGAATCACATGCAGTTTCTGGTCCTACGAGCAAGAGTTGTTTTCTGGTAAGAAGAGTCACTATTGTACTGCCATTGCCATACACAGGACAAATAGCACTGACGTCTGTTCCCAGCAAGTACAGTGTATTGGACTGAAGAGGATCTACTGTTCTTGTCAGGTTCCTAAGCAGATTTGAACTAGATATGGCCGTGTTTGTAGGAAGCACAGTTTTTTTGTTCTGAGCAAGCTCACTGTTCCGAACACATAGGAAACACAGTAGAGTAGAAGAGTGCTCTTTTCTCAAAAGCAGAGTATGTTTCTTGGAAAGTGAGCTAGCGTTTGTTTCCCAGTCCTAAATGGAGTTGAGTCACATGCAGTTTTTTGTCCTACGAGCAAGAGTTGTTTTCTGGTAAGGAAAGACACTATTGTGCTCTCATTGCCATACACAGTGCTAATAGCACTCGCGTCTGTTCCCAGCAAATACAGTGTATTGGTCTGAAGAGGAGCTACTGTTCTTGTCAGGTTCTTAAGCAGAGTTGAACTACATATCGTCCTTGTGTGTAGGAAGCACAGTTCTTTTATTCTGAGCAAGCTCTCTGTTTGGACCCCATAGGAAACACAGTAGAGTAGAAGAGTGCTCTTTTCTCTAAAGCAGAGTGTGTTTCTTGTAAGGCGAGCTAGCGTTTGTT